>NC_136795.1:17490761-17875761 GCF_951216825.1 Electrona antarctica | reverse complement strand
GGTGACTGAGCCAAACATGTTTGAGAACCAAGGCACAGGGGAACAAGCTGCGGGTATCGAAATTGGCAGGTGTGAAACCCTAGAAGGTAGCAATGGAATGAGGGATTGGCAGTCTCTGAAAGAACAGACCAACGAAAATAAATGAGTGCATATGAGGACTGGGAAATCAAAGTGTCAGCTTGACATTTGGAGCACAGGGTCTTGTATCTAAAACAAGACATCCATAAAGCATGTACAGTAGGCTATGGCGTAGACGCATACATTCAGCACACGCACACATGCACGCACGCACGTACGCACGCACACGCACACACACAGGTATACATTGAGCTCAGCTGAGCTGGATGCAATCCTACCTGGAAGGAAGAGAACAGATGGTGAAGGAAGGTGAACGGAACTACTCTCCCAGTGAGCTGTGGCATTCCACAAGCTAGCATTCTAGGGCCTTTACTGTTCCTAATATATGTAAACGACATGACATCAGTTTGTGACTGCAACTTGTTCCTGTTTGCAGATGACTCAGCACTGCTGGTCTTGGACAGGAACAAACTGCAGGTTGAAAAGGCTCTCAGCTCTGAACTCGGTAGAATCTTCTGCACCTGGCTCGCTGATAACAAACACACCTGGGAAAAACTGAATCCATTCTTTTTGGTTCAAATAGTAATCTGAGCAAGGCAGATGGCTTCTTGGTTAGAGTGGGTGACAATATTATCACACGAAAAGATGAAATTACCTACCTAGGTTCCATCCATCCTGGAGGCAAATCTTTCCGGTGATAACATGGCCACCAACGTAATCAAAAAAGTCAAACAAAGAACAAGATTCCTACTGGTCAACAAAAACAAGACCCTAACAGGAGCCCTCGTACAAGGTTTCTTCAACTATGCATGCACCTCTTGGTATACCTCAAAGGCCCTTAAAACAAGGCTCCAGACTTCCCAAAACAAACTGGTCAGGCTACTGGGCCTGACCCCCACCTCACCCCTGCCCACTTTGACAGGCTGGAATGGCTTAGGGTGGACGACAGAGTACAGCATCTTGCAATGGGTCTGGTCCACAAGATTCGATACACCACCAAAGACCCATGTACCTGTCTAAATACTTCCTTAATGTCAACGAAGTCCACACCCACAACACCAGAGGGAGTTCAACAAATCACGTGCAACCCAGATTCGGCACAAACAAGGGACTAAATTCATTTAGCTCCTATGTCACAAAAATGTGGAACGCCCTACCAACTGTCATTTCACTAGTAAGAAACCACACCACTGTTCAAGATTAGGAGTATTTATTTGCACAAGTGAGATGTGGGTGTAATGATGAGGAGCCCGGGGAGGGCGAGACTTAGGATGGGGACGTAGTCTCGGAAGCGTGACGACCGACCTGCTCGCCCGGGAGCGGTCGGTCGCCTCTGCTCGGACGCTGCCCCCCCGGGGGCTCCTAGGAGAAGGAGAGAGAGAGAAGTGTTAGCAGGGCAATGCTGAGGATGGAGGGGGTTAGTTGGGGAGGAGGGGGGGGAAATTTGACAGCGCGAGGCAGCATCAAACAGGTAAGTAATGATATGAGGTGTGTATTTATGCTGTGGGTAATGTTACATGATTGGCTGTGCGGCCGTGGAGACGCAGGTGAACTTGACTAGGAGATACGGGATGGGAGTGATTAGGTTGAGCAGTGGGTGGTATCCACTCCTGAATCTACGTTGAACACAACTACATTAAGACATGTGAATGCCTTGACTCCTTCAAACCGCTCTCAAACTGGCCCCCGTAAAATCTGAATCCCCCACCCACCCCTTTTTCCCCTCGCTGTATGTTTTTTCCCCTTTTTTACCTCCTTTATGATGATTTCCTGTTTTTGGCTAGAACTGTATATTTGTATGTCACTAAATGTTATGATGAATTGAAAACGGTGGACAGTTTTTGTATTGAGTTGTGCTTGAAATGTATTGTAATTCTGCAAACTGTTAATAAATACTTCAATCAATCAATCAATCAATCAATCAATTAAAGTCAATTATGCAACGCTACTCGTTACGAGTCGTTAGCTTTGTAGTTCCCTGATTGGGACCTGATTGGGTTTATCCGGACTCTGAGATGAGATCTTAATTTCCCCTCTGTCAAAGAGTGACTGAGGGAAATACATGAACTTTATGAAAAGTAGCAGATGGCAGAAACACATACAGAAGGTAATTTCTGTCTTCAATCATAGGTAAGCTAGAGATAGAGGCATAGAGAGAGAGAGAGAGAGAGAGAGAGAGAGAGGAGATGGAGATGGAGATGGAGAGACAAAATGACAGCTAAAGAGACAGACAAATCAAGTCAACAGCACACTTAAGTACCTGTCCTGACCTCAAAAAGAAAAAATAAACAGAAAAATGCAAATTGAAAATTGCAAATCGCAAATGCAAATGACACAAATAAATACACATATACATTTTGTAATAATGAATTACAATAAAGTGACAATAAAAATAAGTAAGATAATGGCACACTTCAAACCTAGCTAAATGCTTGTGAAAATAGATGTGTTTTAGTCTGCTTTTAAAAGAGGACACTGTTGTAGCAGACATTAGTTCAATTGGTATAGAATTCCATAGAGTGGAACTATATGGTGACTAAAAGCACCATAACCTGATTTAGAGTCAATTCTAAGTCTAGAGAGGAGACCTTTATCTGATGATCTAAGGGATGTGGTCGGTGTGTATGGAGTGAGCATGTCAGAAACACAGGAAGGAGCTAAGCCATTGATAGATTTAAAAACAACAAGAAGCACTTTAAAATGGATTCAATTATTAGTTTCACTGGGAGCCAGTGAAGAGAAGATCAATAGGATTGAAAAAAGGATATTTATTTACTCATGACCCATACAAATGGTTTGTGAAACACTGATCTATCTATGACGTTATAGTCATAGTCATTATAGTCATTTACTATAACATTTACTATCCTCCTTTTCTCGATGTAGAACAACCATCCCCTGAAAAAAAAACTTGCTTCCTCAAAAAAGTCCACTCACCTCGACATTTCAATTTCACCTAACTTTTCAGATTCACTTAATCAGTTTAAACCCACTGGCTTAGTCTGTCAAGCTCTCACCTAATCTCTCCAAAACCATATCTCAAATGAAATCCTCATCCCTTAAGGCCTGCCTAGCTGATATGCACTGTTGCATGTCCCAGAACTTCATTCAACCAAACACAGATACATCAGAGATTCTCCTGTTCGGCACCATCGGTTCCAAATCCTACATACAAAAATGGTCTTCTCTCTATGTCAGATATATTTGAATCTGAACTTTATTTTGAAGAGGGAAATTAGTGGTAAAACGTGACACAGGGCAAAGTTACATAGTATGCATTTAAAAAGGATGCTATAAAAATTATTAACACCATTAACACCATAATCATTAATCATATTCCCTCACAGCGCCACGGGTCAAAGGGGAGTTAAATGCAAAACAGAGCTCTGTGTGACCTATACCATCTTTGACTGTTTTTGGTGAGGCATGGTCTTTGCCTGTGGTCTTTTATCACCTTGCACGCACACAAGCATGCAAGCATGCACACATGCACACGACGCACACACACACAGAGGGCATATTGTGAGGCTTGTTTACCGGCCGTGGTTATATTAGTAGTGTGTTAGAGTCAGTGGATGTCATCACAGTCGACCTTAGGGGACAGACCCAGTTTAGTCTCCCTGTCACATGGCTCATCTAAGTAGGACCATGACTCAACACACAGACACGCACGCACGCACGCACGTGCAGCCAGCCAGCCACGCATACACGCACATTCCTAAAGAAAATGGAGGTATGTTTGAGAATAAACAGAAAATTGAACAGGATGCGGAGGAATCCCAGGACGGCTATGTGTCCTGTTGAGTATAATACCACCAACCTGGAAACCCCTGTCAGAGTAGGAAATGTCCTCCAAACAGCAGGGAATTGGTAAAGAGCTTGATGTGTACCAAACACAACTAAAACAATTGGTAAAAATGTCTGACATATGTGAACATAGATAAACCTTAATTCTTATTTCAAATTAGGTCTTACATATTTTGTTTTTTTTAGGTATTTGACTTAATTAACTTAATTCATACCAGTAAGTATTTTATTTTATTTTTTATTTTCATTATTGTTATTTTTTTGTTAAGCTAAAGCCATCCTGTTTACATAAGATTATGATTAACTGATTAATTTCAATTTCATTTATGGATTGTTCATGAACTCCTTTTGGTGTTTTAATGTGCATTGTCCTGTCTAAATAATAAAGAAAAGAAATATGAAATATGATGACTATGATTGATAAAGAATATATAAAACATTCAGCCACAGCTCAAGTCATAACCTTTGAAACAATCCAACAGCGAGTCTGCATCGCTGCAGGTCTTGCATGAGTCATGTATACCCCGAGGTCCCTCTGGAATGCCTGATTCTAGCCCCAAAGACTCCCAAACCTCCTTCATCTAGCCTCCACATCCTCACCTGAACCCCCCCAGACGTGTCTGACCACTGTGACCACTGACCGAGAGACTACCGATAAGGCTGGTGGATAATTTAGTGAAGGAGGCATAAAGG
This sequence comes from Electrona antarctica, assembly GCF_951216825.1. NCBI lineage: Eukaryota > Metazoa > Chordata > Actinopteri > Myctophiformes > Myctophidae > Electrona > Electrona antarctica. The sequence continues at coordinate 17,871,183 of NC_136795.1, read as the reverse complement.
GCAGAGCGATGCCAGCAACCTACTAAGAGAAACCTCAAACCTTATTTGAGACAACAGTGGTGGAAAGTATAAGTACATTTACTCAAGTACTGTACTTAAGCACAATTTTGAGGTATTTTTTACTTTTCTGGGGTATTTCCAATTTTCAAACTTTTTCTTCTTTTCCTATCTATGAAGAATATATTGTATTTTCTACTCCACTGCAATTATTGATGATTTTAATTATACACAACATATACATTAACCTCTTGTGTTACAATGCTCACAGTGAGCTTGTATCTGCTATTTTCAAATTATTTCTTTTGTCACTTAAATTTGTATTCATTTTTTTTAAACAAAATACAACATAAAACAAAAGAAAAAGAAAAAACACATACAAACATAAAGAAAAAAGTCGACATTTGCGTATCAAAATGTGCATATTAGGCCTACATCAAATAATCCTAGGCATTTTCCGTTCCTCATTGATTTGAATACATTTTATACATAATGATAACTTGTGAAACATTCTGCATAATGAGCACTTTTACTTTTGATACATTAAGTATATTTTGATGCCATTACCTTTGTACTTTTACGCTAGTAAATGTTGATTATACCAGCGTTTTACTTGTAACACAGTGTTTTAAGTAAAAAGGAAAAAAGACATGAAGACATCTAGATTTTGTTTATTTAGTGATTGTGAGAGGGAGGATGACTGATTTAAGCAGTCACACCTGGCCTGAGTCAAACTAGAACTGGACTCTGGCTGGGTGTGGCTGCGCACCTGTTGTGCATGGACTTGATCAAGGCACAACAGGATAAATCAGTCATCTACACAAACACTCAAGGGAATAACACTTCGAAAGCATCACAATATTAGTTTACACAGGAGAGCAGATGGCTCTCCACCGTCCGGACAGAGGCTCTCCCTTGAGTGTTTGTGGAGATGACTGATTTATCCTGTTGTGCCTTGATCAAGTCCATGCACAACAGGTGCGCAGCCACACCCAGCTCTGAGTCCAGTTCTAGTTTGACTCAGGCCAGGTGTGACTGCTTAAATCAGTCATCCTCCCTCTCACAGTGATATCATATAACTGTTCTGTTTCTTCTGTGAAGAAGGGGCTTGGTTGGACAAGAAGGTTAGCTACTTAACGTTAACGCGAATTGTAAGCGAGTTGTAAGTAGCGTGTTGAATGGCATTTTTTCTGGGGTTGTTTTCATAGACCTGGCAACAAATTAGGCGGGGGTGTCGGTGCTTGTGGCGTGTTTGTGTTTATTATTGATATTGATGTTGTTTGTGAGTGTGGACGGGAGGCGGCTGTAGTGGCAGTGCAATGCCAGTTTTTACGCGGGTGTTGTTGAGTGTGGAAGTGCGGCGCGACATGAGGAGATAGCCGTGGATCGACGCGGAGGGTAAGGCTGTGTCGTGTTAGTGTGTTGTTGCAGTGTGTGTTGCAGCGTGTTGCAGCGTGTCAGTGACGTAGTAGCTGGTGACTTTATTTTCCTGGCTTGGGCACTTGGGCACACCTTTTCAAATGTATAATAGATAGTGCTTTTACCAAAGCACTTTACATAGATGGATGCCTGGATGCCCTGGGTGCGGCGATCGCTGGGGTGTGGCCAGCACTGGTTTGCTGCACCTGGCTGGCAGGTTGATCATTCTCCTGTTGGCCAGGTGTGGCCCTCTCTCCCGGTGCTGGTTGCGCCCTAAGGTTGCGCCTCAGTGGTGGCTGCGCCCGGGGCACCACTCCGTGGACTTGACTATAGCTGGAAGCCTGGAGGAGTGCTGGAGGAATCACTGCTGACCCGCCAACTGGAGAGTGTAGTGGTTGAGGGTTGAAACACTCTAAGAAGGTTGGAGACCACTTGATGACCACTTCCAGGCCAATGCTTCATCCATTAGAAATGGATTGTATTCGCATCTTTGATGTATTTACAAACTTATAGCCCGGGATCGAAGGCGCCTTTATCCAAGGCGCTTTACAGTGATTGTGCATTACATTCACCCATTCACACACATTCACACACCGATGCCGGAGGAAACCATGCATGTGTGTGTGTGTGTGTGTGTGTGTGTGTGTGTGTGTGTGTGTGCGTGCGTGCGTGCGTGCGTGCGTGCGTGCGTGCGTGCGTGCGTGCGTGCGTGCGTGCGTGCGTGCGTGCGTGCGTGAGAGTGTGCGTGAGAGTGTGTGTGAGTGTGTGTGCATGCGTTTGCGTGTATGTTTGTGAGCTGGTCTCTGAAGTGGGCAGGAGCATTCTCTTTTCCCTCATGGCAGAGGGAGGAGAAGACTCAGACAGAAGAGCATGCAACTCACAGATTGAATTAGACACACATGCAGGGCTCCCACTCCCTGTTTCATCCTCCTCCTTCTCCTCCTCTACCTCCACCTCCTTATCCTCTCTTCACACCCCTTCGCCCGGTCCCTTTCTTCTTCTCACAACTTTTCCCTGGCATAATTTACACCTTCAAGGCTTTGTCTGAGAAATGTACCAGCGAGTGACTAACTAACTAACTTTACCTTTTAAGCAGCAGCAGCAGTTATTTGCATATTTTTTCTTCGTAAAGGAAAGATGTCTGATCAGGACAGCCCAAGAGACTTTAATGAGCACGCTCAGCGTTGAGCAGATGGGTGACAGTGAGCGGGTGGCTGTCTGCTGACAGTGTTTCGTCTTCGCCTGACATCGTTTCACTGCTCATTCGTGATCAGGAATTCAAGGGTTGGAGCGACGTGTCATCTCATGTCCCTCTCAAAGGGCCTTCATGAATTTTTATTGATCCAGTGAGTCATGCTCTTTCTTTCTGCTTTCCTTCAGCCCCTTTGTTTCTTCTGTCTCGCTCTCTTGCTCATACCCACGCACGCACGCACACACACACGCACGCACGCACGCACGCACGCACGCACGCACGCACGCACGCACGCACGCACACACACACACACACACACACACACACACACACACACAGACTGACTACATTGAACTTTAAGACATTCATACCAGTCTGTAGTCTAGTCTAGTGCCCTCTTCTTTGCAATTGCCTGGTGGGGGGTTCACAGGAACACAAAGACACTGAACAACCTGGTGAAAAGGCTGGAAATCAGTTGTAGAGGATTATAGCGTTTTAAAAACATCTTAAAGCATGATTGATTATATATTGTTTCAACAATGAAGACAAGACTGACAAGAATGGTAGTAGGTTTAGTAGTCTGGGTCACAGGTCCAGGCCACAGGTTAGTAGTAGGTTTAGTAGCCTGGGTCCAGGCCACAGGTCAGTTTACATTCCAGTGGAGCTACGCACGCACGCACGCACGCACGCACGCACGCACGCACACAAACAGACTGACTCATTGAACTTTAAGACATTCTTATACTTCCTTTTCTTTATACATTTAGAAAAATCATGGAAAAGAATTTTTGAATCATATTGAATTCTTTTAATCTAAAACAAATCTTCTCTTATAGGGGCCCCTGGAACAAAATCAGTTTGGATGACCAAATATGTATCAGTTTGGGGGTAGTGAAGATGTTTGAGAACGACTGGTCTACATATCATTGCTGTTCTATCTGTTTCTTCACCCTTGCATGAAGAAAAAATGTTTGAGGCCAGCTAGCCCCTCTTATGTCCAGCTTTGAGGGTTTGTGTAAACACAAATATTGTCCTATTACAAACATTGAATGCCATTGACAATGAACGGACAGTTTTGAGTGTTTGTGTAAACACAAACATTGTCTAAACACATTGAAGACAAAAGTGAGGACGCAAATTGTGATTGGCCGGAATGAGATGATGTATGATGATGTATTATGATAAGAGCGCCCCTCACTTCACACGGCAGTGATTTTTAGTTATCTAGTAGTTGCTACCCTTTCTGTATTTTTTATACCCCCCCCCCCCCACACACACACACACACACACACACACAGTGACACACACAGTGACACACACACACACACACACACACACACACACACACACACACACACACACACACACACACACACACACACACACACACACACACACACACACACACACACACACACACACACACACACACACAGTCTCCAACAACAACTTATGTGAACCCAGGGCTACAGGATCCTTGCAACCAAGCAAAACTGCCAAAGAAAAAAGCAATTAGATCACTTCATAAACAAGCCTTGGTTCCAGCCAGTCCAATATTTTATGTTAAGCTTTGACAACTTAATTTTCTATTTGGATGTTCGTCTAGGGCATAAGATAATCCTTAAAGCTGATCCTCCACTGTTGAAGAGCGTTATACTCTGAGATGAGCAGAGCTTCAAGGTTTGCCTCAAGGGAAGACTATAACATCCATAAACGGCGCTCTGCCTTTGCAAAATCTACTTTTTGGAATTAGTTCCATCAGTCAGTCAGAAAGTCAGTCAGTCAGTCAGATTTAATTTTATATTTGTAGTGGAGATAGGGCTTTGTTTGATAGTCTCTCACCTCACCTGCCCATGGAGTGCACTAAATGGAAATGAGATGGTGGCTAAATCTGGTTTTCTCTTTGCTTGAGATAGCTTTTCCTTATAAAGTTTTTGTTTCTGTTTAGTAAAGCAATATAAAGTGAGTATTTATAGAAAAGCACTATATAAATTGTATGTATGTATGTATGTTTTTTTTTTTTTGTGGCTTTCGCCTTTATTTTATATATTGTATGGAGGGACAGACAGTAGGCTGACAGGAAATGGGGAGAGAGATGGGGGGGAAGACATGCAGTGAGGGCTGTCGGGATCGGGAGTCGAACCCGCGGCACACTGCCAGACTGGATTACCAGCCAAGGTGCCTGGACCGCTGAGCCATGGCCCAGGCCATATGAATGTATTATTATAGTCCCTGATACAAATGAAAATCTGCCACACACTTTTAATACTTTGTATTAAAAAAATGTATTTAACGATGCTTTGATCCTTCTGGATCTTCTCCAGGAAAAGAAGTGTGACACGTCAGGAAGTGACAACAGACAGGAACACACAAAATTAATAGTCAAAGATCCCACCTGGTCATTGGGGTGGAACAAAAAAAACTAGATATAACATAGTATAAAACATAATATGTAGCGTACTAATGTGATCAACATGTTTAATTCCCATGTAGTTATTTTGGAAAGACATAGAAAGTCATGCTTAAGGCAAGCAAATATTTCTATTCTTAGCTCCATCTCGAAAGTGATGGAAAAACTCTATGAACATGTTGAAAAGCATCTTGCCACTAAACAAGAATTGATTCAAATCAATTAATTACCAGCTGATGCATTATCTTCAGAATTGTGCTATTATCTGAAATGTATATATCTGTGTCTGTTTATGTGTGTGTGTGTGTGTAAACAACAACAGGATCTGTCCAGGTGAGTGTAGCCTAGCACAAAATGGAACCAAAGGACCCTAGAACAAACTCTGAGACTGTCCAAATGGACTGTTATAGGCTCATTTGGTTGTCCTTATTGGCTTCTAGGAGAAAAACAAGACACTTCACTAATTTTGCAGAAAATGCACTAAAGACTTCTGGTGATTAGTAGTTTTTGTTCCCTACCTATGTTGAATACACTTATTGTAAGTCGCTTTGGATAAAAGCGTCTGCTAAATGACTGTAATGTAATGTAATGTAATGTGATGTCCTTTCGAAAACTACTACCTCTGTCGATAACTGCACTGGGTACATATCAATATTTTTGTAAGACACAATAAGAAGAGGTATTTTTAATAACATTTTTGCAGTAAACAAGACAGTAATAATAATAATAATACCATTTTATTTGTAACATGAAATGCAGGTCAAAGTGCTTTACATGGCAATGGAGGGGAAAAGGCGAGACATTAAAATAACAGCAGTAAAGCAATACAGTGTGGACATGAACAACAAGGAATGTAAAAGATCAAGTAAAAGCTGTTTTAAAGGTGTAGTGAAAAGAAAATGTTGCACACTTTTAGACCATGTCCGTGGTCATCATATGGGCATATCTAACAATGGATGCCAAAAAAAGTTTTTATATCAAAGTCCATGAAAATATCTTTAATTACTTCCTGAAAATGAAAATGTGATGACGTGTGTGTTGAGGTGGGGTAGTGGCCATTGAGTAGATTTGAGTAGAGTGGAAAATGTATTAATTATTGTAGTGCGAGTGTAATGGAAATGGGTTCATGATCAGAGTAATAGCAAGTGTGTACGGAGGTGTTTGTGCAGGCAACGTGTGGAGTCAATCGAATGTAAATTTGATCATCTGCCGTCCATGTGTGTGGCTGTAGGGGGCTCTATGGCTGGGTGGAAGTTGTATTCCTCTAATAATTGTTTTAGTGGATGGTGTGGGTTTTGTTTTTGACAGAAATTAAGATCGCCCATTAGAATGTGTGATTTCGAATTGTGTTGGATGAAGTTGGTTAATGTGTGTAAGAATTGTTCATGACTATGTGTTGCTCTATATACATTGGTGACTATCAAGTCATTAGAGGAAATGGAGGTTATTTGGAATGTGTTGTCTGTAGCTTGATTTAACAGACCGAAAACATTGCCGCGGACCACCGCACCAACCTCCGCAGGGACCCCCCTTATATTCAATCAATTCAATTCAAGAATTGATTCAATATGAATAATAACCAGCAGCTTCCGTATAGATGTGTGTTTAATATAAGGGGGGTCCCTGCGGAGGTTGGTGCGGTGGTCCGCGGCAATGTTCCCTCTAATTTGTTTTCGGTCTGAGTAAACACTCAAACCTCCTGAGCAGACATCAGCAACTGCTGAGCAAACATACATCACCTTGACACCAACTAGCCCAACATGAGAAAATGCGAAGTGAGCGCCCCACACTTCACACAGGTGTGATTTCTTTTTTTGCCAAATGGATTTTGGGAGTGAATCAATGAATAGTTAGATAAGGCAACAAGTTACAACATTTTTTTTGGTAATATCAAGGTGGTAGGCTAGCAATTTTAGGAGCCTTTTCAGGCTGTGACCCGCCAAAGTAATCATATTTGAACTGGGGACCCCCCACCCAGACAAGCAACAGAATGGTTCCACAGATAAATGTTGTCCATGTCCAAGGTCGTTGTGAACTTGTGGATTAGCTATTTGCACAATTGTTGCCTCTGTCTTATATAATAATAGGGCTGTCAATCGATTCAAATATGTAATCGCGATTAATCACATGATTGTCCATAGTTAATCGCATATTTTTATCCGTTCTAAATATACCTTAAATCAGTGGTTGTCAAGATTTTTCATATCAAGGCCCATTATTTATTCTGCATTTGAGCCACGGACCACCATTTGATGACATTTAGCCTTCCAGACCCAAACTAAAGAACTGTATTGATGTTGGTACCATTAGGAGAGATAACAGGCCAATGTTGATCAAATAAATGTTGCTACATTCTCAAATTGTGTAGAAGTAATGCAGATGTTTAACAATTTTTCAACTGTTGAGAGTGTGAAATTGAACCAAATGGACCCACTTGGTTTAATTGTACTCGCAAGAGTTAAAGATCTCTAAGGGTTCATTTGGTTACCAAGTCTCCATCATGTAGCTGGGGACCACCTGGAACCCCCTCAAGGACCACTGGTGGTCCCCAGACCACAGGTTCAGAACCACTGCTTTAGTGCTTTTCAAAAGACTCTTATCAACATGGGAGAATGCTTTTTTTTTTGCAAATGCCATGGAAGAGGGCAGAAATTCTCAAAGCATAAACTCCACACACACGCTGCACGCACTCCCAGACGAGACCCCTCCGCTCCGCCTGCCTCTCTCTCCTGCAAGCACGCACACACACAGGCTGTCAACATTAGCTTTAGCAGGCATTAGCATGGTGCAAAAGTAACTGCTGTGTTTGTCTCCCGAAACTGTTCAGTTCAGCCTGCATGAACAGCGCTCGAGCGCTCGGTTTCTGCCCCCTCAATGTCGTAACTCTTCTATGAGTTGGCTCTGGGTCAAACCACCGCGATGGGAAATGGCTGTGAATGTGCGTGGCAATGGAATTGGCCAATGCGAAGTCTATAATCGTAATACTTTGGCACAAACCAACTATTGGCGAAGAACAATATTGATGTAACTAAGAGTTTCGATGAGTTAGCTATATTTTATATACAGAGATTTAGAAGGAATAAGCGAAATCGTGAGGCGACAATTCCTCCTCCTCCGCTGTTTCTCTTCTCCTGAGGAGATCACAGTGGGCGGTGGCTTCCAGGCGTGTGTGTGTGTGGCGTGTGTGTGTGTGTGTGTGTGTGAGTGTGTGTGTGTGTGCGTGTGCGTGTGTGTCTGAGCCAATGGGAGGCAGTGTTGCCAGGTCCGCGAATTATAAGCGAGTTGGAGTGTGTGTAAGTAGTGTGTTGAAAGGTGTTTTTTGTGGGCTTTTGAAATATGCAGACTTGGCAACACTCAGCAAGAAGTACTCGGCTGTGTGTGTGTGCGTGTGCGTGTGCGTGTGTCTGAGCCAATGGCGCGAGGGGAGGCAGTGTTGCCAGGTCCGCGAATTATAAGCGAGTTGGAGTGTGTGTAAGTAGTGTGTTGAAAGGTGTTTTTTGTGGGCTTTTGAAATATGCAGACTTGGCAACACTCAGCAAGAAGTACTCGGCAGTATGGTTGCCAGTGTTGCCAACTGTCGTGACAGAAATAAGCTAAGCAGCCTCCACGTTAGGCTGGAAATATGCAGGCTGGAAATATGCAGACTTGGCAACACTCAGCAGAATGATCTACCGGTCGACTACCAGTGTTGCAAGTTTCCCATGCTAATATTGACCTGCCGATTCTTCGAATCAGCTGGTAAAAACTAATGTACGAATTTCAATCTGCTTTCAGAACATCTGAACATCCCACTCCACTGACACATGACATTTGATGTGGTCGCTCTATTTGAGCGACCACATCAAACACAAGGTGGATGCTGGCAAATACTGCGGCATGGTCATGCTGGACCTCCAAAAGGTTTTCGACACCGTAAACCACTCCACTGATTAATAATAAGCTAAAAGCAATTGGTTTTGATAGCATATCAGTGAGCTGGATGCAATCCTACCCGGAGGGGAGAGAGCAGATGGTGGAGGTTAACGGAACACCCCCCCCACCCCCCCACCCCCGCAGATGACGCGGCATTGCTGGTCTCGGACAGGAACATCCATCCCCTCCTATACATCCAGCTTTTACTTACCGTCCACAAACGTCGTCTTAAACAAACATTATATTCCCATTGACAATGAATGGAACATTTTACGTCATATAGTGTCTGAGCAAATAGGCGTAGTATCTATTTTACGTCATGATGATGTACGATCGCCCCTCACATCACACGGGTGTGATTTTTCATTCTGTATCTGCCCTGTGTAGTGGGTTGCCCACTGAGTTTCCCCCACCAATAAAGGTAAAGGTAAAGCCTTCTCATATTTTGGTCTGTGACTTGATAGCCCAAATCTAACCCCTATCTAAAAGTAAAAAATGTACCGGCTGCCTATGGTCCAGGTGCCACATATAGGCTCTGGCCCGTCGCGTGTTCGAGTCCCGTAAATGACAACCTTTGCTGCATGTCTCTCCATGTCCGTTATGCAACTGTTTGCATATAAGTCTCCAAGGAACAGCTTGTTGATGTTTCGAATTTCAGGTTGAAGCTTTGTTATAAACTTTTTAACGTTTTTAGTTTACTCTCATGGCTAGAATGTTTGTCTATATAGAATATACAGTGTATGCACAGTTTGCACACTCACATTATGTGCAATGTCTGTGATCTCCGCTTTCTAACCAATCGATGGCTGATGTTGTCTGGAACTGTGTCAACATATGTCAACACTATGGTCAACACATAATCATCACATCACATGATTATGTGTTGACCATAGTGTTGACAAAGGTAAAGATCAATAAAGGTATATCTGGCCCGGGGAGATTGACTGCCAATCGGTATGAAAAGGTAATCAGTTCTTCTCAATGTTTTGCACGAGCACAGCATGCACACACATTTCTAGAACCAGCATCTTGAAAAGTGTTAACATACACACTAACACACAACCACACATTTACACACAATCTAAAGGTCAACAAATGTAGAGGTCAGCATACTCCACACGTTGTACAAGCATGAACACTGCACACCTCTGTAGACAAGCAACTACTAACTCACAACAAGTCACCCCTGAGGTTCACTAGTCCCAAGTCACCCCTGAGGTTCACTAGTCCCAAGATGGGCGTGACACTGAGACTGAGTCAGAGATACTCCATAATGCACCCATTGCTTTTGTTCCAATTGGTGGCATATACTGCATGGAGACTAGCAGCAAATCATTGTATTTTCCCTAGAGTAAGCGTTACAACCTGTAATGGCAGTTTTAGAATGCCAATTATACTATTTAAATATATAAGTTCTCCCATTCAGTCAAATTGAATGGGCCACCATAACTACGCATTTGGACTGACCATCAGCTGTCACCTGACAGTTGAATCAGTTTCCAAGCCAGGCAGTTAAGGTGTTACTATTCCCAAATAGATATATACACCTTAACTTCCTCTCCCAAACAACCACTAACGACAGCTGTAAATAATGACAGCTGGAGTTCCTATGCCCACTTACTAATAGCGTGCTCTCATCTTAGATCACTTGGAATAGGATGTTTCCTGCTCGCTTAACTCCTACCATGAAAGGAGATGAGTGAATGACCACCTGTTATTATCTGCCTATGTCCTGTTGTATTTGAATAAACACCTGTCACTGACTGTCGATTTGGGGGTGTGTGTTTGGGAAATAAAGGGGAGGTAAAGGAACAACTTGGGAAGGAACGGGGTGATGCGGGCACTTTGACTGTACTACGATGAGCTAACAACTTGGGACCATTCTGCTGTACTGAGGACCTACTGAACAATGAATAAAGAACGATGACGAGATGCTGTGTCGTGCCTCCAACTCTGTCTGCTGATCACAAATGATGAGACCATAATCCTCCCTTAACAAACCTCCCAGAGGAATAGTGATGACAGGTCACGTACAGGCCCATTATTATCATTCGTTTGATGGATGGAAGCAGCACGCTTTAACAGCATGCTGCTTCCATCCATCAAACAGTACTAGACCTCATGTTGAGTGATTGGCACTTTTTCGTGGCATTCTGCACACATCAGCGTTTAAGACAAAGGATGTTTGGGAAGAGACACTCGATTAAAAAAGGACCCTGCATCATCTGACCCCCCCACACACTCCCACAACAACTTATGTGAACCCAGGGATACAGTAATGGTTCACAACCTTGCAACCAAACAAAACTGCTCAAATGAGCAGAGCTTCAAGGTTTGTCTCAAGGGAAGACTATAACATCCATAAACGGTGCTCTGCCTTTGCAAAATCTACTTTTTGGAATTAGTTCCCTGTCAGTCAGAAAGTTGTCAGCATTCACTTTATATATTTGTAGTGGAGATAGGGCTTTGTTTGATTGCCTCTCACTGCCCATGGAGTGCACTAAAGATGGAAGTGAGATGGTGTTTCTGTTTAGTAAAGCGATATGAAGTGAGTATTTAGAAAGAAAAGCACTATATAAATTGTATGTATGTATTACCAGTAAGACGCCTGAGGGCGAGAAGCGACCTCTCCCTTGCATGCATCTGCCTGGGTGACAGCAGACTGCTGGACGAGCGCTGGTGCTTTGGAATGGGGGGTCAAATCTGGTGCTTTGGAATGGGGGGTCAAATCTGGTGCTTTGGCATGAGGGGAAAGACCTTAATTTTCGGGCCTGTTGAGAACTCTAGTTTTCGCCGACTGTCGGGCGCAGCTGCACTAATAACTTTGGGGCAGGCCCGTCTAGAGTTTAAATGAACAGGTTGATACCTGTCCATCAGTCAAAAGGGAGACATTGAAGAGGAAGGATGGGTGGGGAGGGATCAACATATGGAATGTCAAAACAGGTCTGCTCCATATATGGAGATCTATGGGTTTGAGGTTTGAGGTCAGATGTATATGACATCAGGGATCTCCATATATGGGCTTAATATTGATGACATCAGGGATCTCCATCCCTGATGATGTCACTTGATGTCACATGCTCCATCCCTGATGATGTCACGTGATGTCACGTGCCCGACCAACACACTGATGGGAAATGCACGATTCCATGGTTAACTGCGACCTTTGGTCGCAATTATAGTCCCTGATTCGAATACTTGTGACTGCAACTTGTTCCTGTTGACTCGGCACTGCTGGTCTCAGACAGGAACAAACTGCAGGTTGAAAAGGCCCTCAGCTCTGAACTCGGTATAGAATCTGCGCCTGACTCGCTGATAACAAACTATCATTACACCTGGGAAAAAGTAATCTCAGCTGAGGAGCCGTCAGCCTTGACGGTTTCTCAGTTAAAGTGGGTGATATTATCACACGAAAAGATGAAATTACATGGTTCCATCCTGGAGGCAAATCTTTCCTGTACTCACAAGAAATGTGAGTATTTAAATTGTTTTCATGGGACGAGGGGTTAATAGTGATCATTTCTCTTCATTATATTAGAAACTAGAAAAAGTGCCCCTCAGGGCACAGGTCTCCACCAATAGAGGTCAGGTTGTGGCCTCCTGGTGGCGCTATAATGGGCCAATGTGAAGAGGGTGCCATTTGTTCTTATGCCTTTGATGGAAATTGGATGATTTGAGGCATTTTGTTCCAAAAATTTGTTTTGCAAAACGTTCATTATTTGAGGCTTTTTGTTCAAAACGGGCCAGTCCTGCAAACTTTGAAAGCCAATGTTAGCCAAATTGAATGGAATATGAAATATCGGACAGATCCGTCTTGAGCACATGACTATAGAGATACCGTGTAACGATTTGCGGCAAAAAAATGTGTTTTGCAAAAGTCGGCCTCCTGGTGGCGCTATAACAGGCCGTTCTGGAAAATGTGGTGCAGAGGTTCATCGTTGGCATCTAGGGAGTGTGTGTGCAAAGTTTGGCGGACGGAGGGCAAAACATACTCTCTCCCCATGCCTTCAGCCTGGTGGAGACAACTATTGCACCAACTATTAGAACACATTTATAAATATAGCGGGACTATATATACTGTATATAATAGAATACTGTCAGACAGAAACCAACCATGTCCAAAATATTAACTTTTCAGGGTTAAGAATATGTTTTAGAACAATACAATACGTATACTGCCTCATCAAAGTTGGTATGGTGACTTTATACATTGTCAGATAGGCTATACTTAATGTGTCCTTCATCACTTTACCCAAATACGCCACATCCCCCCTTCACCGAGGAGGATGTCCGACAGCTGCTGGCCAGGTGTAAGCCTGGCAAGGCGCCAGGGCCGGATGGCATCGCGTCAAAGGTGCTTAAGCTCTGTGCCATATGGAGCTCTCCCCCATCCTTCACTCCATCTTCTGGGAGTCCTACAGGAAAGCAGCCGTACCCACCCTCTGGAAAACATCCACCATCATACATACCGGTATTCAAGAAACCCCGCCCGAGTCAGAACCTAACCATTATATAACCTCAATAATGATGAAATGCCTGGAAAGATTCTGCCAACTGTCAGGTCTTTTGCCACTAGTTATTTTTGTTGACTTTAGTTATGCTTTCAACACCATTCAACGTCATCACATGATCAAGAAACTGCATCACCTCAACATCCCTCCACTCCTCATCCACTAGACTCACAACTTCCTGAGTAATAGACCACAAACAGTTAAAGTAGGTACATCTTTCTCATCAACTGTTATGGGGCCCCCCAAGGTTGTGTCCTCAGTCCTTTCCTCTACACACTATGCACACATGACTGTATTAGCCTCACCAACTAACATCACATACTTTAAATACTCTGATGACACTGCCATTCTCTGACTGCTCTACGACAATAACTCTATTACTACCATTTCTCATTTTACACAGTGGTGCACTGACAACTATCTAGAGTTGAATGTGGGAAAAAAAAAGAACTGGTCATTGAAACAACCCACATCGAAAGCACACACATAGATAGCTGGTTTCTGCTCAACAGATATGGACCTGCTGTTGAAGCCAGGAGATGAAAATCGATGGTGAAGTTGTTATGGGATATACACTGTGGGCGCTGATCCATAAAAGGTTGAGAACCAGTGATGATGATTTCCCCCAAAACAGATGTCTGTGATACGATTCACGTTGCTCTTGACTTGGTGTATGGTAAAACATAAAAAGATAACTTGAAAATGTGGGATAGACATGGGATAGACTATGAAAAACGATATCTTGTTTTCAGTTCATTACTGATTCTACACCCAGTCAGCCAATGACTAATTTGTGTGTAACTGTAAATAGAGATGTCACTTCATGCAGTTGGATAATTAAAAGTGAGTTCCTGAACTTACTTACAGTTTTGTTCAGCACCAATATGTATAGGGGGAAGTGCGTTAAATTGAAGATGTTAGTTTTTCACTTTTACATCAAATAATCAATTTAGAGTTGCCATGAATGCCATAAATATTACAAACGCCTGTGTCCTAATGACAACTGGAATAAAGCCCAAACCACACCAAAGGGTCACCATGCGACTCCTTGGGTCCAAACGGTTGCAAGGAGTTGCATGGTGACCCTTTGGTGTGGTTTGGGCCATTGAATTCCATGTGTTGAATCACTTGGGACGACGTGCGTCAACGTGCGTTAACGTGCAACGTTATCACACCGCTGGGACAACGCTAAAATTGTCTTGACCCTTTGGTGTGGTTAGGGCTTTAGGATGGATCACCAGTATTCAGGATAGTCAGGCATTACAAATGGACTAAAGTGTTACATATATTTCATATCTTGCCCATTGATTTTATATAATCTATATCTTAAACAATATGCACCATTGGACTTAACTCCACCATCCTACACCCATACAGTATGTTGTAGTGTTTTATGGGCATAGAACAGATTTCTCATCCTAGAGATAGTGATGTAGAGAGGAGATAACAACAGAGCATACAATATTCTATGACTCGAGGGACTTCCGAAAGTACGATGATACTTCTGATGTTAATTAAGTAAGTGCCCAAGTTTGCAATAATCGACTTTTGTGGACGTTCTTTCCTCAGTTTTCTAACATTCCTATAGCTACAGCACCTTTCTCACCTTTGGCAAAGCCAAACTAGACCTTGAGAGTAAATTACTGCACCACACAAGTTCAGGCTATAATGTAGTCTGTTTTTTGTTTGTAGCCTTTGTTTTTGTACAATAACACCTGGATTGAAACATCATAAATCCCCAATGTGCCTATTGAATGGAGCTTTCATTTATTATGTACTGTATGTCTATAAGATGTCCATAATGCATCAAACCCTGAAGCCATATGGAGAAGATGAAGAAGTGCAGGTCCTTACTGCAATATCATGTACGCAGGAAATCCTGAGTGTTAATTTAACTCTATTAGAAAGAGTATTTTTATTTTACAGTGCACACTGTTTTGACCATTTCCTATTAGAAGCAAACAAACGAGAACGAATGCAGTGAGGTGGCAGTTACTGTAGTGTGCAGTTATTTTTGAAAATGTATTCTTGAAATGACCTGCAACTTTGACCTGTAACTATAGGCACCTAAAACTGCCATGTGTTGTTGTCAACAGAGATGGAATGGTAAAATAAGTAAAACATAGGTTGTGCAGATTTTGAGACCATGTAATAAAATATTGACGTTTGTTGTCTGGAACGGTATAAGCTGTAACATTATACGACTACTACTCGAGTACAAATCTCTCATACTTTGAAATCCTAACTTTTGTCTTTGTGTCTTTCTGTTTTCCGAGTATACCCAAACAGAGAATTCTTTGACAGAGGAGTTCTACTACACCTGCCCCACATGTGAAAACTGTTGCTATAATTTGCATCAACTGTTTTTGCACCAACTGACAAGCAATTAAAACTGTTGCAATCTGAGTTAATAACTGCCCTCCCAGGTCCTTACCTGGACCTTAACCACTCTCAACCCCCTACAAAATCTAAATATCTCTGATCTAATGCCCCTTGCATATTGTGAAAAATAAAATAAAAAACTGATTCCGATCTCTGATTGCAAGGATTTCACAGAATCACTAAAAATACAATTTCATATTCAGGTGCCTCTTATTATATTATTCTCTTCATTTCTGTCCTTGTGTCTGACATTGAGCTTTAAGGGCAGGTGCGTGACCACAAACACCTGCAGGCGAGTGGATGTGAGGGTCCGCCTCAGAGGAAAAGGGCAGCCGTGTTTCTACTACCTTGACACCTGGCAGAGGCTGCCAGAAGAAAGGGTTGTCAGTAAACACGCTGGGAATAAGGGCAGTGGAGGAGGAGAGAAGCATGTGGAGCTGAGATACAGCTGGAGGGGGTTATTAAAGGGGAACTCCTATTATTCTGTTGCGAAGAGACCAGCAACTCTTAATACAAAATGCATTAACCACTTGAACCATATAGCATCCCTGTTCTGGGGGGAACATTAGCAGATCTATTTTCCGAAAAGAGATTTGTTGCAGAGGGAGGGGGGGACAGAGGACCAAGTTCGGAGCTGAACCCTGGTCAACAAGTATTAGTGTACCAGAGTTGTTTGGACCAACACCTCTCGATACAGAATGCAGTAACCACACTTTAAACCTGCCGTCCCTGTTTTGAGCATGTCATTATCCTTTGAGAGGATATTTGGGGACATGACCACATCTGCCATTGTCTTGGAGCAGGTGCAAACACCACAAGTATCAGCCATGTGTTTATCAAACAGATCGTGGAAAGTGATAAATAAAGATTTTATTTGTTTGGTCCTAGCTCAAAACTATTCTTATGTAACACTGCAGGCGAACTGCAACAACAACCATCTGATGAAAAATGAAGACATCTAGACAATTACTTTATTCAAGCTTCTGAGTCACAATAAGGAGCCAATTAAATCCATGCAAGCAGCTCTGTTTGCACCAACAACACTCTCTCGTGACATGACATCCATCTCCTTCACCTAGTCATGCGTACTAGCACTGGACATCACAGAGGCTAAAATAATAGCCTTTTTTTACATTTCAAAAATAGCTACAACTAGATAAAGTGGAACTCGGGGCACAAGGTGTGGCCTCCTGGTGGCGCTATAATAGGCCAATGTGAAAAGGGTGGCATTTCTTCTTACGTCTTGGATGGCAATTGGATGATTTGAGGCATTTTGTTCCAAAAATGTGTTTTGCAAAAATCCACCTGTTGGTGGCGCTATGACAGGCCAATGTGAAATGGGTGGGATATATTCCTCAGCCTAGTAGGAAAGTCTGTAAAAGATTTCACGTAAATTGCACGCTGCGTTCATGATTTGAGGTTTTTTGTTCAAAACGGGCCAATCTTGCAAACTTTGAAAACCAAAGTTAGCCAATTTGGATGGAATATGAAATATCGGACAGATCCGGCTTGAACACATGACTATAGAGATAGTGTGTAACGATTTGCGGGATTTTTGGACCGAATCTGGAGGAGTAATATCCAAAAATGTGTTTTTCAAAAGTCGGCCTACTGGTGGCGCTATAACAGGCCGTTCTGGAAATCTTGGGCAGAGGTTCATCGTTGGCATCCAGGGAGTGTGTGTGCAAAATTTGGCATCGACCGGGTTAACGGTGCCAGAGATTAGCTGGTAACAGACGGACGGACACACGGACACACAGACACACACACGGACGGAGTGCAAAACATACTCTCTCCCCATGCCTTTGGCCTGGTGGAGACAACAAACTATAAAGGACTTAATTGGCTAAGAAGTATTATGTCCACATGTCCTAGTAAGGTCCTGAGAGATGAGGAAGAAGAGTATCAAAAAGGAAGGTCGATCAACAAGAACAGTACTTGAGGGGGAAAGAATTGTCTAGACAGAGGCATTATGAAAATGTATTAAAATATGAGCCAGATCGCTCTAGTTTTACATATATTTATTAAGCTGCACCACTGCATGTGATATGCTGTTGATTTTTCACAATATTGAGATCACTGGCTTATTTCAGAACTAGACACAAACATAACACAAACCTTACAATTTCATTTTCATGATGTAGTACAGAGATTCCCAACCTTTTCTGGATCAGTGCCACTTGAAAATGTTATTATTATTATTATTATTATTATTATTATTATTATTATTACAATTATTATTACAATTATTATTATTATTATTATTATTATTTGGGGGCCTACTTGCAACACCCTCACAGCCCACTAGTGGGACCCGGCCCAAAGGTTGGGAATCACTGCTGTAATATACAGTAATATATAGAATAACACAGGGTTGAATGGAGTGTGCTGTTTAGCGCATAACCACATAAATAACATATTTTCATCCCATGTGTACAGTTTATAACTGCTGAATTAATCAACCCTGTCTTCTTGTTTTGTTTCATTTCACAATGTACACCTCTGTTACACTCTGAAATGAACACTCAGGAACATTCTATCTAGAGTGTACCATTCATAATGTTTATACAACAACCGGCCCAAAGTGGACTCAAACGCTGAAACCAATTAGGTTTCGGGGGTTTTCAGTTGAAACCCACTGGTCAGGTTGTTTTTATGATAATAACAAGTGTAGGCTGATGTTATGTACACGTCATGACTGGTAGTCTGGTATGGATAAACGCATAGCTTCAGCAATACCTCAGCAAAACATTTATGTAGCATATCGTCTCTGTCGGGTGGAAACCTCATATGTCCAAAACGGTTACTTTTCAGGATTCAAATTCAAAGATAGCTAAAGTAGCAGATCTACAAACTCTAATCGAGCTTGTGGATCTGCTATTTTTGATCTATTGTAAAAATTAAAAGAAAAAAGAAGAAAAGAAAAAAGAATATGGAGGTTTATGCCTGACAGAAACTATATAACACAAATAAATATTCGGTATACATACACACATACATACATACATACACGCACGCACGCACGCACGCACGCACGCACGCACGCACGCACGCACGCACGCACGCACGCACGCACGCACGCACACACACACACACACACACACACACTAATACAACTGCATTGTGTTTATTACAGTGCCAGAGACTAGACTAGAGCCTAAATTGTTCTTTGTTACTGTAGGTACTAGGTAGGTAGGTTACAGTAATCTTAAACATACTGTTTTGTGGCTCAGTCTGAAACGTAAATTCCCTAACATTGATCCATTTATTTGCTAGCAAAGCATCACTGGACTGACACAAAGACAAAGCTCTTTGGATCTATCCACAATAAACCAAATCATTCACCATTGAATAAAAAGGCACACATCAACATGCTGGGGTTGTACTGTAATTGTCAATACTACAGTGTGCGTATTCGAGTTGAACCAATATCTTAAAAGCACATCGCAAGCAAATTCTTTTAACATACATAGACTGTATTCATAATGCCTGATTCATACTTAATGGCCCGCTGGTGTCACATACTGAAATTAGCTGATATACAAGCTCACAATGCATCACAACATGACGTGTTGTGAGCTTGTAGACACTGACATGCTGCTAGCTACCAAGTATAACTCAGACTTAACACAAATAAATGAATCTTATACAAGTTGCAAAACATCCAGCATGCTTACAGGTTTAGCTTTAGCAATGGATGAAACACTTTAGGTGGAAACACTGTTGAGATAGTGTTTGGATAAAGCTACATTTATGTGGAATTGTCCAATTTATCTATGTAAGGTTGTCTTAGAGGTGAAATCTATACCCCCAAAAAATGTAAAAGTGCTTTCCATTTCCTCTGGTGTTTGGAACATCGGGGAGAGGAGAGTGCAATAAGTTAATTGTGGGAGTGCAGTCATGATTGACAAAAGTACACAATTTCCCCTATTTTGTCCTGCCTCACAGCAACTTACACCGCCCTTTAGACAAATCATTTGATTTTAAAGATATTGTTTGGGCTTTTCTGGCATTATTGGATAGTACAGTTGAGAGTGACAGGAAACTAGAGATAGAGGGGGAGTGACACGCAGGTCATCGGGCTAGGGATGCTGTCAGACATTAAAGCCTATGTGGTATGTGCATTAACCACTTGGCCATCGGCGCCCCAACTCATTAAAAAAGAAGAAAAAGGAAAAAAAGGGAAAAAAATAAGAAGAATCGTAGTACTGATAAATAAATCAGATAAGGAGCAATACGAAACAAAATGCATAATTCAGTACCGTACTGTTTTTGTCTGTGACCCTGCTCCTGCCTTCCATCAATATCTTTCAGTCAGACAGCAGTAGTAATGAATGATTGAATACAGCGGGGGGAAGGAGTCCACAGTCAAGTCTTCAGGGGTCCAGCCGTAGATGTGTCAAATCCGGGTCCTGCTCGGAGACACCACTCATAGCGTTTCTGTTTCTGTTTCTGTAGGCAAGAGCTCCACCTTGATGTTCCCACAAGGTCCCGTCTGGATGCACTGCCGAGACAAGGTTATGGATAGAGGCATAAGTCACAAACAACAAGACATAAGCGCTCAGTAAGCAAAGGCTTGAACTGGCTGAACTGCCTGTCTTATATTTTAGGTTTAATGCTTGTGTTTAGTTCAATGTTTGTTTTAAAAACGCCATTGACAACTAGAACTGCACTCTGTATACTCGCAATTACTGTCGACCGCTACGAACTTTCAAATCTCAGCCTCTCTGTAAAACATTGAAATTAAATACTAAAGTCGTTATAACTGGCTGTCAATGTTAATTACAATATGTTTCAATATTGGTTGGGTAACAGGTAACGTATGTATGTATACATGTATGTAAGTTGTAAGTACTACTGTGGTCGGCTGGCTTTTTTATGTGCGTATGCTTGGTAGGTATGATGTTGATGGTGACATAATTAAGATATGTTTCAATGTCGGGTGAATTAAAGGTAATGTCTGTATGTATACATGTATGTAATCTGAAACCTATCTTTATTACGTCACCATCAAAAGCCAGTTATAACCCGGCATTGATACATATCTTAATTACGTCACCATCAATACCTACCAAGCATACACGTGCATTCGTACCAGCACGACCACAATACTTGCGCACTCTGCTTGCGCAAGTAATGAAGAGAAAGTTTGTTTTTAGTTCAATGTTTGTTTTAAAAACGCCATTGACAATGAAGGGAAAATGTACGTCATTTGTCCCTAACACAAACATTAAATGCCATTAACAATAACGAGAATTTAATGTTTGTTTTACATCACCATTACATCACCTAATCAATATGAGTTAGACTTTAATATATTAGCGCCCCGGGTGTGATTTTTATTATAAAAAGCTCCCCTCTCTCGGCCATGCTTTGTTGGTATGTTGTACATTGTATCCAACACAGAATTAGGAGGACTCTGCGATATGCTTGGAATATGCTTCAAAAACATAATTAAATTCCATGGATTAATTGTATTCTATTTTTAACTATAAATTGTTCCTCATTCTTATTGTCCTCACATTTTATTATTTATATTCACATTGTAAATGCACTTTAAAATGTTTTGTTTTTCCAGTAGTGCTTTTATATTTTAATATGGTTCTTGTGCTCATTTGAGTTTAATTGTTAATGTGTAATCTCTGCACCCTTGGAAGTGAGAGTTTGCTCTCAATGCATTTTCCGGGGTTTTAGATAAATATACGAGTAATTCCTGTGAAATGCTTGTGTTGATATTTAATGAACCCGGGGTCGTGTCTTTGTTATGGCTAGGGCGTCAGTGCTCCAGCGGAGCAAAGGCAGACTCTGAGGAGACGCACAAAGAAGCACAACATCAGACAAGGAGTATTCTGAGTGCTGGCTGCATTAACTCGAACCCCATGGAATCAAGAGTGTGGTTCAGAGAACATGTACTGTACACACGTTTCACACACACGCACACACACACACACACACACACACAGAGAACATTGTCACTGTGGACAGTGCGTACGGTGCAAACTTCTTGCGGAGCCTCAACAACTAAGACTGGAAGTCAGTGTTTCACATTTTAAATTGCAGGGGCATTAAGGGGCACCCTGTACACTAGTGTCTATGTGACATTATAATAAGGATGTGACAATTCACTGAACTCATGATTTGACATGATTACTGGATTTCACGAGACGATTTTGTCACTTAAAAACTAAAAACAACTAGAAAATACTGTATTTATCTTATATTTTCTATATCTAGATCAAATTAAACAATGTTCAGATTGATATAAGCTCACAATACATTGCGACCTGATAATCGTTACGTCCTTGTCTAACGTAAATCTGTTGTCTTTTTGGTGACACGTAGTGATAGCTATCTGTATCTGGTCATTGCAGTGATCTTTATTGCAATTTCAGTCAGTTTGAAATGAAAATATACAAATATTTTCTTGGGCCATATGTTAGCTGACCGGATAATGGATTAACCACATAATGCGCGGGCAGTTTGATTCGGTGAAGTGTGTTTCATGTCAGCATGAAAAAAATATCTTTTTAAATATGGTATAACAAGACAAGAAATAAGGAAGGAGGACACACAACACAGATCCCCTGCTGAAATTTAACTTGAGACATCGTGGTTATGTGGCAATACACTATCCGGTCGACTGCTGGCACACCCCTTTCTTTTTGCTACTGTACCTGGCCACTCTGCACGTGTCCATTCTGCACATGGCTCCTGGGGGAAAAGAGTTGACCGCGCCGCGGGTCCGCCTTCTGATCCCCTTGAAGCGCAGACGAGCGCGATGTGATCTGCTCTGTGGTGCCAACGCCGTTGGCCGAGCAGCGGACACAAAGCACCTTCCGAAAACTCTGCTTGAAGTTCTCGGAGAGGAAGCCGTAGAGGACCGGGTTGGCACAGGAGTTGACGTAGGTGAGTATGACGAGGATGAAGTAGAGCGCAGCCATGACGTTGGTCTCGGGGATGATGTAGACCAGGTTGTAGATTTGTAGGAAGAAGAACGGCAGCCAGCAGAGGATGAACACCAACACGATGATCACCACCATGCGCGTCACCTTGCGCTCCGACTTGCGCCGCTTCGTCAGGCCTACGCGCGCACCCGCTGTCCTCACCTGAAACGTAGTGGTTTTGTGATTATGTTTGTGTGAGACAGTAACACGACAGAACAAAATGCATACATAGAAGTACAGACAATTGAATCTAATGTCTATTTGTACCTTATCATTCATAATGCACGCTGCTGTGTTGCTGTGGCGATCAATCACATTGCAATTTGCACAAAGTTAACATCAGGGGAGGGGGACATGACAAACTGAATCCCACCCACTTACCTTAATGACAATGAGCAGGTAGCTCAGGCAGATAATGAGCAGGGGACCAAAGAACCCGAGGATGACCGTGTAGAGGATGAAGGCAGTGGACCACGTCTCCTGTGGCTCGGGCCAACTGATGTTGCAGGAGTTGAACCGATCCTGCACATCCGAGAAGATGGTGACGGGCAATACCACCAGGAAGGACACCACCCACACCATGCTGTTAACCACCATGGCAACCTGCGGCCTCCGCCACTTGGAGCTGCGCATGGGATGCACCACGGCCAGGTAGCGGTCGATGGTCATGACCGTGAGGCAGAAGGTGGAGGTGAACTGACTCATACTGTCGGCAGACATGTACACCTTGCACAGGAACTCCCCGAATGGCCAGTAGGAAAGCACACTCTGGGTGCCCAGGAAGGGAATCCCTAGGATATAGAGTTCATCAGCCAGGGCTAAGTTCAGAATGTACATGTTTGTCACCGTTTTCATCTTGGCGTAGCGCACCACAACGTAGATAACCAGCGTGTTCCCAAGAAGACCCACCAGGAAGATGATGAAGTAGATAACAGCCGTGGCCACTGTGCCGCTGCCAATGAAGGGCGAGACCTCATCGGAGACATTGTGTGAGCCGTTGGCGATGGTGGCGTAGCCTGCAGAGTAAGGTCTTAGTGTGATGGCTGATGTGTTTACATCAGTCACCACCGACATCCAGCTTGAGTAATTCATCTTGCAGTTGGAGGTCGAGTCAAAGGGTCCTCCTTTTGGATGAGCTAATAAAAATCACCAAGCCCTATAAGGTAAGAGGCACAGACTTTCATTTGCAATGAAATAGCAATTGCTATTATGGAAAGTATCATGCATAACTTGTGATTTATCTCATGTATCATGCAGTAGTCTAGTGTGTGGAAATGTAATTAAAAAATGTGTGGTGAGGTGTTGTTTTTTTTCTTCTACTGTGCACAATTATTGCACCCACAGAAGCACATGGAGGTGTACATATTTACTGTACTAAGTGTGGGGGGGGAGAATTTCCATTGGCATATGGCCAACCTGCCATTTCTCTTAATGGGAAGGTACACTTTGGAGCAAGACAGTGTTGGTTAAGCAGGTGTTCAGCACTGCCCTTGCCATTGATGTAGCCCATAATTAAATGAAGGGAGAATTAACCAGCTGCAGTAACTTTGTAAAACAAACAAAACACTATAATGTGAATCTATATGCACGTCTTGCGTGACCTTATAGTCAGTTAGCCTATATACAATCTGGGAACCCATTGGCAAAACAAAGGCAAAACGAAACTGTGTTGTACAAACAGTAGTTTGACGTCGACATTAATTGAACCGCACTCCAAAAACACAGCAATGACGCGCAGCCCGCACCCTTCTAATGTTGGGGAAACAAACATTTCTGATGCCCACTTTGCCTGGGGCTTGACACGTCTGTATACTCAGGGGGATGACGGGGCTTTATGCAAAGTGTCTTGAGACAATAGGAGGATTTGACATTATAAAATGCAATTGAAATTGATTTGAATTTGCAACAAGGCCGGCGCGGTTATAACTTCGTGCACATTTTGTTGAAAGTTATAAGTGTCGTTGACGGCGTCATCATATCTCATGTATAGGCCTATGTAACAGAATAGCATTTGTTAAATGCATGCGAGTTGCGACAGCCCAACATCCTATAGCCTATACTAGTCTATATCTGCTGTATAGCCTAATTATTAGAGCAGGTTATGTCCCATGATATTATAGGCTACATGCACTAACTTGAATTTCTAGTGATGTGAAACGATCAAATGAGCCGTTTCAGAGAAATTAGACAAATAGTGATTTGCCTGAGATATCAATTAAATTACTTTAAACTTCAACTTGTTCTTTTCATGAAACCAAGATAGTCAAACATTAATTGCCTCATATAAAAATATGATCTTTCTTTCTTTCTTTCTTTCTTTCTCCGATTGTGTCCTCGAAGGAGAGAGATCATGTTTATAGCAGAACACAGTCACAGACAGAGGCTTATACGTACCCGTGATGTTCTCTGGTGAACCAGTTCGCTATCCAAGGTACTTATCCGTTGGCGCCGTTCGAATCTCCAACAGCGTTTTACAAACTTCTTTAACTGCCAAAATCTAGCCTACCCTTTTATCCGCTGGAATGAAGTCCTCATCATCGGTTTCAAATGACACCGTCTTACACCCGCATGCATTTTCAGACATTTTGTCAAAATTAACTCGCACCAAAGTCTGTTTTTAGAAGGATGGTCGAATTGACATTATCCTTATTTATCCTCAACTGTGGTGTATGTTTTTCTTCTAAAACAAATGTCCTCCGTTCAACTGGTCAGAATTCCTAGCTGCAGTAATATGTGGATGATGTTCTGAACAGTGGTGCTATGCTCAAGGAGTGCGTGGGGCCACGATGGCTTCGAGGAGCCTATATTTATGAGTTGAAAACGTCACCGCACAAGACCCACCCATTGGCATTATGAGAGAGCAACACGTAGGCCTGACATGATTGACATCCGTGTAGGCCTACATTGTTGCTGTTTTTTCTCTCTTCTCTATCGACAGAGATTAAAACACTTTCAGTAGGCCTATAGCAATAGTGGAGTCTAGACTTTATAAGATTCAAACGAATGACACATATGCAGCAGGAGAGAGAGGGGGGGGGGGGAAGGAGAGGGAGAAGGAGGAGGAGGAGAGGGAGAGAAACCCCTTCTTTGGGCAGGGACACATATTAAAAAAAACTAAAATCAAATTCTTTCTTTTTCTTTAAAAATAGTGAAATATAGCTAAGCTCACAACCGTAGATCAGCACTATTTGTCGTACAATATAGTCTACGTACTATATGGATTAAGTGGTTAATTGAATTCTGGGCATACAAATACAAAATTAACTATAACTCTTGATTATAGTTTAACCTCATATGACTACATGAGTCGTATACGTCGTACCACTCACTGACCTGCAGTGACCCCATCAGATTTATGACAGTGCTGTCTGTGTGTGTGTGTAAACAGTAGATGCTGACACACAGAGCGGTGTGTGAGGGTCTGTCCTGGAGTAACAGTGGAAGTGCTCCTCAGGTGCTGGCACCAATGTGACCAGTGCCATTATTTGTCAAACTCAGAGTGGAAAAAGAAGTTCTCAGATTCTTTCATTTAACTATATGTCAACTTTGCGTCCTGTTGTGGGTAACATACATGGGCAAACATTTCCTGATATGTGAGATATTTGAAATAAAAAATATATATTTTTCAAATCTACAAGGTCACATAACGCACCATGTTGAGCCTGTAGATTGACGCTCTCAGAGGCTCCCTCGATGGGCGTTCACGACACATAATCATCATTGGATATCCTTGGACGACACTGGACTGACTCATTTGTTATAACTGAGCTCTGCTGCACTCCTTAGTCCACTTGGCTCTATTCATCATCGGGCCCATGCGACATCGTTCTGCTCCCCTCACCTGCATCTGCTGGAACTAGTGACTAATCTCTCCACCTTTGTTCTAGGTGGAAGGAGTCGTTCTCCCATTTCTGGTCTCTGCAGGCTGTCAGAGTCTGACCAGGGTTATACCAGCTGCCATAATGCCCCCTGGTCACCAGGAGCACATGGTCCACCATCATCTGGCTCTTGACTGTGTTCATGGTTTCATTTAGTTTTCTATACCTTTCTCATATTTGCCTCCTCACCGTCTTGCTGGAACCCACTTTCTGACACGACTTAATTGTAGGATCCTAACTAGGTCAACTGCCTGATTCAAACTGTCTGCCATTTATAGGGCCCTGCTTCAGGTAATTACCTGGACGATATTCACTGGAGGTAATTCCTAACCTAGATAGATATAAATATATATAGATGACATGCACAAACCATCCAACGGTAATACAAAAAGTTACAAAACCACCCGCCCCATAATAATATCCACTACTAAACATAACATACTGTAACGCCAAAGTAAATTCACATTACTGAACACCACTTCCATGTTGTACTGCCCGTGACCTTTAAAAGGTGCCCAGCCACCTTAAATAACTCTTGGAACATAGTAGCATACATGACAGGTAAGTTGTATTATATTTTATTTTACCTGTATAGCTAGTATGTTGGATTTCAGCTTATGGCCAAACAAATTACAATTGAATTAACTATATTCAATTTTGATTGATTGATTGAAATATGTATTAACAGTTTGCAGAATTACAGTACATTTCAAGCACAAACTCAATACAAAGACTGTTAACTGTGAGTGGACGACCCAATTACACTTGTTTACAAGAGGGTCCACCTTGTTCAATTCATCAAAACATTTAAAGACGTACAAATAGACACTTCTATATAGCCAAAGAACAGAACAGGAATTCATCATAAAGGAGGTAAAAAGGGACAAGTGAGAGGAAAAAGGGGTGGGTGGTGGGGGATTCAGATTTTACGGGGGCCAGTTTCGAATTGCAGCCTGTCAAAGTGGGCAGGGGTGAGGTGGGTTCGTGGGGTGAGGCAAGTAGGAGCATGACCAGTTTGTTTTGGGAAGTCTGGAGCCTTGTTTTAAGGGCCTTTGAGGTGCTGTGGTACCAGGAGGTGCATGCATAGTCAAAGAAACCTTGTACGAGGGCTCCTGTTAAGGTCTTCAAGGTGTTTTTGTTGACCAGTGAGGAGATCCTAAAGGAATCTTGTTCTTTGGTTGACTTTTTTTTTGACAGTGTTCCATTCACCTCCACCATCTGTTCTCTCCCCTCCAGGTAGGATCGCATCCAGCTCACTGATGTGCTATCGAAACCAATTGCTTTTAGCTTGTTAACCAGTATGGAGTGGTTCACGGTGTCAAGCCTTTTGGAGGTCCAGCTTGACCATGCCGCAGTATTTGCCAGCATCCACCTCATGTTTGATGTGGTCACTCAAATAGAGAAGGCATGTGTCAGTGGAGTGGGATGTTCTGAAGCCAGATTGGAACTCGTACATTAATTTATTTGTGGCAAGATACTTTTCAACCTGTTCATAGACTATTTTTTCCATCACTTTCGAGATGGAGCGTAGAATAGAAATAGGGCGGTAGTTGCCGGGGTCTAATTTACTCCCTTTCTTGTGCAGGGGGGTTACTTTGGCCAGTTTGAAATCTTGGGGGACCTGTCCCTGTTTGATGGAGAGGTTTACTATGTGGGTGATGATTGGAGCTATAGAGATGGCTGAGTCTCTGAGAAATTTGGAGGGAATATTGTCATGGCCAGTGGCCTTAATAATGAATTTCATTTTTATAGTGCTTTTCCAAGTGCTCAAAGTGCTTTACAATGGTTCATTCATTCATACATTGGGAGGTGAAGCGGCGAACAGTCAACGCCAGCGTCCTCACTTACCAATGGTGGCAAGCTTACACCGACCGACTCATTGGAGGCAATGTAGAGGTCAGTGTCATGCCCAAGGACACTTCGACATGTGGACAGGAGGAGCCGGGATTCGAGCCGCCGACCCAGGGATCATTGGACGACCTGCTCTACCTCCTGAGCCACAGCCGCCCTAAAGTGCCCTCCAACCTTGTGGGGTTGGAGGGCACTCAATTTCTTAAGTACCTCATCAGTTGTTACCATAACTAGTTTAAAATCGTCTTTACAAACACCTAGGTTTCTGTAGAAGGTTTTAATGTGCTCTACACCAAAGAGCCCAGAGTGGGAGGGCAGTTTGTTAACCAGCGTAGCGTTGCTATGTTTGTAAAGAAGATGTTCAAGTAGTTGGCCACATCAAGCTTGTCAGTGATGAGATTGTCGTTCAATTTGATGTTTATGTTTGAAAACCTGGTTTTTAGTTTCTGACCGCAGCCTAGTTGATTGTTTAGTAGCTTCCAGAGTTTTTGTTTCCCCCTGCTTTATCATTGATAAAGTTACTTTTTAAAATGTTTTTCTTTGTGGCTTTCGCCTTTATTTTATATTTTCTATGGAGGGACAGACAGTAGGCTGACAGGAAATGGGGAGAGAGATGGGGGAAGACATGCAGTAAAGGCCATCGGGATTGGGAATCGAACCCGCGGCACACTGCCAGACTGGATTACCAGCCAAGGTGCCTGGACCACTGAGCCATGGCCCAGGCCTATAAAGTTACTTTTAGCTGATTTGGTCATGGTAGTTACAATGTTTCTTAGCTTGTTTCGTTGGGTTTTTAGGATGCCCAGTTGGGTTTGGAGATCACTGTCGAAGCGCTTGGCTAGCTTGGACTTGCATTTAAGAAGATTTTTTTGTCTCTGGCTTTCATTGCAGTCAGTATGTCCGAATTCATCCATGGCTCCGAGCGGGTTTTGACCCTGATGGTTCTCAAAGGGGCCATGTTGTTTAGTACTGATGGAAATTTGGTTTTGAAGCCAAGCCATGCTTCCTCGACTAGTGAGCTCCTGAGCTCATCGGACCAATCCAGATTCTTCAGTTCAAGGTTAAAGGCCTCGCTAGAGTAGGTTTTGAGGTCCCTAGATATGACTGTTTTGTGACAGCCAGACTTTAGTTTTTGTTTTTTGCGGGTACAGAAAATCATAAAATTATCGCTAAGCCTGCATGCAATAATATCTTGGAGATTCTGGATTTGTCCGAGGTCAGAATGAGATCAATCAAACGGTTTTCTTTTACACAAGTGATGGCCAGCACCTCCTCCTCGGCCTCCTAATCAGCAACAAACACAAAACACAAAATACCAAAATAGTCAAACAATCTACATTATAATAAAAACTATTAAACCTTAACCGTGCACAATCATTCCTATCCGTGCAACCATGCTGTGCAAATACATATGCCAATGTCTACTGTCCATACAAACATCCCAAGTAACGGAACCCTTGGTCTCCATTGCACACATATGCTTGCAGAATATTAGTATTGTACATTAATGTAGTTACAGTTTTTATACAGTTTTATCTACAGTGGGTGGTAATTTGGGTAAGATAAGGCAATAAAGACATCTGCTCCTCTGACAAAGATTGTTCCAGACTTCATGGCTAGGACATACTACATTTGTTTGGTATTCCAACTGCCTGTCTATCAACATTTATAAGGAAAGGATCAAAACTCAGAAAAAAGTCAATTTCGTTTAATAGTTCATATGTCATACAAGTATACATTATTGGAGTAAGTATAGGGATCCAGTTAGCCAAACAAGATGACCACTAGTTTGTAGAATGGACTGGCTTATATAATGTAATATAATATTCAAAACATGTTCCAAGTTGGATCAATGTTGTTTGATTTCTGCATCTACGTATTGAATAAAGAACTGTTTGCTGAAACTCCATGTTCTTGGGATGGTTTTTAGATCATGCTTGTGCAGTGTGCACTTCACTTCGCTTGCACAACATTCCTATTATTGGAACTTTTAGACCTCCGCATCTGCAGAAAAGAAATTGACAAAATACATTTAGACAGATGTACAGTAGAAAAATACAGTATATATTGTCACTGTTGATCATCCGTTGACAGCAAATGTCAGTACAATTAAGTACATTAACCCATTTAAAGAGTCTACATTTGGGCTAATTAGTGCAGTTTGTGAGGATTTGGTTCTGCATAAGCTGCGGGCTTTAGTGTAGGTCTAGTTTCTGGTAGAATACATAGACAACCACTGCAATATAGGCTATAGGTTGCAATAGACATACTTGCTCATCGTGCTAACAATATTATGTTGATATATCCCTATGATGTCACCTTTTCCCTAAAACATGTGAAGCAGCTCAGAATAGTGTGGGAGATACTTACACACACATGAGTAACATGTGAAGCAGCTCAGAATAGTGTGGGAGATACTTATTACTTACACACACATGAGTAACATGTGAAGCAGCTCAGAATAGTGTGGGAGATACTTATTACTTACACACACATGAGTAACATGTAAGCAGCTCAGAATAGTGTGGGAGATACTTACACACACATGAGTAACATGTGAAGCAGCTCAGAATAGTGTGGGAGATACTTACACACACATGAGTAACATGTGAAGCAGCTCAGAATAGTGTGGGAGATACTTATTACTTACACACACATGAGTAAGCCACCTCCATGTACTTGAAAGTGCCAGCACAGGGGTCTCCAAACAGTGAGTTGCTCACATTGATGGTGCATTTATTCTTTCCATTACAGCTGTGGAAGCAGGAAAGGGAAGGCCATGGATGATCAGAAATATGAGCACGTAACCACATTATACTCATCTGGAGGTGCACTGAGATGGGGATGAAAGGCAATCACATTCATATTTAACAAACATCTGAGAGAACATTAAGTCTTAATTCGACCTTCATTCAAATACTCAAGTATTTTCAAGTTCAAGTAAAGCAAGTAAGTTCAAGTAAAGCAAGCAAATTAGCCATGCACTGCAAGCAGCAGTAGTCTGCTTGAGCAATAGTTGAAAGCTAGCACACACTCATTTAATGTTTTATGTGGCATATTATTATTGATAGTGTGTTCCCAGACTGTTATTTGTTATTTGTTTGTCTACTTGTCTAGTTTGTATAA
Organism: Electrona antarctica; assembly: GCF_951216825.1. Classification (NCBI taxonomy): domain Eukaryota; kingdom Metazoa; phylum Chordata; class Actinopteri; order Myctophiformes; family Myctophidae; genus Electrona; species Electrona antarctica. The sequence goes on along the minus strand of NC_136795.1, from coordinate 17,839,561 downwards.
TGGAGCATGATGATGATGTTTGTATACAATCCTCTCCAAATACATTTTAGTTTGGGATATTCATTCATGGTTCAAGGTGATCTTATTGTTACATCGTGTGTAGCCTACAGATAAAAGGTACAGTTACGCATAGCAAACATCTATTTTGTTCGGCTCCTCTGACATTCTAGCAGCATTAAACAGTAAACAAAAAGACAGGCACACGCACACGTGCACGCACACGCGCGCGCGCACACACACACACACACACACACACACACACACACACACACACACACACACACACACACACACACACACACACACACACACACACACACACACACACACACACACACACACACACACACACACACACACACACACACACACACACACACACACACACACACACAGCAGTAGAGGGTGATCTCTATATAACTAGTTAGAGGCTAAACATCTTCGCTGAAAATAGCACGCAGCATGTTGTGAGCTTGTTGATCTGTTGATATCCTGTTGTCTGGATATGCGAGACAATCAGTTAGCAATATATTGATTGATTACACATTTATATATATTTTTTTCTACACTCCTCAAACTGATATTGATCTGTGTGAAGCAAGTGTGAAGCAACACCTTTCAGCTACTTTGGTAGCTGGACTTGAGCAGTCAACGTTTTGGACTTGAGCATTGGGGCGTTGGTATGAGCATGTGGTCCGATCACGGCGACCATAATCTGCACCACGCACAGCGATGATCTGCCCTTCATCTGAGAGGAAGAAGGCAAGTATAGAGGGAGATAGTGAGATGTATCATGTAAGGGTGCAACAGTTTGATTTGTAAAAATAATAATCGCTAATCACTAATTTAATAAAATATACGATTAATAATCAATGTGTGTGTGTGTGTGTGTGTGTGTGTGTGTGTGTGTGTGTGTGTGTGTGTGTGTGTGTGTGTGTGGACCACACACTGTATAAAAGAAAATGTCATGACTTACCACAATATAGGTTGGCCAAAGAATGCTCACATGCAACAACATGAACTGTAAAAGGATCATGATGTACATAGATTAGACATCACTTTCAGTGATTATTGTGTGAATATTCAGCTATTTCATTAGTGATGCAAGCACCCATGCTACTGACTTGCTGGGATGCAGGTGTGGGTAGAGTCCAGGTATTTGAAGGTGCCAACGCAGGGGTCAGAAGAACGGAAGGCATTAACGCTCAGTTCACACACTTTCTTACCATTACACCTGGGGGTAGAACATACAGGTTCATATGCATCTGCTGGAATGTAACTTACCGGTAGTACTTTTAATCAAGTCCTTATAAGTACAATTTTGACATACTTTTAATTTACTAAAATTTACTAACAATATTATGTTGATATATCCCTATGATGTCACCTTTTCCCTAAAACATGTGAAGCAGCTCAGAATAGTGTGGGAGATACTTACACACACATGAGTAACATGTGAAGCAGCTCAGAATAGTGTGGGAGATACTTATTACTTACACACACATGAGTAACATGTGAAGCAGCTCAGAATAGTGTGGGAGATACTTATTACTTACACACACATGAGTAACATGTAAGCAGCTCAGAATAGTGTGGGAGATACTTACACACACATGAGTAACATGTGAAGCAGCTCAGAATAGTGTGGGAGATACTTACACACACATGAGTAACATGTGAAGCAGCTCAGAATAGTGTGGGAGATACTTATTACTTACACACACATGAGTAAGCCACCTCCATGTACTTGAAAGTGCCAGCACAGGGGTCTCCAAACAGTGAGTTGCTCACATTGATGGTGCATTTATTCTTTCCATTACAGCTGTGGAAGCAGGAAAGGGAAGGCCATGGATGATCAGAAATATGAGCACGTAACCACATTATACTCATCTGGAGGTGCACTGAGATGGGGATGAAAGGCAATCACATTCATATTTAACAAACATCTGAGAGAACATTAAGTCTTAATTCGACCTTCATTCAAATACTCAAGTATTTTCAAGTTCAAGTAAAGCAAGTAAGTTCAAGTAAAGCAAGCAAATTAGCCATGCACTGCAAGCAGCAGTAGTCTGCTTGAGCAATAGTTGAAAGCTAGCACACACTCATTTAATGTTTTATGTGGCATATTATTATTGATAGTGTGTTCCCAGACTGTTATTTGTTATTTGTTTGTCTACTTGTCTAGTTTGTATAATGGAGCATGATGATGATGTTTGTATACAATCCTCTCCAAATACATTTTAGTTTGGGATATTCATTCATGGTTCAAGGTGATCTTATTGTTACATCGTGTGTAGCCTACAGATAAAAGGTACAGTTACGCATAGCAAACATCTATTTTGTTCGGCTCCTCTGACATTCTAGCAGCATTAAACAGTAAACAAAAAGACAGGCACACGCACACGTGCACGCACACGCGCGCGCGCACACACACACACACACACACACACACACACACACACACACACACACACACACACACACACACACACACACACACACACACACACACACACACACACACACACACAGCAGTAGAGTGTGATCTCTATATAACTAGTTAGAGGCTAAACATCTTCGCTGAAAATAGCACGCAGCATGTTGTGAGCTTGTTGATCTGTTGATATCCTGTTGTCTGGATATGCGAGACAATCAGTTAGCAATATATTGATTGATTACACATTTATATATATTTTTTTCTACACTCCTCAAACTGATATTGATCTGTGTGAAGCAAGTGTGAAGCAACACCTTTCAGCTACTTTGGTAGCTGGACTTGAGCAGTCAACGTTTTGGACTTGAGCATTGGGGCGTTGGTATGAGCATGTGGTCCGATCACGGCGACCATAATCTGCACCACGCACAGCGATGATCTGCCCTTCATCTGAGAGGAAGAAGGCAAGTATAGAGGGAGATAGTGAGATGTATCATGTAAGGGTGCAACAGTTTGATTTGTAAAAATAATAATCGCTAATCACTAATTTAATAAAATATACGATTAATAATCAATGTGTGTGTGTGTGTGTGTGTGTGTGTGTGTGTGTGTGTGTGTGTGTGTGTGTGTGTGTGTGTGGACCACACACTGTATAAAAGAAAATGTCATGACTTACCACAATATAGGTTGGCCAAAGAATGCTCACATGCAACAACATGAACTGTAAAAGGATCATGATGTACATAGATTAGACATCACTTTCAGTGATTATTGTGTGAATATTCAGCTATTTCATTAGTGATGCAAGCACCCATGCTACTGACTTGCTGGGATGCAGGTGTGGGTAGAGTCCAGGTATTTGAAGGTGCCAACGCAGGGGTCAGAAGAACGGAAGGCATTAACGCTCAGTTCACACACTTTCTTACCATTACACCTGGGGGTAGAACATACAGGTTCATATGCATCTGCTGGAATGTAACTTACCGGTAGTACTTTTAATCAAGTCCTTATAAGTACAATTTTGACATACTTTTAATTTACTGGAGTATGCATCTTTTATACTTTACTAAACTTCTACACCACTAACCACCACCACAAAGTTCTGTAAAGTTACATTGCGGATTTATGATGGATTATTATAGGTTACTGCGAACAGCACATTAAGGAATTAAAATAAGCCCCAACGTTAGCAGTATGATGAACATATTTAATGCATTACTGTCACGGGGCAATTACTAGTCATTACAATTCAAGAAACTAATATGATTGTGAAATGGGCCATTCTGCATAATATTAGTATGCATAAAAGTTTGAATACGGGACTTTAAATTGTACATTGTGGTATTAGGCTATCTTCATAAATATCCCACTAATGCACATGATAAGATTGGTACAATTATTTTCTAATAGGTCTGTGTCTTTTAAGGTGGAGCATTTTTATGCCACCACCACTCCTACATGTGCTATAGGAGGCCTTGCTATGTTTCACCAGTTTCAATTGAAACAGGCCTACACCCTCAGGGGGGCCACCGGCAGGTGTCAGTCAACCCCCCGTCACCATGGCTCTCTCTCTCTCTCGCTCACTCGCTGCCTTGCTCTCTCCCACGATGTTAAGTTACACCTATGTCCTGTTAATAACCTGGGTAAAATGTGCGGCATTGGGAGGTAAAGGGGAGACACTTTATTGTGAAGGGATAACAGGATGCAGGAGAGGTGTTGTTGCTATGTAATTGTTGAGAGTATGGCTATGCGCGATATTAAACAGTCAAAACTATCTGTATCAATACGCCTGTATCATCAGAATAATTATGTCATAGGTATATATGGGGGCCTCATATTTGGTCTTGAAACAGGCCTCCAGATTCCTAATGCCGCCCCTGAGCATACCATTTCTTATACTAAACTATTCTCTATAGTTATTCGGAACAGGTGTCAAACAAAAAAATATCTTGGCATGTATACATGCACTCAACATAATCAAAGGTGATGTGTGCTAAAAGAAATCAAATCGATTTTGAAAAAAGAAATAGCAATAATAACAGCCGCAACTAAAAAATAAATAATTGTTAAACAGCAACACAAATGTACCATGAATTAAGTATAGGACTGTCAATAATAGAAACATAAAAAGCATGACTAAGCATTTGAATAAAATGTTTCACCTAATCTCATAATTTTGAAATGATTGGAAATGTGTTATGTGTACCTTTGAGCAAGGACGTCTAAAGTGCCAAGCTGAGAGCATGCTGTGTTAGCAAGCTGGGCAGGAGGTCTGCCCTCACTGCAAGTCTCTCCATCTGCACGTCCATACAATGCTTTTTCCACACTGATCACTCCATTCTCTGTTACACACAAAACAGATGGGGTGGCGGTGGTGTCAGGCAATGAGAGAAACAAACTAAGGGAGACTTGAAGAAACAATACTTTAGATTCTTTTTTTGATTGTTGTTTTAATTTGGGTGACATTGATGTATCAAATATTGCTTTGCCCTTCGGATTCACTGTAACCTCTTTTTCACTGTCTGTGCTTGCAATAATTTAAGTTTTGTACTTCGACCAACATGTCATTGGTGAGTCTGCATGTCTTGTACAAACAAGCCCACTCGGGCTTGCACAAAATAATTATCACTTATGGGCACTGTAATAAAGTACATTTACTTGTACTGTACTTACGTACATACATTTTACTTGAGTATACTCAACAGTCCATTACAGTAGTCCACTATATACATACAAAATAATATGGTACTTTTGTCTCCAAAAGTACAATATTTACAAGCTCACAACGTTGATCTAAATTTCTAATTCGGCTAGTAAAATACATTTACTGTGTAACAAAATGCTTTTTGCGACTGTAGGTTGCAGATTACTATGAAAACCTGCAATGCCCGTCTGTAGCTTCGTCACTCACGCTTCCATATACAGTATGGTTGTCAGTCCATCATGCCTCATGACATCACGCCTCGGTACACGCTCCATATATGGCTGTCTCCATCTATGAAGATCACGACGCCTCGTGACACGCTCCTGAAGGTTGTCAGTCCATCCATATGAAGATCACGACAATGTCGATCTGACATCATCAAACCCTCTACACTCAAGACACGTTATATATGGCCATTTGATGAGGACCCAGGTAGGGCCGGGCCTTAATTTTCGGGCCTGTTGAGAACTCTAGTTTTCGCTGGCTGCCGGGCGCGGCTGCACTAATAACTTTGGGGCAGGCCCGTCTACAGTTTGAATGGACAGGTGGGCCTGTTGAGAACTCTAGTTTTCGCCGGCTACCGGACACGGCTACACTATAATAACTTTGAGGCAGGCCCGGTTAGAGTTTGAATGGACAGGTATAAGTCAAAAGGGAGACATCGAATACATCGAGACATCATGGATGGGGAAGAATCAACATATGGAATGTCAGAACATCTTCTGACATATATCCATATATGGAGATCTAAGGGTTTGAGGTTTGAGGTCAGATGTAGAGTTGTTGGCCAATATTGATGACATCAGGGATCTCCATATGGGCTTAATTGCGACAGCAGGTCGCATTTACTATGACTATGATCTCCATCCCTGATGATGTCACTTGATGTCACGAGACCCGGGCACCATATATGGGGGCTTTCCCATGTATGGGGAATTTGAGTGACCGACTGACGGACAAAAATGTACGATTTCATAGTAAATGCGACCTGTGGTCGCAATCATCACCTGGATCTCCATGAAGATCACGACACTGATCTCATCAAACCCTGGATAGCCATACATGGTTTGACATACTAGATCTGCATATATGGAGCCGGCCAGCAACTCTACATCTGACCTCACTGACACCAGATTAATAGTTTAACTCCTGCTTCTAAACTTTGCCGTATTAAGAAGCTATGTTGTTTCAGTGCGACCTCGCCCTTTAGGGCCCTTTAGGGCGAGGTCGTTTCTCGCCCTCAAAGCTTCTCTGATCTTAAAGGTATATTCAGTGATTTCACTTAATTCAAATATCACTTATTTTTTCGTATTTTTTGGATAATCCTCCCTACTATAAAGTGTGCTGACCATATAAGGAGTTCCTCCCTGTCCCCAGTGAGCCCCTGGGGTCAAAAAACCCTAGTTTCGGTTTGGGCTTTGGGTGGCAAAGCCTTCATCCAATCAGGATGAGAGGGGCCTTCCTCCAATCATGATCGAGTGGGGCGGGCCTTGGTGCACGTGCTGTTGGTCTGTTCTGTTCTGTACTTCCCCCCACTGTAGAGTGTGTGCATGTACACATCTTGTTACCGGGGCGGACCGGGGGGTTTTCCAAATCACCCAAATCACTGAATGCTCCTTTAAGAAATGTGTTTTTGTAACAATATGTTGCACTGTCTGTAATATTGTAATCTTGCAATATTTGTTTGTATAAGGATGTTCATTAAAAATATTTAGCCTTTATTTTTTATTTTTTTTCGAAAATGTTATCCCACGATTTTGTAACCCATTTTTTCACCCAGTGTCAATTATCTAATGTAATCCTGGGCTCTACACTCCCTCTGCCAACCTGGGGACCTCATACTTCCTTCTATGCATGAGGAGTCCAAGCCGTTTCTTTTCACCTGACAGGGGGTAGTTTCCCCGGTTGGACGTAGTAGCGCGTGGAAGGAACACGTCCCAGGGGGGGAGTGTCTATATACTGGTGGAACACGTTATTCCAACCAGTTCCTTTCCCCTCCATCAGGCACACCGTCTGGCCAGTGGGAGAGTGCCTTTATACTGAAATCATAATAGTCTTTAACTCAGGCCAATCAGTACTATACTGTTAATATACCGGTAGTATACATTAATTCAGTAAATGATTAATCATACAGTACCACAACTTAGTCTGTGAACGTTGTCTCCATTGTCACAGGTGATGAGTCTTTCTATAATAGAAAGTACACAGATACTGTAAATACAGTCCATCTTTTATTCATATTTTTCCTCTCTTTCAGTGTCTCTATCTGTTGCGCGCACACACACACACACACACACACACACACACACACACACACACACACACACACACACACACACACACACACACACACACACACACACACACACACACACACACACGCACATACCTTGCCCGCCTGCATTTGTCACTGTACAGAAAGCTGCTGCCAGAACTGCAAAACAAATGTTGAGTAACAAATGTTACTCAAGAAAGATACTCAAGAAATATTGTACAAATGTTACTCAAGATAACGCCTTCCCTTTTTTAGATGGTGGTCCTGCTTCAGTTTATATTACCCTTATTGTGATCGTTTTAACCAGAGCAACTTACAAAGTGCAAACTACTGAGTAGTGGCATGAACCGTAATCAACAAACAGGGTAAATGGTGAAGTCAATTAATTGCAAAGAAATCAAGTGCTACAAAGAACAAAGTGCTGTAGAATATCAGATAAAACACAACTCTGTCTAAAACAAAACCTTTTCATCAAGAAGGACCTCTCTATTTCACAAATGTTTAAAAAATATCTGATCTACATGCTCACAAACCATCACATCAGGTACTTTTTAAATAGCCGAAGCATAAAATAGGAATGAGGTGGTTGAACAGATTTTGATGCTACTGTATATAATATTGCTGGGGACCGCCTGGAAGCCTCCCAAAGACCTCTGGGGGTCCCCAGACCCCACTTTGAGAACGACAGGTCAACATACATAGCTATTGTGGACAAGCAAACCGTACCTCTTAATTAAACCGACTTATACTGAATCTGCTAAATATGACTAGCCTGTAACAAAATAGGCAACCCAATTTAAAGGCAGTATAAAACATTCAAACAATAAATATGACCCCCACCCCCCCGCCTCCTCAGAAAACTATAGTCAAGATAAAAATCTTTACATTGAAACTATAATAGGATACCAAGTAATCAATGAACCTAGCATCCGTTTAGCAACTAAATTACATTTTAACATTGTGGTCAATTAACAAAAACAAGCATAATAATAAAAACACAAGAACAAATGATCACGGTCTGTCTGCATTGTCGTCATGTCTAGGTCAGTCGCTAGCATCAATATCCAGACCAGAGCATGCCAACTTAATTTAACGCAATAGTATTATGTCCAACCAGTCAGTTGTACTGATTACTCACACAGTGAAGTGGTAAATCTAACCGGGAGCATGGCTTCAAAAAGACAGTGACACAAATACTGACTCAATCTGCCTCCCTCGCTATTTATACAGTGAGTCGGGTCCACTTCTTCTTTTTTTAACCAAGCCTTGCACAATATAGACTGTTATCTGAACACACATTAAGGTTCTATGACCCTGGTTCATTATCAGGATATTATGACAGACTGCTATTGTCACAGCAGGATGTTTCAGGAAATAAAGTGGATTTCTCATTACTTTACTGTAAGTCATTAGAATTTTAGTGGAAACCTCTAGTATAGGTCTAGTTTACTATGAAAACCTGCATTTCATGTCAGTCAGTCACGCCTTGTCAGTCAGTCCGTCACGCCTTGTGACACACTCCATACAGTATATGAAGATCACGAGACTGACCTCATCAAACCCTGGATAGCTATAGAGCGTCACAGTCCCGCCCCTTTCATGACGACGCCAGGCCCAGGAAATGATTCCCAATGCATTTTTCCCATAGACATTTCTATTAGTATTTATTTAAAGACGGTTACGCCGCGGACAAAGCCAACTCGAGTCGTGACAACTCATGACAACAAACACAATATTTTGGACCAAACAAATAATTACAAAGAAGAAAAACAACAAAAAAAGTGTTGTAACCTGCCGTTTTTTTCTTCTTTCTAATTATTTGTTCGGCCCAAAAAATGGTGTTTGTTGTCATGAGTTGTCACGACTCGAGTTGGCTTTGTCCGCGGCGTAAACGTCTTTAAATAAATACTTTTTGAAATGTCTATGAGGAAAATGAACGGAGAATCATTTCCTGGGCCCTGGTAGGGGGCGGGACTGCGACGCTCTATACATCATCACCTATATCTGCATATATGGAGCCGGCCAGCAACTCTACATCTACATCATCTAGCATCACGGACACCATGTTGATCTGACCTCATCAAACCCTTAGATCTCCATATATGAACCTCTAGGTCCTTTCCCGGGCCTTGCACAATAGGCTGTAATCTGAACACAATAAGGTGACACTTCTCAGAGTGCAGGTCTCCACCAGACCAGGTCGCCAATATCAGAGATTAGCTGTTCACAGTCAGACAGACACAGACAGAAATAAATCACATTTGTGTGAAGTGAGGGGCGCACTATCTCGGCCACATGGCGTCTTACGTCGTCATTTAGTGCCCTAAACAAACATTAAATAAGTGCTTTACACAAACATTATTGCGACTGGAGGTCGTAATATTATGAAACCTTGTTTTTGACACCTAACCCACAATCCCCATGACTCTGTCATGTCACCTTACTCAAATCCCCGTCGCTCACCCCAGGCAAGCCCCCAGGTCATCGTGACATCACGTGACATCAGCCCCCTGGTCACCCCAGGCAAGCCCCCAGGTACCCAGGTCATCGTGACATCACGTGACATCAGCCCCCTGGTCACCCCAGGCAAGCCCCCAGGTGCCCAGGTCATCGTGACATCACGTGACATCAGCCCCCATATATGGTGCCCAGGTCATTGTGATTTATAGGTCAAAGTTCATCCCATGCCAAAGAGACCGCACTCGCCCAGCAGTCTGACGTCACCCAGGTGGATGTGTGCACACGCCGATCTGCCCCAGCAGTACGACCTCCACACTCTCACGGAGGAGACTGCGGTGCCGTCGTCTGGCCAGAACTAGAGTTCAAACTAGAGTTCTCAACAGGCCCTTAAATTAAGGCCTGGCCCTACCTGGGCCCTTATCAAACCCTGTACATTCAATACATTGCCCCCGCTGCCACCCTTAGATCTCCATATATGGAGCTGACCTGTTCTGACATTCCATATCTTGATCTGACCTCATCACATGCACCCTGTACACTCAAGATACGCTCCATATATGGCCAGTGCACGCAACCTCACACTTTAGGGCAAGGTCGCGTGACGGCTTGTGACGTCCTCAGGCGTTAAAATATACCTACTACTGTACCAATCGTAAAAGTACTCAACATGCAGAATGACCATTTAGTAATCATAATGAGCATCGCGCCTGTCACAGACATGTGCAGAGCAAGTGGCAGCAAGTGGCAGCGGTGGCCGAACGGATAGCGGCGTGGTCTTGATACCGGAAGGTTCCTAGTTCGAATCAGCCGTCCGACACGTTAAATTTACCACCGCTGAAGTGCCCTTGAACAAGGCATTGAACCACTACGATGAAATGTGTTCTATGAGCAGGGCCTGGCTGTAAACAAGTTCTTGAGCTTAGCCCAGATACCCTGGGTAAATATAGATTTAATTTCATTTCATTTCATTTCAAGTTCAGTCAGGAAACCTCAGTGCAGTCACTGCCAGCCATTCATTGGGCCGACTCAGTCTCAGCATCACGCTCTCATCCACATGATTCACTCAGCCAATCACACACTCACTCCATCTTCATACCGGCTACATAAACTGGAAGGTTTGCACTCTTCCTCCTGCTTGCTTGCTGCTGCTATATCTGCTGCGCTGCTGTATACAAACCTTGCTGCTCACCCTCCTCCACCCCAGCTACCTCCTATCGTTTTGGATCTAATGTTTAGGTACGGGGGATTCGGAGTCCCTATGGCCGGGACTGATGCGCTTGCCAAACCTTAATAAACATATTGCTCATTTATATTCAATAAATATCTATTCCATCCATTCTTGAGTTGTCGTGACTGAATTATTGAACTGTGATTTGTAATACATAAATGTTTGAGTAAATATATTTGCCTCTGAGATGTAGTAGAACAAAGTATACAGTATAGAAAAAAGTACAGTGGCTTGTAAAAGCACATATTTACTTTTTTCTGCGCTGGTCAAACTAGCCCCTGCCCGTAAATGAGACGTAGCTTGCGAAGTTAGTTCATTCAGACAACCTCAAGGGGGGTTCATGCCATGCTCAAGGCGCATACTATACTCAAGGGGTTAACATGCTGCATTACTATGTGGGTGTACAGTGTGTGCAGTCCCTCACGTCATTCGCCGATGCGGCAGTCAGCTGACCAATTGGGCGGGCTACTTAAGCTCACCAGTCTGCATGCTCTTCCTGCCTTCCTCTGCATATGGTCCCCGGTTGTATGCGATGTTTTTTGTTCCTCGTGGTTGTTGCTGCTGCTATTGCTGTCCGTGTGTGCAGCTACTTCTGCTTAAATTATGCTTCTCAGCTACTGTCCTTGCTGTGATAAGGGCCTGCAGGTTGTATGCAAATATTGAGTTTGATATGATTCTGCTAATGCTGCTGAGTTCTACTATGTGGCTTCAACAAGCTTCATAATAGCCCGTTTTGGTAATTAAGCCGGATGCGCAGTCAGTGCTGCAGCTTCTATTGTAACATGGTATGTGTTCTATAGCCAAGTTCTCATTTTGCTAATGTTTTGCCAAGTCAGCCCAGGTGCAGTGTTTCTCCCATTCAGTGATGGGTCCTCAACTCATGTGCAGTGGTTGCCACGTCCGCTTTTATAAGCAATGTTGGGCTTGTTTTCTGTAAGTCAATTGTTCGGTTCTGGTGTTCTGTCATGGATCCAAATGACCTTGTCCAATGAACTGTATTGTTTCAAAGTCGTCGTAGTCAGTAGGGTATATATTGTTAAGTTAAGTTGTCACGTGGCGAGTCCTAGTCGGGTACAGGATGGTTCTACACCTGGTTGCTTTCTTTCTCAAGATCTGGCAACTCAGCTGCCTGTTTGTCTCCTAGCAGTTTCATTCATTTTGGAGCAAGACTTCAGTCACACTCTGCTTACCAAAGTATTCCTTAAAACACCTTCTATATGTGCTTTGGAAAGTGTTGTCTGTGAGGTAACTACCTTAATTGCAATCTTGATATAGGTTGGTGCTTTTGTAGCCATGTGGTGTTGAGGCTTCCTCATTGCCATGAGGGTTTGTTCATGCTAAACTAATGCTAAAGCTAGCACCCTTTTGCCTGTGATTTATTATGCTTCAGTTTTATGCCTGGTTAACACTAATACATTTATGCAGCTCTAGAAGAGCTTTCTGACTGTCAAGTCATATGTGGCATAGTTATTAATCTTAAAGTTATTCCATGTTTCCAATTCATAAGGACAGTATCATACGTTATGGCTAATTCATCTCAATCCATTTCAGTTATGTGCAGCGTCATTCTAAAGTAGGTTAAAATTGCAAATGCATTTGCAGTAATCTCATGTCAAGTGACATAGCCTACTGTCTACTGCTGTAGATCTGTAGATTTGTTTCTAGCTGTTTATTTTCGGACGTATTTCTCAATGGGCATCATTTAATTAGTGCTTTCTTTTCGTTGTATCATGTCTCAGCTTCACTATCCGGGTTGAGCTGTCTTGGAGAAGAGTTAAAAGCCTTAACAAACTGCTGCCTCCGTCCACCTCTTCAAGCATATCTAGCTGTCGGTCAATATATATATATATATATATATATATATATAGCGTCTTGTCACCGTGTGTCCCATTGCCCATTTGTCACCTTTAATGTTTCAGATTCATATTGTATGTTCTGTTGATCAGTCCTTGAGTAGGACTAGGTAATGGCAGTTGCTTGTGGGACTGAAGATGTTTCAAAAGGCGGTAGGCTAGCAGCTTGCGTATTGCTTCATTTCTGCACAACTAACATCCACTGCCAGGAGCTCTAAAGTGAAACTCCTAAACATTAATTCATCACTTATCCGTGAGGGGACCCGGGATGAAGGAAGGCAGCCATAGACGTATGTCTATGTTCGCAGCAAGCTTGGCTTCCGTGTCGCAGTGCTTGTGCGACCTATAGCGTGTGAAAACGTGTACGTCACCAAGAGGGGGTGGCGTCTGAAAAGCTTGGGACGGCCCTCTCGTGGGCATTAAATTCTAGCCCACATCACTCAGAATAGAGTGACGGTGGTATGTATTTGTAAATATTAAGCTCGTTCTTGGCGACAACATAGTGAACCAACACCACGTCGGGCCCAAATACATTACAAGGACAAGTTAAATGTTGTGAACAAACACGGCTGTGCTTAGATACTTTGTTGAACATTATGTCTCTGCGCCCATGCGCCGATCCAAGCCATTCTACGTCTTTTGTAAACTCGTCAATCTGGGTTCCTTGATGCTGTCTCCATGCTGGAAAGCTGAACATCTAATTACGTTTTCTGGCTCATTTCCTCGACGTGACCTGCTGTGGCACTTATTTACTGAGCAAGTCTGCACCATTGTGAGGTCAGTTTTGTTTTGTTTTTCTCAATGCAAACAAGCCAGCAAGTATGGCGGCCGCTACCATGTGACACATGTGTTGATGCCCCCTCCAGGAGATTTTGGTACACCCTATTGGTTGTGTTTTCCCCGGTGCAGCCGGGAAATGTAGTCTGCCAGTTTGTATTCAGACCAGTAATCGATTTGATGTCGCTCAGTACCACTATAGTATTGAGTAACAGCATTAGGCAAATATCACAGTGATGACGTTTAATGTCTATTTAATTCCGCAGTGGATATATCATAAGTTTGGGTTAGTTGCAACTTGCATAGGAGGCCTTTGCTTGTTTCTCCAGTTTCAATTGAAACGGGCCTCCACCCTCAGGGGGCCTCCGAGCGCTGGCTGACTGTCGGGTGTCCCCCGCCACCCTTGGCCTCTCGCTCACTCGCTCACTCATATCTTGTTGTTAATCTACTTAACGTTGCAGTTAGTAGGGATGGGACCGATTTTCTTCGTGGCCGCTTGGTAGCTACTTGGTAGCTACTATCAGGTGAAATCTGTTGTAAGCCTTCATTTTCTGGTACCAGCTCAGGGGCCTCGCTGCTAGTCGAGTCCGCCCAGGGTCTGGGAGGTTGTGGCTCGATCACCGGCTGGGTCATACCAAAGACTCCGGGAAAATGGGAACCCAGTGCTTCCTCCGATCCTCGGCACTCTGCATCAATGGTCGGACTGGAGTAAGTCCCTGCGTTATTCCAGTGTCACGTCCAGGGGCTGTACGTGTACATCAATCCGCCTCACACTTCTGAATCAAGAGTTGGGCTCCTGCCCCGGGCCTCATGACTCTGCAAGGCTTGTTTTTCTGCTCCTCTTAGTTATTGCTTCAAATGGCATTGGATGGCAATCTAAATGAATGCAGTATAAGTTCATAGGTAATGGCATCGATGTCGTCAATTATCTGTCATCGCTTCCTCATAGAAGCTGTTTAGTGTCATGTTAAATAAATTAATACATGTATTAACAATATTAATTATTATAATAAAAATCACACCCGTGTGAACTGAGTGGTGCAAGGTCTTATATAGTCTGATCAGCTATGTCAGTGACGTCACACACTAACCATAGTAACCATGCTCACCTTTGCACGGACACGTAGGTATACAGGTACACAAATACAGACAAGCTGGTTGTTGGAGTGGTTTGCACCACTCAAAAATAAGTGGCTATACAGGACAGGCATATATCTTGCTTTCTCTCAAAGCAGATCATGTTTTATCTTTATCTGTGGCTCATTTGTTCAACAGGTTCATGACCCTCAGATATTCTCTTGGTCCTAAGCTTTCTTTCAGCACAAGTCTCAGACGTCCTAAGGTCGCTCAGTCAGGAGATTCACCAATGCTTCTTCAGCTGGCGTTGGTCGGTTGGGGTTTCTTCGAAAGTGATGGTTCTAGTATCTTGCGAAGAAGTAAGTCCATCACCATCACCCTGACCCTGCAGCGCTGTTGATTCTGCAGCATGATTGTAGATTGCTCGTATGGAACATAGTAGTGTATCTCATCCCAGTTCTGGACGAGGGTGGTCTTGAACAGTTCTCGGGTCTGCATGACATGAAGCTATTTTAACTTCTTTAAGCTCATATTCAATTGCTCAAAGGCCTCATGAAGAGCATATGCCGCTCATGTAAGTTAATTCATTAGGGGCATCTATCACGTGGGTGTCTAAATAGACTAGGATTAAGATCTAAGGCTTTTCTCTTTAAATATCGGTTTCTCTCTCTTTAAACGGCTTATCGGGCTCGTGTGGTGTGGGAAGTCTCTTCTGCTGATCTTGACCCTCAGCATGATCTCTGTTTCCGATCCGTGCTTAGGATCCCCTATTCACACTTTTAATCATTCAGCCAGGATAAAGTATAAGTAACTCTGTCTCTGCTTGTGTCTTTTAGTTCTGCATTGGGCAACCTGCTTTGGCTGCGTTCTGGACTCCGTAAGGTGGCGCGAGCCCTGCCTAAGCCAGGGCTATCGGTCCTCTCAGCTCATGCCCTCGCTACTCCTGATTCTACTGCCACGCTGATGCGCCAGTTGCCAACCAAAACTCAGGCCATGGTCCTCAGCTGCCCATGAATCATTATGTGCATCTAATCAGAAGAGCTTCAGTTGTTTATTCAGGATGTAATGAATGCAAGTGCTGTATCCGATCAGGAATGGTAATCTTATTACCTTGCATATACGGTGGTCGCTGGGTGGAATGCTTACAGGTCGTTATCTCAAGCTTAAATGGCTATAGTAGCATACCGGTTCTCATCTCAAGCTTATGTTCATAGCGGCTCTGAAACAGCGGGCCGGTGGCGTTCCTCTTGCTGACAGAGGGCCGGTGGCGTTCCTCTTGCTGACAGAGGGCTGGTGGCGTTCCTCTTGCTGAGGACGTCGGTGTAACGGTGAATGGTTGCACTACACGCGTGTAGTGCAACAGCAACAGCAGCAGCAGCAGCAGCAGCAGCAGCAGCGTAGAATATTCCTCTATAGTGGCAATAGAGGAATGGCCTCAAGCTTAAATGGCTATAGCAGCATACCGCTTCTCTTCTCAAGCTTGAGAAACAGCGGGCCGGTGGCGTTCCTCTTGCTGACAGAGGGCCGGTGGCGTTCCTCTTGCTGAGGACGTCGGCATAACGGTGAATGGTTGCACTACACGCGCGCAGCAGCGTAGAATATTCCTCTATTGGCAATAGAGGAATGGCCTATCGGCGAGCGCAGCCAAGCAGGCCTTTTTCAGCTAAGCTTAAGGTTAGTATGCCCCAGCCGATCCCAGATGGTTGTCTCTCATGCTGGGAGAAGAAAAAAGAAAAAAGAAAAGAAAAAAGGGGATCGGCCGGGGCCCCACACATTATTTTTTCTCAAGAGGTAAGCCTCACGGCTCGGCGTGCAGTCATGGCTACACATAGCTCACGTAAAAGTTAAAATATCCGTGCAAAATCCAGAAATGCATAGCTTGCATTTCGTCACTATTCTCAGTGGGACATCTGCACGGATGTGTATCGGTTGAGTATTCCCGTAGGGCGTTCCGGTTCTGCTTTGTTGGGGGGGTTAGCATATCCGGCAGGTTCCAGAAATGCATATTTGCATTTCGTCACTGTGTATCCATAGTGGGTCACCTGCCCGGATCAACGGTGAGAGTTCACCGAAAGTATGTGTGTTGGGGGGGTTATTGTATATCTATCTCCCTGCTCTTTATATTCTGTGTTATTGCTTAACCATGCCGAGCAGGGAGAAATCCAGCAGAGCCGAACGCCAAATCTAATATCATATGCACACTTGTTACTCATTCTGCAATAAATATTGGTTTAACTATTCGTGAGTTGTCTGACTGAAATGAGACGTAGCTTGCGAAGTTAGTTCATTCAGACAACCTCAAGGGGGGTTCATGCCATGCTCAAGGCGCATACTATACTCAAGGGGTTAACATGCTGCATTACTATGTGGGTGTACAGTGTGTGCAGTCCCTCACGTCATTCGCCGATGCGGCAGTCAGCTGACCAATTGGGCGGGCTACTTAAGCTCACCAGTCTGCATGCTCTTCCTGCCTTCCTCTGCATATGGTCCCCGGTTGTATGCGATGTTTTTTCCCACCTCCTCCCCAGCACCACCACGGCTCTGCTATTTATGTTCCCCATGGGGGGTTATTGTATATCTATCTCCCTGCTCTTTATATTCTGTGTTATTGCTTAACCATGCCGAGCAGGGAGAAATCCAGCAGAGCCGAACGCCAAATCTAATATCATATGCACACTTGTTACTCATTCTGCAATAAATATTGGTTTAACTATTCGTGAGTTGTCTGACTGAACTTAAAACAATGTTTGAATCTGAGCTGTAGCCTACAACTTGGGGCTTATTTTGTCCCAAGTCTCAATGAGCTTTCACTCAGCCTTTGCCCTTAATTGCTCCTCCTGCCTCTTTGAGCCGTGTCCTCTCTGTGGGCATGCGGTTTGACATTCTAGCACAGTACTGTCCGTCAGTGCTTGACTTTGTCTAATTGCTCACGATGAAAATAATCAATAGGAGGATGCTGCCTGGTGGAGCGCTGCTGAATCCTAGTGAGCTGCACCGCTGTGGTATAGAGGAGGCACCAAAGCCGTACCTTGAATCCATCCTCTCTAGGCCACCACCCTATAGTCATCAAGGAAATTACATGGGAGAAATAGAGATTAATGTCCAATTTATGCTCTGTATACTTTACTGTAAGTAAATTCTGCTTATGAAAGAAAGAAAGAAAGAAAGAAAGAAAGAAAATGTAGCAGTTTTCTGTTCATGTATGGGGAACAATATATTGTGGTGCCCAATGTAACTGTATATATAAACTGGAACCTTCACCCTTTGCACGCGCCTGTGTGTGTGTTAGTTTGGCTGTTCTTAACCCCGGACCGGTATGGTCTAGTAGTTATAGATCTACTCTTTTCGGTTCAAAATGCCATCAGAAGAAGAAAGAAAGATGAAACAACACCAGGGGTCTTACAGGCTTATGTCAGTATTCTGTCTAATTCCCAGCTTCCCTGGGCAAATTTTTACTTCACTGCACAAAGATGTCGCTCAATGAAAATAATGAATTTTTGACTGGAAACACCTGACATGATGCAGTTTCAGTTGAAAATCTATTTTCACGCTTGTTCAAAGACGCAATCATAAATTACGCGTGACTGATGCACATCTCTCTTCTGACCACTTTCTCTCTGAAGTGCATCTCCACTCCGCTCCCAGCACTGTGGCTACCAGATAGTCCTTCAGAGAGATTAGGTGTCCAGGGAGACTTGTTGACATAGCCTTCTCCATGGATGACTCAGCTTGTCAGGACTTTATTAGTTTATAATCCCCATTTTATGGGGATACACAGACTTAAGTAGTTCCCTGTCTGAATACCGGCATGCATTTTAATATTCTTTGCATCTTCTGTTGGTATTGGGAGGCGGCGGGTAGTGGAGTGTTGGGACGCCAGGGAAATGTAAATGATCTGCCAGCTAATAGAGTTAAACTAACACTCAGGATTTCACTGTGTAGGATGAAAGGAGAAATTAGGTCAAATGTCTGCCAAATATGACGTAAATGTGTGGCATTGACAATGAAGCGGAAATGTACGTCATATGTAAATATGACGTACATTTTGTCCCCGCACGTCTCAGTATTTGACAATGACAAGAGCGCCCCTCACTTCACAGGTGTGATTTTTTTAGTATTAAAAGCGTCTTAAAGGTTAAAATATTGTCACTTCACTGACATCTGGGGACCCCCCTGAGGATCCCGACCCACAGAATGAGAACCACTTTATGCCATTGACATTTTATTGATTTAATTGTGGTATTGATTATGATTATGACATGTACAGGAAGCATGCTACAGTATAAGTATAGGCCTACATGTGGATGGAGCAAAATGAGGCCATGGATGTGCGTACAAAGGCAGCATGCAGTGCACATCGTATTGGGCTGTGCACCAACGTTTATTTCAATTAGTCTACGTCTGAAAATTGGACTATTCTTGAATGACATTGTTGTTCCAAACAGTGCTTGAATTGAACGTGCGTGCGTGCGTGTGACGTGCGTGCGTGTGTGCGTGCGTGCTTCCGTGCGTGTGTGTGTGTGTCTGTGTGTAGTAAGTAAAGTTTATTTGTAGAGCACCTTTCACAGACAATCACAGTCACAAAGTGCTTAACAACAATAAAAGTAGAACACTGAACACGTCAATAATAAATTAAGACAAAAATAAAACAGGCAAAATTAAAAAGTAGAACAAAGGAATACAGGATTATGTAACGACACAAAATCTGTAATCAAATAGGGCTATGAAAAGGCCTGTCTGAATAGGGGAGTTTTTGAGCGGTGCCTGAGCGCTCCATTAAACAGCTATGTATGTATATATGTATGTATGTATGTGCATGGACACTGGACAGCTCGCCAATACCGCTGGATGGCACTGTTGAACGCACGCACGCACGCACGCACGCACGCACGCACGCACGCACACGCACACGCACACGCACACGCACACGCACACACATTTTCATGTCAAGGACCCCCAGAGTTATCTGTAATTGGCCGCCGGACCCCCATCTGAAAATATGTTGTTCCAGGGACCCCCCCCCCCCCCCCCCCCCTGTACTGTATTCAAAGGTTTGCGCCACATTTTCATGATTTTTTCAAAAATAGCAGTTTAAGCATAACATAATGCTTAAAACACCAAAAAGGGTTCCCGCCCAGAATGGGTTAATTGCGTTCCGAGAGTGCATTCCATTATAGCCGCGCGTCGCGACTTCAGGAATGTGGAATTAAGAAGACCTCGCAGAATGTCCGCTAAAAAAGCAAAGCAAAGTTCTTTGTTTACCCAGGGTAAGTGGACTAAGCTCGAGATGCTTGTTTACAGCCACGCCCTGCTCATAGAACATTTCATGGTTGGGGTTCAATGCCTTGCTCAAGGGCACTTCAGCGGTGGTAATTTTTTTTGTATTGAGTTTGTGCTTGAAATGTACTGTAATTCTGCAAACTGTTAATAAATATTTCAATCAATCAATCTCAAAATATAGACTGGGTCCGTTTCCCAAAAATATGAACCCCGAAGGCAAATCGTGTTAATTTATTACATACATGTTTTCTAGGGGTATTAAGGTCTACTGCATCTGCTGTATGTATAACTAAAAAATGGCCGCTAAGCCCTCAAAATGGACCATTTAAAGATGGCGGCCACCACTGTGCTGAAACATAATAAAACTATATATGTTTGACTAAATAAGGTAGAAAATAGACTGAAATGTCACTTTTATATCATTTATATTGTGAAAATTGGCACCAACTGACCATTCAGGACTCAGTTAAAGGTCCATTTGGTTACTCTCTATCATTTAGCTGGGGACCACCTGGAACCCCCTCAAGGACCACTGGTTGAAAACTATCGCTATAGTGTATCCTGAAGTACTAGAATAGGCTGAGACCAAGTCTCACACAGGAAGAGGTTGAGTTAATTGGTTTTTAATGCAGCATCAAAAAATTTGTCTGACAGAGTGGTAACCAATTCGGTTTACCATTTCAACAACGAGTCAATTCAAAGTTAAGCATGAACACATTGAGGCAGAACACTAGACACATTATAAAAGGACATTTTAGTACTGTTTAAAACAAGAAAAACACATATTAAAAGACAAAATAAGGGGGGAATACAATTACAGTGCCCAATAAATTCCAATAAAACTCAATAAAGGTTAACGGCCGACAGAAAGGTCTTCAGCAGCATTGCTGTGTCTACCTGTTATTACTTCATAAAAGATAACAAACACTTTCATGATGTGGTGTCCTGAGTCTCCTGACCTCCCACCTCTCTCTGTATCACTCTGAACTGATAGCAGGGTGAAACCTTATCTATATATTGTTTTATTATTTTAATCACATGAATGAAAAGCAGTTTTATTAGTTTCAAAGTTGATCCCAATGTCCCTTTGTAAGTTATCTAGAGTGATAAGATCCATGCGCTGCACAAGGTGCCCTTTTTTCACTTGAGCACCTGCCCCTCAAAATGTCTGTGCACGCCACTGCATCCAGTCCTAGTATTTCAGAAATAACAGACCTCACATCCAGTCCTAGTATTTCAGAAATAACAGACCTCACTCTTGGTTATCTGAACTGACTTGTACTGTATATTACACATGGAGAAAATGTGTTATGTTATGATGGATAATTCAAGCAAGTTCCATGCGATTTGGCAGCAATTCTTAGAACACATTGCTCAAATACTGATCCCACTTAGCATTTAGTCTGCATGCAGCATCTGTGTGTGCTCCACTTTCCATATGATATATTCTAGTCTCTAGCAGTGTAACTCATTGATTTGAAATCATGCCCTGTTCTCTCTTTTGTTGTTTATGCTTTTTTTCTTTTTTTTCCTCTCTCTCTTTTTATTTTCAATTCCTTTGTCTGTTCTTTTTTTTTGCAAAACCTTAATACAAATATTAAATGCTGATGGTATATTCTCCATAGTCTCGTTGTACTATAGGGCAGTGGTTTTCTACCTTTTTCATGTCAAGGCCCATTATTTTTTGGGCAATTGAGCCACCAAAATGTAAGATTTTGTCCACAATTCCATGCTGTATTTGATGTTGGTACCATTAGGAGAGAACAGGAAAGACAATGCTTCTACATTCTATAATTGTGTAGACTTCTTGTAAATTTAGTAATGCAGATGTTTAACAATAATTAACTCTTGAGAGCTTAAAATGAAACCAAATTTCGTTTCATTTTATGCTCTCAAGAGTTAAAGATCTAAGGGTCAATTTGGTTACTCTCTATCATTTAGCTGGGGACCACCTTCGGACGGTTATTCTCTTGAAACCACATGGTTTCATGGAAATCATCCACCCACATTTCTTATCTCTTTACACAACTAACAGTAATAAAACAGGGGAGTAAATTATGCCACTCAGTCACACATCATGATGATATCAGATTATCAGATGTAATTGTGAAAGTACAACAGAGGTTAACGTTATGCGACAACATATGAGTTTTACGCAATTTACTCACACTTTATTTGAAATCTTAATATATTATTGGATTCCCCATACTGTATATGAACCTAAAAAATAAAAAAGTTTCTATACCTTTTTTGGTCAAAAAGATGCAATGTAATATATTTCAGTATAGTGGTGGCCGCCATCTTTAAATGGTCAATTTTGAGGGCTTAGCATCATTTTTGAGTTATACATACAGCAGATTTGGATTCAGCAGCCCTTAATACCCCTAGAAAACATGTATGTAATAAATTAACACGATTTGCCTTCAGCACTGAAATCAAGCCTAGTCTAATATGTTGTTCCAGGGACCCCCCAGAAGCAAAGATTTGGGCTAAAAAACGAAAGCATATATATATTCAAAGATTTGCTCCACATTTTCACGATTTTTCAAAAATAGCAGATCTACAAGCTCATAGCGCGGAACTCGGTGCCGCGCTATGAGCTTGTAGAGCTGCTATTTTCCACCAGCTAAAGTTTAAAATTATGGTTAACGTGGTTTAAAAAAAGCTATTACGGTCAGTGACACAGACCTCAGGTCTGAATGGGTTAAATGACCCCCGAGGAAACACCGGGAGGAATTGCTCAATAAATAATTGAAGGGAAATTCATAAATAATTTGCCCCTTTAATCCACTCCTGTAAGCCCTATAGCCAGTTCCCTGAAGACATGATGCTCTTATACACAGTTCCAGCTCCCAGCCTCACGGGGGCGCTGTGGTTACACCTAAAAGTGACATAGATGGAGGGGGAGGGGGGGGGGGGGGAGAAATAGTAAACAAATTAATTTATTTATGTTATGGATAGAACATTTAAATCTTCTCTAAGAAATAGGCCATGGGCCTCTTTTTAATAAAAAATAAATAAAATCCTGCTTTTGGGAGTATACAGTTCTTTTGTTATCGGCACAGTCTCCGATTTCAGGGTGTTTTTGGACTTTTGGAGAGACCCGGAGATGTTTTTTTAGTTTCCATAGCAGCACGGTTTTCACAGTCCTATCCTGGGTGCATACATGTACAAAGTGACACAGAGTGCTTTGGGGCTGTGTGTGTGTGTGTGTGTGTGTGTGTGTGTGTGTGCGTGCGTGCGTGCGTGCGTGCGTGCGTGCGTGCGTGCGTGCGTGCGTGCGTGAGTGCGCGCGTGAACGGGGCTTGCTGTGGCCATTGATGATTGATTGATTGAAAATTTTATTAACAGTTACAGTACATTTCAAGCACAAACTCAATACAAAGGCGGTTAACTGTGAGTGGACGACCCAATTAAGCATTACACTTGTTTACAACAGGGTCCACCATGTTCAATTCATCAAAACATTAAGAGACGTACAAATAGACACTTCTATATAGACAAAGAACAGTACAGGAATTCATCATAATGGAGGTAAAAAGGGAAAGAAACATATACAGTGAGGGGGAAAGGGGGGGGCGGTGGGGGGGATTCAGATTCTACGGGGGCCAGTTTCGAATTGCAGCCATCCGTAGGTGCCCTTTGAGAGCGGTTTTGAAGGAGTCAAGGGATTTGCATGTCTTAATGACTGTTGGTAGGGCGTTCCACATTTTGGTGGCATAGGAGCGAAAATAATTTAGTCCCTCGTTTGTGCCGAATCTGGGTTGAACATGGTTCGTTGCACTCCCTCTGGTGTTGTGGGTGTGGACTTCGTTAACATTAAGGAAGTATCTACACAGGTACATGGGTATCATGGTGGAGTATCGAATCTTGTGGACCAGACCCATTGCAAGATGCTGTACTCTGTCGCCGACCCTAAGCCATGCCAGTCTGTCAAAGTGGGCAGGGGTGAGGTGGGTTCGGGGGGTGAGGCCAAGTAGGAGCCTGACCAGTTTGTTTTGGGAGGTCTGGAGCCTAGTTTTAAGGGCCTTTGAGGTGCTGTGGTACCAGGAGGTGCATGCATAGTCAAAGAAGCCTTGTACAAGGGCTCCTGTTAAGGTCTTTAAGATGTTTTTGTCGACCAGTGAGGAGATCCTGTAAAGGAATCTTGTTCTTTGGTTGACTTTTTTGATTACGTTGGTGGCCATTTTATCACCGGAAATATTAGCCTCCAGGATGGAACCTAGGTAGGTAATTTCATCTTTACGTGTGATAACATTGTCACCCACTCTAACCAAGAAGCCATTTGCCTTGCTGAGATTACTATTAGATCCAAAGAGAATGGATTCAGTTTTTCCCAGGTGTAAAGATAGTTTGTTATCAGCGAGCCAGGTGCAGATTCTACCGAGTTCAGAGCTGAGGGCATTTTCAACCTGCAGTTTGTCCCTGTCCGAGACCAGTAGTGCTGAGTCATCTGCGAACAGGAACAAGTTGCAGTCCCATGGCCAGATCTCTCTCATCTTTTTTGAAAATTCCACAGTTTCCGCACATTCTGTGCAGCATTCCCAAGCGAAAATACCGGAGCAGTGCACTGAGTGCTCAGAGCATACTGTACACCACTAACACCAGATCCTTCGTCTAGCTGAAGACCCCAAAGATGGCTGAAGAGAGGTTATGACAAAATATGACAGCTCTGGTGGGTAAGCTCAGCTTCTCTTCGACTGTAGAGTATGCTCTCCTATAGAGCTGTAGTTAGGCCCTTACTCAAGAAACACAATCTTGATCCCTCTGTGCTGGGTAACTACCGACCCATTTCTAATCTGCCCTTTCTGGGCAAGGTTTTAGAAAAATGCATCTTTCATCAATTGGATGTGTTTCTACAGAACAACAATGTGCATAACAAATTCCAATCTGGCTTTAGGAAAGGCCACAGCACAGAAACAGCACTTGTAAAAGTAATGAATGATCTTAGGGTGTCTGCTGACAAGAAACATGTTTCCGTTCTTTTACTTCTAGATCTAACGGCTGCATTTGACACGATTGACCATTCAATTTTAATACAGCGTCTGGAGCACTGGGTAGGCCTGTCTGGCACGGCCCTGTCCTGGTTTTCCTCCTACCTAACAAACAGAAGCTATTTTGTCAATCTAGCTGAGTTTGACTCAGACAAACACAACATCAGTTCTGGTATTCCACAGGGCTCAATTCTTGGTCCTCTGTTATTCTCCCTGTACATACTGCCATTGGGAGAACTCATTACCAATCACGGAGTCAATTTTCATTTCTATGCTGATGATACCCAACTATATCTTTCTGTAGATCCAGATGATCTCTGTGCCTTAGACCCGCTGTTGACCTGTCTGTCTAGCATTAAATGCTGGATGAGTGAGAACTTTCTCAAGCTAAATGAGGATAAGACAGAAGTTCTCATAATCGGTTCTAGTGAGCAGAAAGAATCGATAAAAAGCAGACTTGGCAACCTGACTGTAGAAAGTAACAGTACAGTAAAGAACTTGGGGATCACTATTGATTCTGAACTGAATTTTAATTCACACATTAATCATGTTACCAAGATTGCCTTTTTTCATCTTAGAAATATTGCACAAATCAGAGCCTATTTGTCACTGGACGATGCAAAAACGCTAATCCACGCCTTTGTTTTTTCTCGGCTTGATTACTGCAATGCACTTTTTTCTGGATTGCCTAAGAAATCAACTGACAGATTACAACTTGTCCAAAATGCAGCAGCCAGAGTCTTAACTAGAACTAAGATGAGAGAACATATTACTCCAGTCTTGGCCTCATTGCACTGGCTTCCGGTTGTTTTTAGGATTGATTTTAAAATTCTTTTACTTGTTTATAAAGCTCTCAATGGTCTCGCACCTTCGTACCTACATGACTGCCTGCCGAAATATGTCCCAAACCGCCCCCTAAGGTCTTCCACTGCTGGCCTGCTCGCTTTGCCTAAAAAAATGGCAACTAAAAAATACGGGGAAGCAGCTTTTTGCTTCTACGGGCCAACGGCGTGGAACAAACTCCCACTGTACCTTCGACAGGCAGCCTCTGTAGACATTTTTAAAGCTCAGCTCAAGACCCACTTTTACACCCTTGCTTTTAATTGATTTATCTGTCTTTTAAAAAAAAATGTTATTCATGTCCTCACTGTATTGTTTATGCCTTGCCTTTCTTTTCTTTTTTGTGTAAAGCACTTTGAGCTGCATTTCATGTCATGAAAGGTGCTATACAAATAAAGTTTTATTATTATTATTATTATTATTATTATTATTATTATTATTATTATTATTATTATTATTATTATTATTATTATTATTATTATTATTATTATTATTATTATTATAATATGACTGTGAAAGAGGACCTGTAGCCTACAGGCAGTTCCAGACCAAACTTGTGGAGTGTAGTTCAGACTAGTCAAAATATAATATATTTTTTGAAACTATCAAAGATTGCAAACAGACTGCAACAGACTGGGCACTTATCAGGGCCGATGATGAACAACATATTTTCAGATGGGGGTCGGTGGCCAAATACATAACATTTTTGGGGTCCTTGACATGAAATCTTGAGCACCACTGAAACAGAAAACATAGGCCAAACAAATTAAGATCTGCGCTAAAATTGTTGGTAGGCCAGTCGAGGTTGTGTTACGTTCCTTTAAAGAAGCCCAGACCAAGAGCATGATTAGACTGGCGAAGAGCATCTCCTCTGACCCCTTACATGTTTTAAATGATGAATATCAACTGTTGCCCTCCGTGAGGCGGTTTAGAGTCCCAACATATAAGAAAAACAGGCTAAAGAACTCTTTTGTACACCAGTCTGTTCTGCTTTTAAACCAAAATCGGTAAACCAAGAGGATATGTTCTATTGTTCTTGTTCCTGTCGGCTTCTGTGACTCGTGTCCTGTAATGTATCTTCTGTTATGTATTGTGTATGTCCTGTCTGTATCTTGAACGGTGACGTCATGGACGCAAAGCAAATTTCAGTGAAAGCTGACAATAAAGTTGTATCGTATCGTATCGTATAGGTATTTCAGAAAACTGTCATAATTTAGAAGACAATTGTTTAAATTTCGACGTCAGGCTAAATGAATTAAGGAGATCTCACAGAATGTCCGCTGACAATTCTGCCTTTTGAGCAGCTCACACATCACTCAGATGAAATCCTGTGCAATAACTTTCCAGCACATGCAGAAGTCCCTGGATGGATGGGGGCTATAAAACAGAATGCTGTCTATGCCAGAACATCTACCAGGATATCTCTGCTGTCGGGAGGAAACCTCATAACTCCATTTTTCAGGAAATGAGAAATATACATTTTTCAGGAAATTAAACAAACCTTATATTTTTAAAAACAAAGCAATACAGCCTCATCAAAGTTGGTGTTGTAACTTTATATATTGTTAACAGTTCTACTGCAAAATACGCGTTACAATGCCTCTATGAGGCATTGTAGTCCAAACAAACCCCCCGTCCACTTACATTGAGCTCAATTTCCCAGAAGCCCTAGCAGCCCAGATGATGACTTGATTTCCGGTTTCGTCATCATAACGCGACGGCCTCGCCATCAGGTCCCGGATAAATTATTTTTAATTATTTTAAAACAGCGAATTAAACGCATTAAACAAATAGCGGGAATGTCGTATTACGCACGGTGGAACCCTGGAGTAAACAATTAGCGGCCGTCAAACTGTTAATTACTTCCATGAGAGGGGGAGAGGTGGTGGAGTTAGTTGCTTTAGCAGACATGTTGAGGGTCCAATGGAGCTTTGTCCAAAGCACCTTTTGTCCAAAGCACCTTTTGTCCTAAGCATCTTTTGTCCAAAGCATCTTTTGTCCAAAGCACCTTTTTGTCCAAAGCACCTTTTTGTCCAAAGCATCTTTTGTCCAAAGCATCTTTTGTCCAAAGCATCTTTTGTCCAAAGCATCTTTTGTCCAAAGCATCTTTTGTCCAAAGCACCTTTTGTCCAAAGCACCTTTTGTCCAAAGCACCTTTTTGTCCAAAGCACCTTTTTGTCCAAAGCACCTTTTGTCCAAAGCACCTTTTTGTCCAAAGCACCTTTTTGTCCAAAGCACCTTTTTGTCAAAAGCACCCTTTGTCAAAAGCACCTTTTGTCAAAAGCACCTTTTTGTCCAAAGCACCTTTTTGTCCAAAGCACCTTTTGTCCAAAGCACATTTTGTCCAAAGCACCTTTTGTCCAAAGCACCTTTTGTCCAAAGCACCTTTTTGTCCAAAGCACCTTTTTGTCCAAAGCACCTTTTTGTCCAAAGCACCTTTTTGTCCAAAGCACCATTTGTCCAAAGCACCTTTTTGTCCAAAGCACCTTTTGTCCAAAGCACCTTTTGTCCAAAGCACATTTTTGTCCAAAGCACCCTTTGTCCAAAGCACCTTTTTGTCCAAAGCACCTTTTTGTCCAAAGCACCTTTTTGTCCAAAGCACCTTTTGTCCAAAGCACATTTTTGTCCAAAGCACCCTTTGTCCAAAGCACCTTTTTGTCCAAAGCACCTTTTTGTCCAAAGCACCTTTTTGTCCAAACACATTTTTGTCCAAAGCACCTTTTGTCCAAAGCACCTTTTTGTCCAAAGCACCTTTTGTACAAAGCACATTTTTGTCCAAAGCACCTTTTGTCCAAAGCACCTTTTTGTCCAAAGCCCCTTTTTGTCCAAAGCACCATTTGTCCAAAGCACCTTTTTGTCCAAAGCACCTTTTGTCCAAAGCACCTTTTGTCCAAAGCACATTTTTGTCCAAAGCACCTTTTTGTCCAAAGCACCTTTTGTCCAAAGCACCTTTTGTCCAAAGCACCTTTTGTACAAAGCACATTTTGTACAAAGCACATTTTTGTCCAAAGCACCTTTTGTCCAAAGCACCTTTTTGTCCAAAGCACCTTTTTGACCATTTGTCCAAAGCACCTTTTTGTCCAAAGCACCTTTTTGTCCAAAGCACCACACACACCGCTGCCATCTTGCCAGCAAGGTGCATGGTAAGTAGGTGCAATTTCCCATTGACAGCCCATTAATCCAAACAGTAAAGTCCCCTTTAAAACCCTTTTTTGATGAACAGAGTGTTATCAAGTCCTTTAAAGGCTGTAGGCCTGGGAAAAGTCCAGACAATATTGGGCCCTATCTTTTATTATATATTTAATCTATCTATTTTCCAGCAGAAGGTGCCATCCCTCTGGAAACAGGAAACAGGAAACTGGAATCACTATAGTTCCGGTAGCCAAGAGCAATAAGCCCCAAACGCTCAATGACTTCAGACCTGTTGCTCTAACTTCCTTGATCATGAAACAATTTAAGTCCGAGCTCGTGGCAAAAACTGAGCGCCTACTGGACCCCCTCCAGTCTGCGTATAGGGCTGGAAGGGGTGTTCAAGATGCACTTGCCACCTTACTTAATCTCCTGCAAAAAACACATTGAAGGTAGTAAAACCCATGCCAGGCTGCTCTTTATTGATTTTTCCTCAGCATTTAATACCATACAGCCCCATGTTTTGGTTGATAAACTGGTTAACTCCTTTGGTGTAGATCCTTGTCTGGTGTAAGGGTTAACGAGATACTAGCTTCCTGACATCTTCCACTGGCTTGCCCCAGGGTTGTGTTTTATCTGCCTTTCTTTACATTCTTTATACCAACGATTGTGTTAGCCATTTCCACAACAGATTCATCATTAAGTACGCTGACGACTCGGTCATCGTCAGCCTGCTTGATAATGATGAGAACTGTCACGGGCAAGTAGTAGACGACTTTCTATCCTGGTGTGACAATGCCTTCTTGCAGCTTAATGTCTCTAAAACAAAAGAGCTATGCATAGACTTTAGACGTTCCCCACAATCCCCCCAGAAGAGTG
The DNA here is from genome assembly GCF_951216825.1 of Electrona antarctica. Classification (NCBI taxonomy): domain Eukaryota; kingdom Metazoa; phylum Chordata; class Actinopteri; order Myctophiformes; family Myctophidae; genus Electrona; species Electrona antarctica. Next base: position 17,809,631 of record NC_136795.1, on the reverse strand, counting down.
TTGTCAATGGACAGACTGTAGATATTGTACCCAGCTACAAATATCTAGGCACAATTATTGATGACAAGCTGAAATTCAACCTAAATACTAATGTGATGTATAAAAAAGGTCAACAACGCCTGTACTGTCTAAGGAAATTGGCTAAGTTCAATGTCGACAAGACTCTGATGAAACTGTTTTACAGTGCCTGCAGCCTACATCGAGTCCGTCATTTCTTTCTCGATTATCTGTTGGTATGGTAATCTCTGCATCAGAGACAAGAATTCCCTAGGGAAAATTGTAAAAGTGGCCTCTAAAATAATTTGCTCACAAATGAACAGCCTAGACCAGATCTTTAAGAAACAGGTGCTTAACAAAGCCCTGTGTATCCGATCTGATGCTGCTCACCCACTACACGGAGAGTACATCCTTCTCCCATCCGGCCTTCGCTTGCGAGCCCCCTGTGCCACAAAAAACAGGCACAAACATTCCTTTGTCCCTGTCTCTATTTGCACACTAAATGCTGCTGTGGGTAGATCAAGCAGATACTTTTTACTGTATTGGTCTCGTGCCTAATGTCTATGCACACGCACTTTCTATGACCTATCGCATAGCACTTTAATGGTTATGTGCACCTTTGTACTTTGGTATCTGCTATGTGAACTGTTTGTTTATTTGTACTGTCTATGCTGCAACCCAATTTGCCCTTCGGGGACACTAAATAAACTTGAACCTTGAACCTTGTCCTATCTGATTGTATTAAACAATGTCAAACTCACCAACATTGCAGCTGTTCGAAAAGCTTTAATTATACTCATCTATCTGCAAAGTGTCAGAGTTTGGAAGCGCTCATTATCAGTAAAGCAACCTCCTGCTGCCTCCTGCATTATGTGCAAATTCAAAACAGGTGGTACGCATGCAGGGCCGCTGAGTGATATTCAACAAGCACTTAGAAAAAAACACCTGCAAGGAATTTCTTGACCGGAAGTAGCTCATAGCATGTCGACTCGACAGTGGATGTATGAAACAAACACTTTGCAAGGATAATTCAAGCTTTTCGTACAGCTGCAATGTTGGTGAGATTGACATTGTTTAATATAATCAGATAGGACTTTTCTGTTTGGATGAATGGGCTGTCAATAAGGAATTGCACCTACTTACCACCTTGCTGGCAAGATGGCAGCGGTGTGCATAAGGTGCTATCAACTTTGAAAGGCTGAAATAATTTACCATGATGAGTTTTGTTTTTTTATTTAGAAAACAGCACATACAGTCTGTGTTCTATATTTTAATGGCACTGAAACCACAACAACCTAAATACAACAACGTTTCGCCCCTCCGGGCTTTCTCAAGTTACATGGGTATGGCCTTGAAATCCTCTGCGCCCGTGCGCCGTACAGCCAAGATCCAAGCCATTCTACGTCTTTTTGCAAACTCGTCAATCTGGGTTCCTTGATGCTGTCTCCATGCTGGAAAGCTGAAAATCTAATTCCGTTTTCTGGCTCATTCCCTCGACGTGACCTGCTGTGGCACTTATTTACTGAGCAAGTGAGGTCAGTTTAAAAAAGAACGTATACAAGCACACTGGATAGTCGCTCAATGTAAACAAACCAGACAAGCCAACAAGTATGGCGGCCGCTACCACGTGACACATATGTTGACGCCCCCTCCAGGAGACTTTGGTACACACTATAGCCATTTTGCTCCATTTCCTTCTGTCAGTCACTGCTGGGCTTCTTCAGAGGGAAAACGAAATTGATACAAATGATACAACTCAGAGTAAGGATCCAATGATGCAGGGACACAAAACCAAGAGTAGACATAGAACCACACTTTCCTTAAAATAATAAACAGAAACAGAAGTACACTTTCACAGAGGAATTAAAACTAACTTTTAAAACAACAAACACCCAGGAAGGACCAACAAGCACCTAACTCACATCAGAACACTCTACCTTTCAAAGTCCAATTACACCACCAAGTCTACAGCTGGGTTGCACAGGTGGAACCAGTCTCTTAATCATGCAGGGCCGTGCAGAGGGGGGGGGGGGGTGCAGCAACAGGGGAAACAAGGGGGGAAACCATAGAGTAATAAAAGGATACAGACTGAACCGGAGCGATAGCCCCGCCCCCCCGCTATTCATGTCAGTGGAAGTTGCTCAGTGGCGTTTTGAGTTTTGAAGCACCCGGAAGTAGATGCAAATGCATAGCTGGTGCAGCACTGACACTCCGTAGTGGCAGTGCATGGCTAACAACACCACTCCACAGCCATGGCCCATGGGCAACAGCAGCCAGCTCAGTGCCTGACAACAAATGTTACGCATCTGACACACGGTCAGCTTGCATGCAGGTGACATTGCCGCAGGCCGTGCTAACCATGAGATAGGTATATCCTGGGCTGCTGATGGAGGATGGCAGATGGAGAGAACACAAGGAAGGGCAGGAACACATCATAAGCACCAACATGTTTTACTGCCGCACGCCTTAAGAACATATTGCAAAGACTCATGGGTAGGCTCACACAGAAGGAACAGGCTAGGGTGACAACAAAGAGGTCTCTGTAGTGAAATGATTCTGAATCTCCTCATGATTAGCTAATAACACGTTTCTACGTCAACCGCAGCAGTCACATAGTACCTGGTGGTCACTACTGTAGGCTATCACCACGGCAGGAACAAATGGTAAATGGTGCATTTATATAGCACCTTTATCCAAGGCGCTTTACATAGAAGCCATGCAAGGTACCAACCAGCACATCGGGAGCAATTTGGGGTTCAGTGTCTTGCCCAAGGACACTTCGACATGTAGACAGGAGGAGCCGGGATTCGAACCCCAGAGAGGTATTTCACCCAGTGGGACAGGATGAACATGTCATCCACAGGATGTTGTAGAGAGTGACCACATCCATGCCTCTCTCCCTGTGCCCGATTTCTGAGTAGATGTTGGCCACGAAGAATACAGAGGCCCAGCTGTTGTCCAGGCCATGGTCAAACATGGCCTGTTTGCCATCAACGCCATCTACAGTAGTGTGTGTGCCAAGAAGCTGAAGAGACCAGCGCGCAGCTACCCCAACTCAAAGTCATAGAAGGCCAATAAGGAAGTTAAGAACCATGAACATATTTACGATTCATCTTTATGTGGAAACGTAAAAACGCAATAAAAAATGTTATTTAAACAAAAAAGAACCATGAACATGAAGGCAGTGGAATGAGGTTTGGAGCCAGCCAAGTTACGTATTGATGGAGAGCCATGGTGGAGACATCCACATTTTAATGTGCAACTGTAATGCCCCGTCATATACAGTAGACCTTAGCCAAGAACATTAGAACCACTTGGCATAATAATGCACAGGACCCTTTTCCGACCGCCATGATGTCACAAAAATGGTGTATTTTCGATTGGGCCTTTTGAAAGGCTTACAGCTTTCAGGAAGAAACCAAAAATACACAGGGAAGACATATTTGAATATTATATCCACACCTGGGGGTCTATTAGAGTAATGTTAACTCCATACGTACAAAACAGAAAAAGTTTCTAAATAATGTGTACAGTTACTGTATATCTAAATTCCTCCTCTGCATTCTACCCAGCCTAACTATTTAGATCAATAATTTAGGCATTGCTATTTGCATTCTTAGATGGCAAGTAGTATAAGAGTTTACAGTATACATAGAATATACAGTATAGAATTTATGTAGATACTGATTTAACACATTAAATAACAGTCTATACCACAGCCTGGACGGTTAGCTCAACCGTCCAGGCACCTAGGCTGCTGAGCCAGTCTGACGGTGTGCCGCAGGTTCGACTCCCGATCCCGACGGCCTTTGCAGCATGTCTTCCCCCCCATCTCTCTCCCCATGTCCTACTACTACTTTCAACTACTATCAATAAAGGCACAAAAAAATCTTTATATACCACAGCATAGAGTAGACACATGATTAAACATACAGTAGTATCCAAGTGTGAATATTCCACGGTATATACTGTAGACCCATGATTAATCACAGTATTCCAGGGGTAAAGTAGGCTACTTGTCCATGGAGTCTAGTTTAACTTTGAATCCACCTCATTTATACAGGTTGACGATTTTATTTGCAGTGGAATATTTTTGCAGCATCAATATAACCGGGTGCATATCTTTGGTCCGACATCCTAACAGTCCGACACACAATAGTGTAGTGTGCATGCACTGATGCAGGCCTACTCATAACACAAACAGCAGTTTCAATTCATGTCAATTAATCTAAAAAAATAAACGCTAATAAAAACTAAAACTAAAAGACCTTTCTTAAAGAAAAAGAATCCCACGATTTTGTAACCCATTTTTCCCCCAGTGTCAATTATCTAATGTAATCCTGGGCTCTACACTCCCTCTGACAACCCGGGGAGAGCAACGGACTGACCTCATACTTTCTTCTATGTATGAGGAGTCCAAGACGCTTCTTTTCACCTGACAGGGGGTAGTTTCCCTGGTTGGACGTAGCCGCGTGGAATGAACACATTATTTCAACTAGTTCCTTTCCCCTCCATCAGGCACCCCGGCCGGTCTAAACTATAATTGAAGACTAAAAGTCAAAGGAAGCATGGGAAAGTTTCCAAAGCATTGCAACTGTTAAAAGTGGGCCCTTGGCTTTTCTCATTAAACGCTGCCATCTTTCTTCATGTAGTGAGTCAATGCTGCCATGTCAGCCTCCACCCACAGGAGGGCTAGTCTCTGTGAAACTGTGTTACACTTTCAGAGCCACTAATGAAGTGGAACTTTTATAGGAGATAATGATCAGTGGAGGAGGGTGGATGACTCATACCGTTCACCATTACGTGTTCATGTATTGCACTCATATCAGTGGATCACAGCATGCGCTGGCCCACGGTTGTCTTAACACAGAGGCAGGCAGCTCACATCTTAGGGCATAGCATTATGTCAAATCCTCATATTTTCTCATTCCCATGTGTATTTGAAACACATGATAGTGCCCCTGTGTACTCAAGATTGCACACATGCATGCATACAACAAATTTATGATTGATCAAACATGCACTACAGTATACTGAGAAGAAGTCGGTATAAGTTTGGAACAACATTTGGCTTTGACTTGTGCCCCAGTGATGTTACAGCTTAGTTATAGACTACATAGGCTGGACAATTAAAATGTAACCACTTTAACCATTATTTTATACTTTGGCTATTCCGAAATAGCCGATCTACACCGTCAGTGATGCTTTTAAAATATTTTTCTTTTAACACAAATCTTCTCTTCTGGGGTTCCATCCCTTGTACGAAATATGTTTGTCTGTGGCTGAATACATCAATTTGGGGGTGCTTGACATGTTTAAGAAGCACTGGCATACAGGATCTCTTAATTCTACCATGTCATCTGTGTTTCGTTTGTTCAAAGCTGTAAACTGCAGAGCTGAACCTCTTTCAGGCAATAATTGACAGGGTGTGATCACAGCTTTCGTATGAGGTCATGTTTCTGTTGGATAATGGAACGGGAGGAGCCTCATTCATTTCTACTCTGTGGTGTCACTTGCCAAGAACAATTACCGGTAATCTACAAACTAAATGTTAGCTGCAGCCTCCCTCGATGCACTATAAATGTATCTTAAATGCACGATGCAGACATGCACGATATTGAAATTATGACCGATCTCCGATTATTTGCAGGGTCATATCGGCCGATACCGATTCCGATACTGATTTATTACATTATTATTATATTATATTTATATTGAACTTGTTTCTTTTGCTGGTTCATGTAGATGGTAAGCCCCCCCTCCCCACTAACAACTTAAGAGACAGAGACAGGCAGACTGGCTGCTCTGCGAGTACAAAGCCAGTGACAGTCACATTACTATTGCATCATCAATATCAGTGGAAATAATCAGGATTATTTTTAGACTGATCCTACCAATATGGCATTTTTATGGCCGATATGGCCGATTTTGATACGCTAATCACTAATCTTAAACAGCACCTTTTTACCCCAAGTCCCACCTCTAGGAAGTGTCGGTCGGTAGGGTTCAAATCATTATCGCAAACAAACATGCTGCACTGTAAAACGGATGTCAGAACTTCAACAACAATTATAAAGGAGTTATTTATTTGCAGATGAAGATATCTCCTGACTATACAGATAATTTTCCTGCGCATATTTGACTGCAGGTGCCTCCACTGCTGCACTGGCACTATCTATCACTTGTGTAAACTCTGTGTTTATCAATATTGTCTAAGACCTGAGGCTGATTCTACAAATGCCTTCTAAATCAGTATTTATCTCACTTTCAAGATTTTCATAAAATGTAAAAAAATAGCAGATGTACAAGCTGTTGTCTGCTGCTATTTAACTGCCTCATTCCAGTGCTATTTTTAACCTATGCATTTTATCATAATGCATATATCACAGCTCATATTATCTGGTCTGTTTTTCGGTTTCTCTTTCCAGCTTTCTTGAAGTTGCAATAATGGAGCTTCTACGACAAAGGCTTTAAAAAAAGAATAACACCTAGTATAAACCTGTAGCCTCGGAAACCCAGGCGTTTTTATTTCAACCTGTGATGTGACAATAAAGTGTTGTTGAAGCCATAGATACCATGGAGAGAGTCACTAAATACTTTGAAAATGTAAATCATTTGAATGTCAGGATAGCTTCATGTTTTAATATACGTCTATCTCCCATTTTCTGTTCAAAGATGTTTCGGGCCGGCAAATTTGAAAAAGCGGTACTTACTTCCATTGTTCTGCTGTTTTTGAGAAACCACATGGCAGTAGCTAAAGCACAGAAAATTACCCCTATTATCTGTTTTCTCTGTTTTCTGTGACTGTTGCTGGTGGCACTCTAGTACCCACATGAAAGCAGAATGTGTCATCTGCGTCTCACTGCCATATTGACAAGACAGGACGTAATGTCTGTGGGTAACCATGCAGGGATGCTGTTGTCATCTGTAATGGTGGATGTGAGAACAAAGGACCTGTTCCGTTGCTTGAGCAGCAGAACTAGGCCACTTAAACACCACTCAGGCGGATTGGTGCAGGTGATACCTTAGTTCTAGGACCAATAACTATAAGAACAGAATGACATCACACTTTCGGACTCTTCATCACAGCCCAATTCTTGTGATGTTTTTTTTTTTTTTAAGTGTAAAAAATGTATTCTTACGTGTCAAGCTTTTATACTTAACACTGTGATCATTGAGGAGGAAAGGACAGCCGTGGCAAGAAGTAAACCATCTACAAAGGCTACTCAAAAATATTCTTTGACTGTCCAACTCATCTCTGTCTTGGTTTCTTAATCATCATCAGTACCACTTATCTCCAAAATGGTAAATGGTAAATGGTGCATTTATATAGCGCCTTTATCCAAGGCGCTTTACATAGATTGTGCATTACATTCACCCATTCACACACACACATTCATACACAGATGGCAGCGGAAACCATGCAAGGCACCAACCAGCACATCGGGAGCAATTCGGGGTTCAGTGTCTTGCTCAAGGACACTTCGACAGTAACTCTGGGGGAGCCCGGGTTCGAACTGGCAACCTCTACGGTTGCCATCCAGCCACTCTACCCCTGAGCCACCGCCGCCCAACCATGTCTCATTCTCTCATTAAATATTCAATCTGCCTTATTCATGCTCCATCGTGCGTGCGTGTATCAATCAGGCGTAACGTTCCTTGTCTGCAACTACCTCTTCATCATCATTCTAATTCTCTGTTATGAGCCGGTTGATCGTTATAATATACTGTAAGATGAATCATCAGGGTTCTACCATGTATTATCTGCTGTATTATCTGATTTTGATGTCTGTTACAAGAATAAATGAGAGCATCTGACAATTTGTATGGTTATTTATTGATTTAGGATTGTTTCCTCAACTGTCCAAACAAAATACATTTCAAGACATTCAAACGTCAGATTATAAGAAACAATAATAAGAAAATAAGTAGTTCTCTCACATTCATAATGTCGCCTCAACAGTAAATAATTAAAATAAATACTAAAGTTTAAAGGACACATAAGTGTCTAGAAATGCCCAATACATCTAGTGCACAGTGAAGCATATTGAACCAATGAAAAGTAGTAAAAAGCGCTTCAGACAAAACTTATTAACTCCCTCAAACTGCTATAGAAGCTCTACTCCACCGCCTCTCCTCGTCTCATGCAGGTAATTGACAATATATAAATATTTTTAATTTCTTGAAAAATGAACATTTTGGAGTTAGGTGGTTTCTTCCTGACAACATTGTACTGTATGTATAGTGCTTAAAACCTATACGTAAAAGGCAGTCCACCAGGGTTTTATACTAGGTCCCCTCTTTTTTCCCCTCTACACTAAATATCTTCACCTAGCCAATCTACATACTCACAAAGTGTTGTGTTGCGATGGGTTTGTGGCGCTTGTAGATCTGCTATTTTTGTTATATACTGGACCAGTCTCCTTTACAGCCTCATCCATGCATCCCAATTGGTATGGCCATTAGCAGATAGGTGAGCAGCTCTCTTTTGAGTGAGTTAAGCTCTTTTTGAATTAGACCATAAGACTTAAGATTGTATTGCTTTGTTTTTTGTACAACTACTGATGATAGAACTCACTACTCATTTTGGCAGCCATATTCCTGACTTAGTTGCACGCCAGTTTTGTGTGAAAATAGCCGATCCCCAAGATCAGAAGCACACTACAGTAGGCCTACGGTATGTGTACACTGTGTCAGGATACAAAGTTCTTAAGATGTTTAATTGTATCAGTGATAGGCTACTATTAATCATTTACCAAACACCACTTTGATCTGGAAACTGATCGGGTTCGGCATCTTGTATTCCAAAACCTGTCCCCTTCCTCGACTGTAACTGTTGACTTGATGATGACATTGGCAATGTGGCGCGTTTTGTTCCTACCTAAAAATACAGTTTGTGGAATACAAACAAAACAAAAATTAGCAGAAAGAAGAACTGTCCAATTGTCTCACGGTCCGTCCAGTTGTCAGTTTGAAAGACGGATCTTAGCTGTCCTTGGTAAAGAACACCAGACGTACGGAGTAGACGGCGTCCAAGGTGTAAACAATGAAATTGACAATGGTCATGAAGGTCACCACCAGCAGTTCATCCCAGGGACAGAATCGGAGACATTCGGCGGGTCTTGCATTGTTCTTGAAGCTGTAGAAAGGCCATATCACCATTGTGGTCGTGTACATCACCGCCGCCACAACATTGTAAATAGTCGCCAATTTGTCAAAGGAGAACGGGAAAAATGAGCGCAGCTCTCCGATAGTCAGCAGAACGATGAGGAGGGCAAAGATGAAGCACAGGGAGTAGACGGCGACGCACCACTGGAGCGCCGGCGACGAGGAGTAGTGGTTTGGTTCCAGCGACGTGAAGATAATGCAGGCCACGAACGTCTCCAGGATCTTCAGGAGCCCCGGCACCGTGGAGAGAAAGCCGCTGACCTGCCCAGTGGGGCGAAGACGGGCCAGGGCCACTATGGCCGCATACGTGCCAAAACAAAACCAGGACACGACCGTGGCGCCGATCTGGCGGTAGCAGGTCTTGCAGGTGAAGAAGGTGGGATAGATGATGGAGGCGGCCAGGCACAGGAGGGCCGCCAGCATGGCAAAGGCTGTGGTGAAGTCGTCCCAGGAGATGGGCACTTTGGCACTGAGGGTGGTGAACTCCAGGACGAGGATGAGGAGGGTGAAGAAGCAGCAAAAACACCAGGTGAACATGCACCAGGCCCAGTAGGAGGACGACAGGTATCCCACCGACGCCACCAGGCTCAGAGACAGACAAGTGAGGACGGCCGCCACGATGCGCAAGATGCCCTCGGGCTGGGTGAGTGAGCGCACGTCCACGTGCACCATGATGAGATGGGATTGGTGGGGAATGAGTCTCTCACCTTGATGTGACTCTCACACGGTGCACGCTTCTTCTGTGTCTATATGGTTCAGAGTTCCAAATGTTAAAAGTTTCAGAACTTCGATGATTCCATTCGACGGTCTCCAGGAACCTTTGCGGTATCTGCCATGCCGTTCAGTAGACACCTTGGGACCTTGTTTCCTCTCTTCCTTTCCCTCCTCTCGTGTTCTTCTTGCTATGCATGCCCCCTCGGCAAACTGCCAGAACCTTTTTAGGAACTGACACTCACCCCGTGCTTGAGAACTTGAGAAGTGGAACAGGTTAGTTTTACGGCTGAATTCCACACAACTAATCATTCCATGTAGACTAAAGGGCCTAAAACGGGTGTGTTCTGTGAGTGAAACACTCAGGTGAATGATGGCATGTGTTCAAACAGAGCATCCTGTGTGTTTCTCTGGGCTTATCTGTACAGTTTATGATCCTCGCTTCAAGTCCCTGATTGGACGCTGGAAGGCCGTTATCATGCTCAGTTCACGACACAAGCACTGGACTCTGTTCCCAAGCCATGAACTGCTTAGATGCTAATCTCAATCTCCATCCAATGCCTCAAGCATAGGTCTCCTCCCATGCAAGGGAGGACTCATTTACTGTATACTAACAGTCTGTGTTATTATTACATTACTGACATTACAGTGTCTGGACAAGAGGGGGCACAAGTACACCAGACTAGGACAAGGTAGCCAGTATGAAGTATCCACACAAAGTGAAACAGCCAAACAGGGAGTGGGGATGATTTATAGAAGGGAAGGCGGGTACAGCAGGGTTGTTTCCACTGATAAGCAATATGATATCGTATGATGATAACTGATATGTGATTTATTGATATGTTTTATTGTTAATATGCCTGTAGGGCAACATTAATGATGCATTATTTAAGGTATACATAGGCCTATCACATACTATGAAACTAATGTATTGCTGTAGATCAGCTAGTTTCACGATTCGTTGTGTGAAAAATGTATAGGGCTTAAAACAAATCTCAAAAAACAAAAATGAACATAGAGCACAGCACACTGTCTACGTTTATAATAATAACAATAACAATCTGGAAATTAAATGTAAACAAAACTTTTGCTGTTTATTACAGTTAATTTATTGTAAACTGTTTGGATCACTTCATCATACATTAGTTTTACATGACAGTGAGGTTGACTGTTTGTGGAGTGTAACCATGGTCCAGGACCCCACCTCCTCCTCCTACACATTCCATCCTAATGGCTACACTACACACACACACACACACACACTCAGACACGCCTTGTCAAACACACCGGGACAAAGAGTGACAATGTACAGGCACAACTACACAGTTTCACACCAATGTACTGCACTAAATACTGCAGTCGGTCAGTCCCATAGCAGGAAATTGATCATTTATATATTTAGTTAGTTAGTTAGTTGTCTCCGCCTGGCCGAAAGAGAGACCGTGTGTCCGTCATTCTGTCTGTGTACAGCTAATCTCCAGCACCATTTGCTTGATTGGAGCAAAACTGCACCATTTTTTTGAAAACATTTTTTGACAGTACTAGAGATTTTGTCCAAACATCACGCAAATCGGTACACAGTATCTCTATAGTCATTCAACGAAACAGTTCTTTCATATTTTTGAGGGGCGCCCCTCTATGTCCAGCTTTGAGGGTCTGTGTAAACACAAACATTGAAGAGAAAAGTGTGTAAACAAACATTGAAGACAAAAATGTGTAAACACAAACATACACAAACAACACAAAAGTGAGGACGCAAATTGTGATTGGCCGACGTGATTGGGTGGGAGATGTGCCATTGGTTGAGAATGAGTATGAGATAATGAAACACTTTTTTAAATATTTCTCCTTCCCCCCCAGTGCACTCATTGTCCAATTCAGTGGCAAATTCTAAAAATATATATGCAGTATTTTAACCACTTTCAATCTAGCATTACCTATTTTGGGCATGTCATTAGGCGAGAAGAAAAATCTGAAAATACAAAATCGGCGATCTACTGTACAAGCTCAAATGCATTTTGTTGTTTGCTTGTAGATCGGCTATTTATACGATTACAGGTGTGCCTTGGGAGTTTGACGTGCCCATTGGTGTGCCTTGGGCACAAAAGGTTAAAGTAAAACCCCTGCCCTACACAACATACTGTAAGGCTACCTCAGGTTAATTCTTGCATTTCATTTCCCACATTTTCAGAGAATTCAAGAAGCAGGCAAACCTGCGACCTATTCTGAACCGACTGAACGGACGAAAAAAGACAACTTGACAGAATAAACACTATCCACAATGTAAGCAATGAGGTTGAAACAGGTCATGGCGGTGACCACCACCACCAGATCGCCTGGATTTGAAGTGTACTTGAACCAGTAATAGGGCCAGATCACCACAGCAGTCATGTACATCACCACAGCTAGGACGTTGCAGCCGGTCAGAACCTTTTCAAAGGGAGCGGGGAAGAGAGTCAGCAGACGGCCGATGGTGAAGATGATGAAGAGAAGGGCGACAATGAAGCAGATAGAGTAGACGGCTATGCACCACTGAATCCCTGGGTGTGTGTATTTGTAGGAGCCCAGACACATGAAGATAATGCAGGCCACGAACGCCTCCAGAACTTTGAGGAGGCCTGGGACTGTGGACAGGAAGCCACTGATCTCTCCAGGTTTGGCACGGGTCAGCCCCACCTCTGTGGCGTACAGGATGAATGCGATGCAGGAAGTAACTGTGGCTCCAATGGGCCTCCCACAGGAAGAGCAGGCAAAGAATCTGGGGTAGATGATGGAGGCTGCCAGCATCTGGTTGAATGAAAAGTCATGAGATCATATAAAATGGAAGTGGTGTTTAGAAAGTACTATTACTAATTATTTACTTAATTACTGTACCTGTTACTTGGAGGTACTTTTACCTGGATTATTTCCATTTGTCACTGTCAATAGACTTTATCCTCCGTGACATTTCACAGGCAAATATTGTACTTAATTATTTACCCTTATTTTAAAAATACAAGATCTCTTTCTGGGTGGAACCTTAAAATCCTTTGCCCAAATTAGGAATGAATTGAATTTGCCTCAAGTACAATTCTTCAGGTATCTACAATTTAGGAGTTATATCCAATCTGTACCATTTTACAAAAGAGAGACGAGGGAAAACAATTTGGAACAAATATTAATGAAAGCCTCTTCCTTAAAGAAGACGGTGATAAGCTATATATACTCTCAAATGTTCATTAAAACCCCAAATATAAGTAGTAAAACATTCTGGGCAGAGGATTTTGGGTTCCAAATTGATGATACAAAGTGGAAAAGAATCTTGTTAAATGCAAAACAAATTACAAGCTCTAACAGAACTCATGAGACACAGTACAAGATCATTCACAGGTTATATGTAACTCCAGCTATACGCAGTAAATATGATCCAACATGTTCTGGGCAGTGCTTTAAATGTAAAAATAATGCTGGTACATATTGCCATTTGATGTGGTCATGCCGTAAAATTAAAACATTTTGGTTAAGTGTTCAAAGGGAGATATTGAAAGTGTTTGAGATTAGGATACAGTTAAACCCAGCGAACTTGGTACTGGGCTTAGAGTCTATACCTTAAGTCATAATCAAAGTCTAAGCCTTAGACTTTGATTATGACTTAAGGTATAGATACATTTTACGAATAGCCCTATATGTCGCACGGCTTACAATTCTACAAAAATGGTTAGATGAGGATCCCCCTGACATAAAATTATGGTACGAAAAACTCATGTCGATACTGCCAATGGAGAGGTTATCATATGTATTAAGAGGCAATCGTACTGACTTTGTTAGAGATTGGTCACCTATTGCACAGATTGCAGATTTTTAAAAGAGGAATGGAAAAGAGTAATATGTATGGGTGTAACTGTATGAGAATAAGTTAAACAAGTATGAGTTCAACAGTATGATGGGAGTATACCTGACTGCTATTTTATTTCTGTATTATTATTTGCTGGCATGTTGTTGATTCTGTCTTTTGTTTTGTTTTTGTTTTTTTTGTTTTGTTTTGTTTGTTTTATGTACGTCCTTGTAATGTAATGTATGTCAATAATTGAGAAAATCAAATAAAAAACATTGAAAGAGAAATGACTAGTAGAACTGCTATTTTTGAAAGATTTGGAAAAAAAATTGATCTTCTGCTTAATAGTACTTTTGGTCTGTCTCTGTCTCTCTCCATCTCTCTCTCTAAAAAGAACTACAAAACATGACTGTTATTTGACTACAGTGTGGCTATCCCCCTCCCCCAACCATCCAACAGCATCAACCCACCATGAGGGTGGCCAACATGGAGAAAGCAGAAGTGAAGTCATTCCAGGAGATGGGAATCTTAGCATGGAGCGCAGTGAACTCCAGCCCCAGGATGAGCAGGGTGACGCAGAAGCAGAAGCACCAGGTGAACATGCACCACGTCCAGAAGGAGTTGGAGGAGTGTCCCACTGACCCCACCAGGCTGAAGGAGATGCAGCTGAAGAGCAACTCCAGGAGCCTCACGATGCCCACGGGCACTGTCAGCGTGCCAACGTCCAGTGTAACCATGGTGATCTGGTAGACAGTGTAAGTTTGCCTTCTTTCTTTTAGGATTCCCCAGCGAGTTGTCGCTGCCGTTTTGTCTCCTCAGTATTGATCAGAGATGACTGCACCCTTGCGATTTAATTCTCCCTTCTTGATCTTTCAGTTATTTGAATGAACAAGAACATTTGCTTTCTCTGACTGAGGTATGCCCTTCTGTTATATAGGTGTGTCCAATGCACATGTATAATATCAAGCCGCTCCCTACGCCTACGCAACCTTATCAGTACGTCTTTCTGTGTGTGTGTGTGTGTGTGTGTGTGTGTGTGTGTGTGTGGGGGTGTGGGGTATTTGCGTTGAGGGGGATGTTGACTGTTGACTTCTGTAGTGTAAACATGCAGTTGTAAGGGTGATGCACATTCAATAAAACTAAAAGGCAGTTGAATCATAAACATTCATCATGTAACAGGAAGTAAATTGCAACATCAAGCCTGTGTGATTGTCACTTTGCTAGAGGAAATATAAGGGCAGGAGGAAGGACGAAGGGAAGAACATTTTTCAACATTATCCGATAACTGATGTTCCCAATTATTGTATACATAAATGTGTCATTATATAAAGGTAACCAACTCCATAATACTTGCTCAAAAAGCATATAGCAAGCATGTGGTATTTAACAGATGGCCTAACTCAAATATCAGCCACTAAAGGTGGTTGCACACCGGCCGCGTTTTTCGGAAAACCGATGGAGAAACGCCGCTTAAAAATCCGAATTCGTGCCCGGTGTGTGGAGACCTTAACACCTTGCTGCTTCTCTCAGAAGGAGCTGAACCTCACAGAAAGGCTGCTCAGATGCAGAAAAGAGAAACCAACCACACACCACACCACACCACACCACACCACACCACACACACACACACACACACACACACACACAACCTCTGTTGTACTTTCACAATTAGATCTGATAATCTGATATCATAATTATGTGTGACTGAGTGGCATAATTTACTCCCCTGTTTTATTACTGTTAATTGTGTAAAGAGATAGAAATGTAGGTTTATGATTTCCATGAAACCATGTGGTTTCAAGAGAATAACCGTCCGACACACAGTTAACCTCTGTTGTACTTTCACAATTAGATCTGATAATCTGATATCATAATGATGTGTGACTGAGTGGCATAATTTACTCCCCTGTTTTATTACTGTTAATTGTGTAAAGAGATAGAAATGTAGGTTTATGATTTCCATGAAACCATGTTCAAGGTTCAAGGTTCAAGGTTGTGCTTTATTGTTACATCTTGTGTACAGGTACATAAGAGTAAAACTTATTTTTGTTTGGCTTCCTTCAGACAATGCAGCAGCAAAAATATAATACGACATCAAAACAGCAAAACACAGCAAACAAAATAGAATATAGAGTGCAAAAAAGAGAAAAAATATAATACGACATCAAAACAGCAAAACACAGCAAACAAAATAGAATATAGAGTGCAAAAAAGAGCAAACAAGAGTAGAAAAAGAGTATCATATGTACATGTGCATGTTTTCCTTGTAGTAGGACAATTATTATTATTATAGTATTATTTTATTATTATTTTTTGTGCAATATAAATATACAACAACATAGTTTTAGAGAGGTGCATTTCGTGCTCAATAGTGCGAGGGCAAAGGGCAAAAGGTGCGGGGCGAAGGTGCGGGGGGGTGCTAGCGTTTTCCTTTTCCCTGATACGCTTTGGTTCTTATCAGTTTGTTCATGTATCTGATTGTTCGGGGAAAGAAGCTTTTTTGCAGTCTATTTCCAGTGGCTTTGAGACTGCGAAACCGCTTCCCATGTGGTAGCATCTCAAACAGACTGCGGTTGGGATGACTTGGGTCCTTCATTATTCCTCGAGTTTTGCTGACACAGCGTTCATCGTACAGGGCTTGGATAGGGGGGAGAGCACATCTGCTGATGCGTTCGGCTGTCCGCACAACCCTTTGCAATGCTTTGCGGTTTAGGTCAGTGCAGTTGCCATACCAGGCCGTGAAGCAACCAGTCAGGATGCTCTCTGTGGTGCCTCTGTAGAAAGCTCTTAGAACTTTTGGACCCATTCCAGCTTTCTTCAGTTTCCTGAGAAAGAAGAGGCGTTGTTGTGCTTTCTTCACCACCCGCTCTGTCTGCACTGCCCAGGTGATGTCCTCAGTAATGTGCACTCCCAGGAATTTGAACTCTCTGACCCTTTCCACTGCAGCACCTCCGATCTGGATAGGAGAGTGATCTCTGGGAGGCCTCCTGTAGTCAAAGATCAGCTCTTTTGTTTTTTCAATGTTGAGAGCCAGGTTGTTCTCTTGACACCATTGTGCCAGGTTTTCTACTTCCTTCCTGTAAGCTGTTTCGTCGTCATCCGTGATCAAGCTTATGACTGTGGTGTCGTCTGCAAACTTGAGTTGTGGTTTCAAGAGAATAACCGTCCGATACACAGCTCAGCATATTTCCTGTCTGTAGGCTGGGGTGCAAAACCCAAACTCAACTGTACTACACCATGCCATACATATTAGGGATATGACACTACCGAACTCATAGCTAGTGGCAAACACATGCTAATATACTTAAATTAGCTTCAATGAGCTTCAATTAATTTTATAAGATTTAAGATACAAGATATAAGATTTCCCTGCCACCAATGCCAAAAGCATGCAGGGAGATCACGTCATGCAGTTGCACAAAGGGGTGTCTCAGTCAACACTGCGGCTGCAGGAAAGGACACATGGAGTGCATTGAAGCGTGCAGTTGCAAGAAACTTGGCAACACCTGCCAGAACACTGAGGATGACTGGGACTAAGTCCATGTGTCTGCTGCATGCAAATACAAGTCAGAAACACAAATTAAGGCTTGAAGCAATTATTCATCATAACATATATAGTTGTCTCCACCAGGCCGAAGGCATGGGGAGAGAGTATGTTTTGCACTCCGTCCGTGTGTGTGTGTGTCCGTCCGTCTGTGTGTGTGTGTCCGTCCGTCCGTCCGTCCTTCCTTCCGTCCGTCTGTGTACAGCTAATCTCCGGCACCGTTAACCCGGCCGATACCAAACTTTGCACACACACTCCCTGGATGCCAACGATGAACCTCTGCCCCACATTTTCCAGAACGGCCAGTTATAGCGCCACCATAAGGCAGCTTTTCACATTTTTTACCTACAACTGCACTGATCTGCGTGAAACGTTGCATGCACACTCCCTAGAGGCCAAGGACAAACCTTTGACCTGCATTTTCCGCATCTGCCTTTTATAGCGCCACCAGGAGGCCGACTTTTGTAAAACACATTTTTTGATATTACTCCTCCAGATTCTGTCCAAAAATCTCACAAATCGTTACACAGTATCTCTATGGTCATGTGCTCAAGTCGGATCTGTCCGATATTTCATATTCCATCCTAATTGGCTATAATTGGCTTTCACAGTTTGCAAGATTGCCCCGTTTTGAACAATAGCCTCAAATCATGAACGCAGCATGCAATTTACCTGAAATCTTTCACACTTTTTCTTACTAGGCTGAGGAATATATCCCACCCTTTTCACATTGGCCTGTTATAGCGCCACCAACAGGTTGATTTTTTCCAAACACATTTTTGGAACAAAATGCCTCAAATCATCCAATTGCCATCAAAGGCGTATGAAGAAATGGCAATCGGTACACATGATCTCTGTAGTCATGTGATCAAGACGAGTCTGTTGGCTGATTTGGCTAAGATTGCCTTCCAGTTTTCAGGAGTGGCCCGTTTTGTACAAAATGCTGCACATGTCCTGCTCATCCAGAATTCTATTCTCAGAGATGCTATGAGTGATCTGGCTCTGCATTTCCTCAACAAAATGAAGAAAATTGTTGCAAAAAAAAAAAACATCCTCCTAAACGTTTTGCCAAACATCACACACACTCCTATCCTCCTGGTGGAGACCTGTGCCCGGAAGGGCACTTTTTCTAGTTTTATTATGTTTCAGCACAGTGGTGGCCGCCATCTTTAAATGGTCCATTTTGAGGGCTTAGCGGCCATTTTTGAGTTATACATACAGCAGATTTGGATTCAGCAGACCTTAATACCCCTAGAAAACATGTAATAAATTAACACGATTTGCCTTCGGGTTCATATTTTTGGGAAACGGACCCAGTCTATACGTTTTTGGACAGACTGACCTTTTGTATCAAAGGCTTTGTGTTTGCGGCTTTGGGAGAAAAACAATTGCCTCGAGAATAGATAGAACAATTAGTGCAATATCAACCAATTTGGCTGACCAATTGAAACAATTTGAAACCCTATTATCCGTTGCACTATTGAAAAACAGGGCTCTATTGGCCCCGCATGCATGCACGCACGCGCACACACACTCTCTCTTTGGGTTCCAGAAGGGTTTTGACTGTGCAATTGAACTTATTCAGTTTGTCTGAAATTTGACAAGAACAGAGATTCATGCAAATCCATTATATTTGTGTAATGAAAATCGGTATGAGCCGTCTGCCCCGCTCTTTATTAAATATTCACTATTACCCATTTAATTGACAAAGTAAACGTTTAAATTCAAAAAATGCAAACAAGACATTCCCTCTTCTTTTCACAATTTTTTCGTGTTACTTCTGACATTCACTCCTACCCCACAAAGCAAAGAGATGATTTTGAATTACCCTATTGTCGCACTTCCAAACATCAATCTTTCATCAAATTTAGAGGCCCTCGTCTATAGAATTCCCTAGATGCTTCACTTAAATCCTCATTATCCTTGCCAATATTAAAAAAACATCTAAAGAAATATCTTATTTCTTCCTCTCTGTAGATTACATGATTTACTTTGATGCACATCGGGAGCAATTTGGGGTTCAGTGTCTTGCCCAAGGACACTTCGACATGTAGACAGGAGGAGCCGGGATTCGAACCACCGACCCATGGATCATTGGACGACCTGCTCTACCTCTTGAGCCACAGTCGCCCCGGTACATAGAGGCATTTCCTTTAATCCACCCGACACTGATCGACATATACGTCACCATCGAAAGCCGTCACTCATCCGTATTAATTACAACATTATGTAATTGATTGTTGTTAATTACGTAACGAAAGAATGAATTTGAAATGCTTAAATAGAATTACCTTCATGTTCTTCAACAGATCTCAAAATAGTGTCAGACACAAGTAGGCCATATGCAACAAGCAAGTAGGCACTCGACAGAGTGCAGTTTATTTTTCCCATTTTCCAAACAACCATGGTTATTTGTAACTTTTTGATTGTCTAAAATTATGTTCTGAAATTGAATGGGTGTCCATTACAACATGTCCGCTAAGAAATATGCAAACATCAAGTACATACTTGGAGTTAAGGTGAGACATGGTAGGTGAATAGGGAAAAAAAAGTTAACTAATAGCTATCACAATGAAACTTCTCCAGTTGATTACTTATATTAAAACTAAGATTCTTTGTATTACAAGTTTTCTGAAATTATGTTTAAATATGCAAATTAGGAATTATATGCGCTAATTTGCATACATTTCGGGACGATAAATCTGAAGATCGGATAAAGCCAGGTTCAAAATGATTGTTTCATTTTGTTGACATATTAGAGACAAAGAAAATTACAGAAGGGATTTTAGATATCTCTAATTATCACTCCACAAATCAGAAAATAGTGTCAACAGGCATACAAAACCCAATTTTCGGCATGTTTTTAGGTATAAAATGTGATGTAAATCAGGCTGTGAGATGATATATCAACAAACCCATCTGTAAATATCTGCAGAATATAGTTATGAATAAGACTGGAAAGTGTGGTGTATGTGAGTGCAACTGAAGTGGAGATTCTTTGTCCCAGGTATGAGGAAAACTCATTTTGAGTAAACGGCCTTTAAAGAATTGTATTGTAAAATTCCAAAACGTTTTATTTGAAGCCACTATTTTGAGACAAAATATCTCATCCAAATCTTGGCAACAACATATAATGCCATATATCATTGGAAAGGTCTGGACCTCGAGCTGACTGTGGTTTAATCCAAATATGGTCACTTCCTTTGTACCAACAACCAATCATGAAAATTGAGAGGGTGGATTTTCACCCAGCATAACGAGCTGTCATTGGCTAAAATAAACTACTAAAATAAACATCTAACTCTGTGTTTTGAATGTTTATTTTTCTTTAGTTTGGAAGAAAACATGTTTAGGAAGCAAAATAGCAAAAAAAGGAAAAATCATGATTTCACCTACCATGTCTTAAAGTAGTTGATATTCAACACCTTGGACTTGGAAGCCTGGTAAGCAACCACTGAAGCAGCACTCTTGCTCCCTCTGTCAGCAAAATAGTAGTACTGCTAAGACAGAGATATTTACATTTCATAGCACAATTCTGCAGATATGCTGTAATAAGGCAGCTGGTAATTAATTGATGTTCATCAATTCTTGTTTTTTGAGCCCCTCCTATATACAGGTTTAATGTTTGTCTTTATTTAGTTCAATGTTTGTTTTGTAAACGCCATTGACAATGAAGGGACATTTCATTACGTCATATTGTCTCTTTATTGTTAATTGCGTTTGTGTTGGGACCGTTTGTTTTACATCACCATACATCACCTAATCAACATGAGTTAGACTTTAATATATTAGCGTCCCTCACTTCACACGGGTGTGATTTTTAAAATACAGATTCATCTTTCATTATACTTTTCATAATATACTGTATAGCCTACTTCTCCCCACTCAAGCCACTGTCAAGATATCTGAATGAAATCAAATGGGGGGGGGGGGGGGGACCAAATCATGGCTGAAATCCCCACTCAATTGGTTGAATTCAACTGATATGTTTGTACTTTGCACTGTAAGCTGTATGCTTGCTATAACAGTATGATAGCCAGCTATAAAAGGCACCTTGGTAAGACATTAACCTCAGTTATATCAGTCGTTCTTACAAAGTACATGCACCTTGACAGGGGAACTACAGCAATACAAATGAAAGTGTATTTTGCCATTTGAAACTTCAACGAACTTACAATTCTTGGACAGAAGAGGTACAGGTTTTCTTTTAACTATCCATTGGTATGGTAATGATATTATTATTATTATGTATTGTTGTGTGCAGTAAAATGGTATAGCCTACAAGCCAGGTAACGCTTTGAATTTAACCCTACTGGTTAAACAGCATTAGTGATGTTTTGTTAGTGAACTCTTTTCCTTCTTTTTTTCTTTCAGTAAATTGGCTTTTTACATGTTTTAAAGACATACAATGTATTATAGATTATGTAAATCGTATCATATCTCAATATAGTAGAGATTGACTACATTCATTTTCTTTTAGGAAAATCCTGTCCAATAAGACACTACTTCACAGTAGAACATAATTTAAAACACGCCAGCATGTGTCAGTCATATAGCTACATCCTTCATCAGACTCAGAGAGGATTTTTAAATTTATTTTCTTTTGATTTTGACCATAGCTTATGTTACAGTAATGGGAAGTGCAGGATCAAAAACGGAACCCCCTGCTTGTAAGTAAAATTGCAGAAGTTTCCGTTATTAGAGAAGTTAATATAAAACATAATGTTTGACAAAGTCTGTTAATGAAGCTATTTTAGTTAATTAGGCCTATATTGTCTTTGTAATCATGTGCTCTCTCTCTGTCAGTTGAAGAGCCATGGAGAGATTCCAAGTGGGGGTAAGAAAATTCAAACATTAGATAAGAAATAGTGCATGGTCACACTTTTGGCATATATTTATAGAGATTGTCCATATCTGGTGAATATTGAAATGGACCTCTGGACCCTATCGTACAAGATGAAATAATTCATGGGTCACACGTACAGTAATTAAGTGGCTGGAGTTTGTGCTGGACTTGGTAGATCTGCCTTTGACTTTATTTGTGTCTCTATCTCATGGAATACCCTGCAGGATACACTGATATAGATATTACATACTCTAGTATTTTGTAATTATGAACAATTCACTGTGATGTCATTGAACTGCACAAAACATTTGTTTAATTCACTTACATTTTTGTAAATAAAGCTGTAAAGAATGAAAAAGTTTGAATGAATATGAATGCATATGAATGTGAAAATGTATCAATAATCTGATATAAGCCCTCTATTGTCTGGAACGTCTAGAAATGAGTCTATATTCAACATTCATTTTGTCTTCATTGCTTAGAAATGTAAGTCTTTAAGTAGCCTATTTTATTTGCTGAACAGAAAGGAACAAAAAGAAATAGATCTGAACTATGTGAAGAAATACCACCCTGAAAATGAGAACATGAAAAACATCAGGATTTTGCTCCATGGACCAGTAGGAGCTGGCAAGTCCAGTTTCATCAACTCTGTCAACAACATCGAACGGGGGAGGATGACCACTGATGCACTGGCAGATAATGTTGGTGGTGAAAGTTTCACCATAAAAGTATGTAGGCCTAATATATTTTTATATATCCAATATACATCTACTAGTGAAAGTAATCAGTTGTTTACTTCATGTATATACTGTATATGCTTGCTTAATGCTGTATGTTATACAATGTATATGAGGATACTGTAATGTGTTACTTTGTACTTTACACCATAGTCTGCCAACCGTGCCAAGTACTCTAGTGCACAGACCAGCCAGCACTAGGAGCTAGGCCTACCAAATGCATATAGCAAAAGGGGTGCAAATGGATTTTTTTAAATTTAAATTTGCACATTGTACAGTGAAAATGTCCGCTGTTACAGATCTACTTAAAATTTCAGTAGCAATTTTAGTGGAACACAGTCCTATTCCTTTGCCAGACGAATCTGCCAAAATACATACAGTATAGCCCTCGGCAGTATGTTGGTCTGGCCCAGCTCGGTTGTGATTGGATTTCCTTGCCCCTGAAGTTGTGTGGCACCAATCAGGGCCCAGTATGCAAATATGGGGCGGATTTATCATGCAGGTTCCACACAGAGATTCCAGACGCTGATAGTATATGCCAGGCTACCTCTGTGCCACTGGCAACTTTGTAGAAATGGCACTTGAAACATCTGCATTGTATATACTAAAGTTAGTATTCCTGGCTACTGTATACTATTTCTATCAGTAGCCTATAACATTTTTGAGTGGTGTAAACCACTCCTACAACTGGCTTTGTTAGTCTGTGCAGAAAAAATGAGCATGGTTGCTATGTTCACCCTGTTCTAAACCACTCCTACAACTGGCTTTGTTAGTCTGTGCAGAAAAAATGAGCATGGTTGCTATGTTCACCCTGTTCACCCGGGTGTGATTTCATTACGTCAGACATGATTTCATTACGTCAGACAGGCTATATAAGACCTTACACCACTCAGTTCACACGGGTGTGATTTTTTATATATATTCTGATAGTATAATGTTACTACAAGGCTCAATTTGCTACATTTGAATAGCATAGAAATCAGTGACTAATAGATCTGTTTGCTTTTACAGTATCAAACTCATAAAACCCATAACATGAACTTCATGTTCAATGACATCATGGGTCTTGAATGTGACAAAGGGGTTTTTGAAGAGGATGTTATATCTGCTATGAAGGGCCATGTGAATGAAGGTTATGAGGTAAAATGTCAGTTAAATGACAGTTAAAAAGGATGTATTAATGCAGATTATAACAGTGCAATACTATTTCATGAAAACAGATAAATTATTTATCAATGTTTTAATGAGATTTCTACATTCTTATCCAGTTCAATAATGAATCACAGTTGTCAAATGGTGATGCTGGCTACAACCATTTCCCCACTTCAGAGGACAAAGCTCATGTTCTGGTTTATGTCTTATCTGCTGACAAAGATGTGTTTCCCAAAGAACACGTAGAAAAGATGAGGAAAATCAGACTGGCAGCCAGGGACATAGGTAAAAGCAAAGTTCAGCAAACCTGGCATTGTGAGCTTGTGTATCTGCTTTTTTTTATTTTTTATTAAACGTTATTTTTTATTATTGGTTTTAATTTGAATAGTTTGTTCTCTTTTGAAAATCCCAATAGTATTAGATACAATTACTCTATTATAGAAATGTTTCCGTCTCACTGTGATTGTCATTAAACAACAAACAATATCCACTTGTTGGGCTAAGTAGGTTTATGCACGTTTGACAGGTATTCCCCAAATGTGCATTCTCACCAAGATTGATATGGCCTGCGATTTGGTGAAGGGAGACATACAAAGTGTCTACAAGAGCAAGTACATAAAGGAAAAGGTGATCCGACTGGACAATTTATAGAAATGTTGTTCACTCATTTCAGTTCAATATTAAATGCAATTTAATCTCAACCTATAGATGGAGGAAATCAGTACCAAAGTGGGTATTCCAATGAACTGCATACTTCCTGTGAAGAACTATCATGATGAAATCATCCTGAATGATGACATGGATGTACTGATACTGACAGCCCTGAGACAGATGATTGACTTTGGAGGAGACTTCATCAACAGGATGTAGGAGAAACAATACTACAGTATAACTTCACTCATTACATTATTGTTAATGTACGCCATTTTATTTGACTGGTTGATTAAAGTATAATGCACATAATATTACAAAGAAACACTAGTAAAAGTCTATTGAACCATAATATACAGGTGTTGTTTATTGATGTCTGAAGCTTACTTGGGTGGGTCAGCAATATATAACTAATTGTATTTTCTGTAGTAACCGTTCCATCTGCAAAGAGGTTCCAATCTGTCGTCATGATACAGTAAACTCTTCACTGTAGCTGATATAGGCCTACTGTACGTACATTAAGAGTTGCAACTTGCTTGGCTACCTTGATCCCGGGCTGTGACTGAGGCTACCTCCACTCAGCGCTTCCCATTTCACATCGTCAAACATTACGTATTAGAATTCATAATTATAGTGTTTAGTGGAGTATTTTAGTTATATAATAAACTATTTTATCATCAACTGTTGTTAACGATATATCAGTGAATACTGTGATAAAAAAACTGTGATGGTTGTGTGGTCAGGTAGGGCACCTAGTGGTTGACAAGTGATTTTGCATGAAGGTTCAAATGTAATGATCTATTTCTATGGACTGCAGCTTTAAGAGCTGACGAACTGTAGCAGTTGAATAAATTAATGCAATAACTATTGACATCTCTTTATGATCATCAAATACAGTAATGAAAAACTTTTTAAGAAACACATAAATAGATACCACTTTATTAGGTACATGCATATTCAAATGTACATACAAATATTTAAAAATATGGCTGTGGGTATCACTTCCATTCCTTAGTTGCTTGAGTGAATGTTTTTTAATTATAGGTCTACTGTACAAATAGTGACAACTGTAGTTTTCTTCTAATTCTATTATTTCCTATACCTTTCAATCAGCCTTTGAGCATACTACTATAAATTACACCAACACTAATACTGTACATGAGTGATGGTGTTGACCATTGGTTGAAGTCCCTTTCCCTACACTATCCATTATGGATAGTGTAGGTGTATCATCAAAGTTCTTGTTCATGAGCAATGCAATAATAGAACACATGGAAAATATTCTGCAATAACTATCCATCTATTTAGAGGCGACTGACAGCACACAGCTGATGAGGTGAAGGGTGGCGGGTGAAACCGACAGTTGCCGTCAGATCCAGTTGATCCTCTGTTACCCCAGGTGGAGGAGTGAAACGAAAGCGCTGCAGGAGAGAGGTGAGGAAGAGGAAGACCTCCATCTTGGCCAGGCTCTCTCCTGGACATGCCCTACGACCTGAAACAAGACGTTGTTCTAAAACTGTGGTTGAACTGAAAAGGAAATTGCAATTATAATTACAATATTGCAACATCACTACAAACAAAATTAAAACATTTAAAAACTGTATAACAATGCAATACCTGCAGAAAAGGGCATGAAGGCATCTCTCTTGACAAAACGACCCTCTTGATCCAGAAAATGGTTGGGGTTAAATGTGTGTGGGCTTTCCCATTCAGTCTCATCATTCAGGACAGAAGCGAGTAGAGGAATCACAGGAGTTCCCTGTTCCCAAAGAGAACAGGTCTATTACATAAACCCCCAAAACAATGACCACCATTTTCAGAGGAACATGTTTATTTAGAAACAGAAAATATTTTGAATTTACCTTCTTGATGAAATAGCCCTGGAAGGTGACATCTTGGCTAGTGATGTGAGGAATTGACAGAGGAACAACGTTGGCTACTCTCTGGATCTCATGGATAACAGCATCAGTGTAGGGTAGGTTCTTCCTGTCCTCCACAAGCACCTGGCGATTTTCAATTACCCTGCTAAGCTCTTCCTGAACCTCATCTGAGAAATAGGGAAAGGAATAAGGAATGATCCTACAGTCTCATAAGAACTTTAAATAGAATTTCACATATTTTAAATAGAAAGCTATAGAGCTATAGAGAAAGCTATAGTATTTGTCGGCTCATATCTGTCATCAGATGTTTCATAGTAATATCATAGTCTACCTTGAATATGAGGGTACTTGGCCATCAACAGCAGACCACATCTAATTGTATTTCCTGTAGTATCAGTTCCAGCTCCAAACAAATTCATCACACTGTAGACCAGGTTGTCATCATGATAATGTGAATCCATGATTCCAGAGTCCTAAAATCAACAGACAGGTGACAAAGTAAACATTAGTAAGAAGCGTTGATGGGTACCGTACAATAGTAGCGTAAGAGCACTACTAGAATTTATATTTTACCTCCAAACCCTTCTTCCGCATCAGGAATGAATCTATAAAGCCTCTGAGCATTTGAGGGTTCAGAGTTTCTTTCAGACCCCTAATTAGTCTTCTTGTCTCCTCTCTGTTGTTTTCAATAATCTTTATCAGGAGCCTCCAGGTTTTCATCCAAAGGCCCAGCCAGGGAAAGACATTGTACACCTGGTAAATGGTAAATGGTGCATTTATATAGTGCCTTTATCCAAGGCGCTTTACATAGATTGTGCATTACATTCACCCATTCACACACACATTCAAACACCGATTGCGGCGGAAGCCATGCAAGGTACCAACCAGCACATCGGGAGCAATTTGGGGTTCAGTGTCTTGCCCAAGGACACTTCGACATGTAGACAGGAGGAGCCGGGATTCGAACCGCCGTCCAATGATCCATGGATCATTGGACGACCTGCTCTACCTCCTGAGCCAGTCTCGACTGTAATGTAAATGCAAATAATGACATTTTAAAGTTAGGGTTACACCATGGTTTCCATGACATAATGACTAAATGAATACAGATTAAAGACTATAATAACAAATTGTACTACACCTGAATGGCAGCTGATCCTGTAAGACGCATAAATTCATTGTCTTCATTAACCATTGCTTGGAACACAGGATCAGTGTATTCAAACCTGTCTCCATAGACAATGGCTGATATAACATTGGACGCTGCGTAATTCACTGCCTGGGTTGAATCAAAGGCTTTGCCTGTGACAAATAACACAACTGATCTTATAACACAACTGTCTTGTAAACATGAAAATGTAAGTACCGAAATAAACTATTCATTCATTCATTCATTCAAACAGAATCCATATTAGGTCAACTTATGTATTTCCACAACAGTACAGATTTGGTTACCTTCATGTTTTTCAATTGTGTCAATCAGGTAATGACATTCCTGTATGATGTTCTCTTCACTCATCCTCTTTCCCACGCACGCACGCACGCACGCACGCACGCACACACACGCACACGCACACGCACACACACACACTAAATAACCTTGTCCACGACATAAAAGACGTGACAAATGAACTGAGCTACACAAAACATACAGAACTTTACCATGTCCTTTATTCATGTCATAGAATACAGGAGTGATCTCTCTGTCTCCAAACTCCTCAGCATAGTTGACCAGAGCCTGTTTGACCGTCTTGTATCCTGCCAGGACCACTATTTTCTTATGACCAAGGTGGATTGTGAACACTGGTCCATATTTCTTGGACAGCTATAGAGACAAAGTGTGAGATGTGTAAAATTATGCTCTACAGCAGTGTTTTCCAAACGTTTTAGCTCGAGCCCCAGAAGAGTACATTGGATGTCTCTCCGCGACCCAAACTAGTGAAAATAGCAGATCTGCAAGTTCACAACCTGCTGCGATGCGTTCGGAGCTTGTAGATCTGCTAATTTCACAAGTTTTTAAACTTTTTTTCCTTTTTTTTGCGAGTGAGAATTTCTTATATATATTTTTTAATTTCAGAAATTCTCTGGAAAAATGTTTGGGAAACAGTGCTCTACACACAGAGTGCAAGTCTAACTAAATATGTTTTAAGACACGCATTTCATCATAAATGATGTTCATTTACAGGTGTTTTTGCTTGTCACAGACAGAATGAAACAAAGGAACACATACATATGGTTAACACAATCTTACATAACAAAGGGAGGTGTGTAGACTACTGAGATCCAGCTGCAGTAGGTTTCCAAGCAGAGGCAGAGGCCTGGGTCCTGGAGGTTCCTTCCTTTGTTCCTGGGTGCTGGAGGAGAGGAGGTAGAGAACAAACAGGAAAACAACAGCTCCCAGCAAAGTGACTGAACTGGGAGACTGGAAAAGATGATCTTCTAAAAGGCACATAGTACTCAACAAACTCAACTTTCGTCCCTGAGCTGGCAATTGTGCTTCCTCTTTCCTAAACACAAGTAACTCCTTTTGTACAATACGACACCAGGCAGTGTTGTAAACTCTAATTACTGGACCCTCGTCTGGTTCTGACAGACAGGTAGTGTGTGCAGGCTGGGTGGTGTGTGATAATGAAGTATTCCTTCGGTACGGCGGCTGCGGCGGCGGGCCCGGGAGAACAATAACGCGACACGAGACAGTATCACGCTAAAGGTTCACAAAGTTTATTACATAACAGGGAACATATATAGTTCTGGATCATAATGACGTGACAATAAGATATGAGACAAAATAACGTACCTACTGCAGCAAGGCTGACCTTGCTGCCGCTGAGATGTCTCTCGTAGCCTATCTATAAAGTAAGCTACAGTTCAGGCAGTACACAATACATATCAAGTACACTGTATCTCAAGTTCAAGTACATAGACTAAGATGTACTGTGCATGGACTAATTATAACAGGCAGTAGTATTAAACGACAAGTTCTGAAGTTTAATACACACAAGGACAAGAACAGAATGGATAGCAATAGAATTGTGCACAGTCGTCAGTCTCTGATAAAGTAGTTTATGTAGATTAATGATTCACAATGTTTGTGTTGGGTCAAGCAGATAAAGGTCATAATGACAAGGCCTAAGCCACGCATGCAACTGGAGGTAATAACCTTAATTTTGGGTGAGTTTCATTTGAGTAGTGGAAAAGAGCTGTCCATTCTGGCACACAGCACCGACTGAAACATACCAACAATGTAATTAGTTGCTAGTGTGCTTAAAGCATAACTATATGACTTTCCTCTTCGACCCTGGATTTGAACCTGGTTTCCTGCCATTTTTACCATTGAGCTAATAGAGGGCCGGCCTGCGCTTGCTCACAATGCTCAGGATACATTTTTTATCTTGAACATCAAGTCAATTTGTGTCAGATCTTGTGTGTGTGAGACATGAACTTTGACATGATCCAAATATCTCAATAGAAGAGCAGGGAGTCAAAATACCACCACCCCAATTGTATAAGTTGTATTGTATTAACATACTCTAGCATACAGATTGGACAATCTATAACCCTGTGATGCCTATTTTTGGCATATCATTGTTGTGATCTCTAAATGGACCCTTGGTCTGGCTCCAACAGGCTGGTAGTGTGTGTAGGCTGGGTGGTGTGTGACGGTCCAGTTGAAGTACCTCTGTTGGTACGGAGACGGGCCCGGGAGAACAAATGACTGAGTACCACAGACGAAAAACAGTCTAAGTCCAAATTTCAGACTGACCCCTCCACGAAAAGGCCTCGGTGTCCTGAACCCTTATCTATCATTTATATATTATGGATCAATAGTGTGGACTTAGACTGTTATTCGTCTGTGGTACTCAATGAGACACAGTAGGCAGAATCGCACTATTGGTTCACAAAGTTTATTGCACAAACAGGGAATATTTATAGTGCTGGATCATAGAAATGAGACAGCAAGATATGAAGATATGCGACATAGGAACGTAGCATGATGATGTGCAAGGTTGCCCTCACGATGTACAATGCTAACCTTACTGTCGGCATACCAGACGGACCTTATGGGTGGAGGAATGCAATAATGGAACACAATATAAATATTCTACAAGAACTATCCTTCTATTTAGAGTCGACTGACAGCACACAGCTGATGAGGTGAAGGGTTGAGGGTGAAACCTTCAACTGGCGTCAGATCCAGTTCATCCTCTGTTACCCCAGGTGGAGGAGTAAAACGAAAGCGCTTCAGGAGAGAGGTGAGGAAGAGGAAGACCTCCATCTTGGCCAGGCTCTCTCCTGGACATGCTCTACGACCTGAAAAAAGAAGTTATGCAACAGTTTGAACTGTGGTTGAACTGAGAAAGAAACTAGAAAAACATCGCTCCTCAGAATGCAGATCTACAACAGGTTGGGTTGCCTTGGTGGCCTACTGTAAGTTAAGTGTGCATGTAAGGTTTCCCACCAATAAGTCCAAGATTAGCTGTACACAGACGGATATGCAGACGGGGGGAGAGATAACAGGATAACATAATCTCTGCATGTCGGCTTGGCGGAGATAATTACAATATGCCTGGTAAAATTGTGCACATCCAATAGGCCTACTGAAAAATACTCAAACATTTACCTGCAGAAAAGGGCATGAAGGCATCTCTCTTGACAAACTGACCATCTTTACCCCGAAAATTATTGGGGTTAAACATGTGTGGACTTTCCCATTCAGTCTCATCATTCAGGACAGAAGTAAGTAGAGGAATCACAGGAGTTCCCTGTTCCCAAAGAGAACAGGTCTATTACATGATGACCCCACACACACACACACACACACACACACACACACACACACACACACACACACACACACACACACACACACACACACACACACACACACACACACACACACACACACACACACACACACACACACACACACACACACACACACACACACACACACACACACACACACACACACACACACACACACACACACACACACACACACACACACACACACACACACACAGTAATTTAAAAGTAATTTACCTTCTTGATGAAATAGCCCTGGAAGGTGACATCTTGGCTAGTGATGTGAGGAATTGACAGAGGAACAACGTTGGCTACTCTCTGGATCTCATGGATAACAGCATCAGTGTAGGGTAGGTTCTTCCTGTCCTCAACAAGCACCTGACGACTTCCAGTCACCCTGCTAAGCTCTTCCTGAACCTCATCTGGGAAAACGGGAAAGGAATAAGCATTACAATAATCCTAGTCTCATAAGCACTTTAAATAGAATTTCACCAGAGAAAGCTATAGTAGAAAGCTATAGAGCTATAAAAGCTATAGTATTTGTCGGCTCATATCTGTCATCAGATATGTCATAGTAATGTCATAGTCTACCTTGAATATGAGGGTACTTGGCCATCAACAGCAGACCCCATCTAATTGTATTTCCTGTAGTATCAGTTCCAGCTGCAAACAAATGCATCACACTGTAGACCAGGTTGTCATCATGATAATGTGAATCCATGATTCCAGAGTCCTAAAATCAACAGACAGGTGACAAAGTAAACATTAGTAAGACGCGTTGATGGGTACAATAGTAGCGTAAGAGCACTACTAGAATCTGTATTTTACCTCCAAACCCTTCTTCCGCATCAGGAATGAATCTATAAAGCCTCTGAGCATTTGAGGGTTCAGAGTTTCCTTCAGACCCCTAATTAGTCTGCTTATCTCCTCTCTGTTGTTTTCAATAATCTTCATCAGGAGCCTCCAGGTTTTCATCCAAGGGCCGAGCCAGGGAAAGACATTGTACACCTGTAATGCAAATAATGACATTTTAAAGTTAGGGTTACACCATGGTTTCCATGACATAATGACTAAATTAATACAGATTAAAGACTATAATAACAAATTGTACTACACCTGAATGGCAGCTGATCCTGTAAGATGCATAAGTTCATTGTTTTCATTAACCATTGCTTGGAACACAGGATCAGTGTATTCAAACCTGTCTCCATAGACAATGGCTGATAGAACATTGGACGCTGCGTAATTCACTGCCTGGGTTGAATCAAAGGCTTTGCCTGTGACAAATAACACAACTGATTTTATAACACAACTGTCTTGTAAACATGAAAATGTAAGTACCGAAAGAAACTATTCATTCATTCATTCATTCATTCAAACAGAATCCATATTAGGTCAACTTATGTATTATATTTATTTTGAAATGAACATTTATTTTTATGTGGCATTATTATGGTTACCTTCATGTTTTTCAATTGTGTCAATCAGGTAATGACATTCCTGTATGATGTTCTCTTCACTCATCCTCTTTCCCATGCCAAAGTCTCTCAGGTTAGTCAAGGCAAAGCGCCTCATCTCTTTCCAGGACTCACCATTGGACAAAATTATGCCTATGTACACGCACGCACACACACAATAAATAACCTTGTCCAAGACATAAAAGATGTGACAAATGAACTGAGCTACACAAAACATACAGAACTTTACCATGCCCTTTACTGAAGTCATAGAATACAGGAGTGATCTCTCTGTCTCCAAACTCCTCAGCATAGTTGACCAGAGCCTGTTTGACCGTCTTGTATCCTGCCAGGACCACTACTTTCTTATGTCCAAGGTGGATTGTGAACACTGGTCCATATTTCTTGGACAGCTATAGAGACAAAGTGTGAGATGTGTAAAATATGCTCTACAGCAGTGGTTTCCAAACGTTTTAGCTCGAGCCCCAGAAGAGTACATTGGATGTCTCCCCGGGACCCAAACTAGTGAAAATAGCAGATCTGGAAGTTCACAACATGCTGCGATGCGTTCGGAGCTTGTAGATCTGCTAATTTCACAAGTTTTTAAACTTTCTTTTCTGTTTTTTTGCGAGTGAGAATTTCTTAGATTTTGTTTTTAAATTTCAGAAATTCTCTGGAAAAATGTTCACACACAGAGTGCAAGTCTAACTAAATATGTTTTAACACACTCATTTCATCATAAATTATGTTCATTTACAGGTGTTTTTGCTTGTCACAGACAGAATGAAACAAAGGAACACATACATATGGTTAACACAATCTTACATAACAAAGGGAGGTGTGTAGACTACTGAGATCCAGCTGCAGTAAGTTTCCAATCAGAGGCAGAGGCCTGGGTCCTGGAGGTTCCTTCCTTTGTTCCTGGGTGCTGGAGGAGAGGAGGTAGAGAACAAACAGGAAAACAACAGCTCCCAGCAAAGTGACTGAACTGGCAGACTGGAAAAGATGATCTTCTAAAAGGCACATAGTACCAAAGATGGTTTATATGTATGAAGATGGGCCAACTTCATTGGAGCCACTAGAGGTGAAATGGTACACAAAGCCTACAAATGGTCTCCTAAATATAGTAGGCGTGGTTTGCTTCTCCCCGACCTCCACCCTCCCCCCTGACAACAACACTGTTTCCACACTCAGTCTAGTAGGTGGCGGTAATGCACCATTTAGGTTTGCCAACCGCCATGAAACCCGATAGAAGAAGAAGACAACAACACTGACAAGTAATTTAACAAAGTACATTGAAAACAACTGACAAGGTGTACTTTTGAAATAGTTGTTTTAGTTTCTCGAAGTCCTCCAACAATATAAATTCATGATTTGAATCTATCTCATTAAAAAGTATCTCCCTAATAGAGTTGTAGAATGGACAATAAAAAACTAAATGCTTTTCATTTTCAATTTCCTTTAGATCACACAGACTACATAATCTATCCTCCTCAACCGTGCCTACATATCTGCCTGTCTCAATATGCAAACCAAGTATGCCAGCTCTAATTTGGGCACATAAGGATAATTTCTAATCGTTTTATGTCCATTCATTTCACATTATAATATTCACATATTATCATCTTAAATATGGGGTCAGAGCCCCCTATGTGTTGTCCGTGAAATTGCAGATGGACAGAGATAGGCTTCCGGACTCATCTCAAATCTCGCGAGAGTTTGTTGCTGGGATAAAGAAATGTCATTAACCAAGTAGATTTTCTCCTGATTTGTCTCGCTAAAAGAAGCCATTTTACTATGAATATCTTGTAAATATTGTGTGCCTTGTGATGATTTGGTCCAGTATTTAGTTCAGTGACTATGGAGTTAAGGAATGGTTCAGAAGCTGTGTTCAGATCTTGGCCCTCATTTATCAACCGTGCGTACGCCAAAATATGGGTGTACGCCGAAATTACCGCAACTTTCGTCATTTATCATTTGCGCCAAAGCATGAATTTGAACTTGTGCCAAGACAAAAATCACGTCTGGTCGGGAGCTGTCGTACGCTTTGTCCTCACTGGTTTTTCTGTCGTAGAACAGCGGAGCAGCATTGTTTGACCAGCTGAGAGGCTGTCACAGGCATCGAAACATATGTATTCACTCCTAAAATGTTTATATAAAACTATAGGTATGGGCT
This sequence comes from Electrona antarctica, assembly GCF_951216825.1. Lineage (NCBI taxonomy): Eukaryota > Metazoa > Chordata > Actinopteri > Myctophiformes > Myctophidae > Electrona > Electrona antarctica. The sequence continues at coordinate 17,774,692 of NC_136795.1, read as the reverse complement.
ACATATAACAAAGAAGAAAAAAAAAGAAAAAGTAAAGGAATACATCAACGATGTGTCTTTGTGTCATATGAAATTGGTAGGAGATTTCCAACTTTACAAGCAATTAAAAACAATGTTGCAAGTTAGATGCGTAAGCCATTTGAACAGTGTTTTGCATGATGAGCGCATACATGCGAGGATTTGGGTTGTCTGTGCTGAAATATTTCCATGACGGGACCAGAGCCTTCTCTGGACGGGACGAGCTGCGGAGAGTCCCAACATGGGTATAGCCTACTGTAGCCTAATCTACAGCAGACCGATGTCTTTCTGGAGTTACAGTATGTGCAATCTCCTCCTCGTTTAATAAACCTGACGCGTCGCTCGAATGCCAAATGTGCCGTGACAGCGCAAGTGGGAACGCATCGGAGATAGTATAGGCTAACCCAGCCTGCAGCCCACCACCACCAGTCACACCACCACCACTGTCCAGTGCATGCCACATGAGGCTACGGTTTTGGCTGCAATATTCATATAATTGATTTGACAGTTGACAGCCCAACCACTGCAGCGACTGCGAGGCAATTTAAATAGTCTGTCGAACGTGCTGGTCAGTTGATCACGGTGTCACGGACGGACCACAGTGATAGAGAGAGACAGACAGGACAGGAGGAGCACCTATGCAAAACAGCAGCGTGTGTGTGCCTATTTGTTATTTAATTCATGGTTCACAGGTTCAGGTTTTCGTTCACTAATATATCTTGTTGTATATTAAATTAAAAATACTTTAATAATTTAATATACAACTAACAACACACAGTGACAGTTGCTTGCAAATTGCGATATGTGCGTGCGTGCGTGCGGGGGGGGGGGGGGATGAGGCGGGCAGGGGGGAAGCGAAGCGAGAGGAGAAACAGACAGGGTAGGCTACAGCTTTATTTAATTCATGCAGGTTTATTTATTTAAGATACAACAAGTTGCAAGTTGCGTGTGCGTGCGTGCGTCTCTCTGTGTGTGTGTGTGTGTGTGTGTGTGTGTGTGTGTGTGTGGGTGTGTGTATGAGAGGGGGCAGAAAGGCAACTTATGCAAGCGAGGGGAACTTTATTTCTCCTGTAACCATGGTTTCCAGGTCGTATTGCAGTTGTTCATGTCGCAAAAACGAGGGCGATGCTTGATTTCATAGGGCGTGCCAGATTGATTTCAGCCGTCACATTTATTACTGCTAGGAATGAAATTAGGAAGGATCAGCTGTTTGCGATCACTTTATAAATGCCGACTCGACGTGGGTGTACTACGAAAACTACACTCGAATTTGGGGCAGAATTTACACTCAATTGATAAATGAGGGCCCTTGTGTGTGTGAGAGACATGAACTTTGACATGATCCAAATATCTCAATAGAAGAGCAGGGAGTCAAAATACCACCACCCCAATTGTATAAGTTGTATTGTATTAACATACTCTAGCATACAGATTGGACAATCAAGTGCCTTTAACCCTGTGATGCCTATTTTTGGAATATCATTGTTGTGATCTCTAAATGGACCCTTGGTCTGGCTCCAACAGTGTGTTTAGGCTGGGTGGTGTGTGACGGTCCAGTTGGAGACGGGCCCGGGAGAACAAATAATGAGACACAGTAGGCAGAATCGCACATTGGTTCACAAAGTTTATTGCACAAACAGGGAATATTTATAGTGCTGGATCATAGAAATGAGACAGCAAGATATGAAGATATGCGACATAGGAACGTAGCATGATGATGTGCAAGGTTGCCCTACAATGCTAACCTTACTGTCGGCATACCAGGCGGACCTTATGGGTGGAGAAATGCAATAATGGAACACATGGAAAATATTCTACAAGAACTATCCTTCTATTTAGAGTCGACTGATAGCACACAGCTGATGAGGTGAAGGGTTGAGGGTGAAACCTTCAACTGGCGTCAGATCCAGTTCATCCTCTGTTACCCCAGGTGGAGGAGTAAAACGAAAGCGCTTCAGGAGAGAGGTGAGGAAGAGGAAGACCTCCATCTTGGCCAGGCTCTCTCCTGGACATGCTCTACGACCTGAAAAAAGAAGTTATGCAACAGTTTGAACTGTGGTTGAACGGAGAAAGAAACTAGAAAAATTAACTCCTCAGAATGCAGATCTACAACAGGTTGGGTTGCCTTGGTGGCCTACTGTAAGTTAAGTGTGCATGTAAGGTTTCCCACCAATCAGTCCAAGATTAGCTGTACACAGACGGATATGCAGACGGGGGGAGAGATAACAGGATAACATAATCTCTGCATGTCGGCTTGGCGGAGATAATTACAATATGCCTGGTAAAATTGTGCACATCCAATACTGAAAAATACTCAAACGTTTACCTGCAGAAAAGGGCATGAAGGCATCTCTCTTGACAAACTGACCATCTTTACCCCGAAAATTATTGGGGTTAAACGTGTGTGGACTTTCCCATTCAGTCTCATCATTCAGGACAGAAGTAAGTAGAGGAATCACAGGAGTTCCCTGTTCCCAAAGAGAACAGGTCTATTACATGATGAACCAAAACATTGACTACTGTTTCATGTTTTCAGAGGAACATATGTCATGCACAAATATATTCTTTTTTTAAATTTAAAAGTAATTTACCTTCTTGATGAAATAGCCCTGGAAGGTGACATCTTGGCTAGTGATGTGAGGAACTGACAGAGGAACAACGTTGGCTACTCTCTGGATCTCATGGATAACAGCATCAGTGTAGGGTAGGTTCTTCCTGTCCTCAACAAGCACCTGACGACTTCCAGTCACCCTGCTAAGCTCTTCCTGAACCTCATCTGGGAAAACGGGAAAGGAATAAGCATTACAATAATCCTACAGTCTCATAAGCACTTTAAATAGAATTTCACCAGAGAAAGCTATAGTAGAAAGCTATAGAGCTATAGAGAAAGCTATAGTATTTGTCGGCTCATATCTGTCATCAGATATGTCATAGTAATATCATAGTCTACCTTGAATATGAGGGTACTTGGCCATCAACAGCAGACCCCATCTAATTGTATTTCCTGTAGTATCAGTTCCAGCTACAAACAAATGCTGTATACTGTAGACCAGGTTGTCATCATGATAATGTGAATCCATGATTCCAGAGTCCTAAAATCAACAGACAGGTGACAAAGTAAACATTATAGTAAGAAGTGTTGATGGCAGCGGCGGCTCCAGAAAATTGTGACTGGGGGTGCTATGGGGGGGGGGGGGGGGGGGGGGGGGGGGGCTGGATATTTAGAGGGGGGGCTAATGAATCTTGGTTTACATAAAGTCAGTCAATTGGGCTTGTTTTGAGGGGGGGGGCTTAGCCCCCTGTTTTACCAGAGGGGGCTAAAGCCCCCCCCTTGAGCCCCTTGATGGGTACAATAGTAGCGTAAGAGTACTACTAGAATTTGTATTTTACCTCCAAACCCTTCTTCCGCATCAGGAATGAATCTATAAAGCCTCTGAGCATTTGAGGGTTCAGAGTTTCCTTCAGACCCCTAATTAGTCTTATTATCTCCTCTCTGTTGTTTTCAATAATCTTCATCAGGAGTTTCCAGGTTTTCATCCAAGGGCCGAGCCAGGGAAAGACATTGTACACCTGTAATGCAAATAATGACATTTTAAAGTTAGGGTTACACCATGGTTTCCATGACATAATGACTAAATTAATACAGATTAAAGACTATAATAACAGATTGTACTTTTTTACCTGAATGGCAGCTGATCCTGTAAGACGTACAGCTTCATTGTCTCCGTTCACCAATGCTTGGAACACAGGATCAGTGTATTCAAACCGGTCTCCATAGACAATGGTTGATATAACATTGGACGTTGCGTAACTCACTGCCTGGGTTGAATCAAAGGCTTTGCCTGTGAAACAGAATCCATATTAGGTCAAGTTATGCATTTAATATTTATTTATTTTTATGTGGCATTATGACTTCCACAACAGTACAGATTTGGTTACCTTCATGTTTTTCAATTGCGTCAATCAGGTAATGACATTCCTGTATGATGTTCTCTGCACTCATCCTCTTTCCCATGCCAAAGTCTCTCAGGTTAGTCAAGGCAAAGCGCCTCATCTCTTTCCAGGACTCACCATTGGACAAAATTATACCTATGTACACGCACGCACGCACGCACGCCAAAACAAAAAGAACAAAAACATTAGCCTTGTCCAAGGCAGGAAAGATGCCAAATGAACTGAGTTACACAAAACAAACAGAACTTTACCATGTCCTTTACTCCAGTCATAGAATACAGGAGTGATCTCTCTGTCTCCAAACTCCTCAGCATAGTTGACCAGAGCCTCTTTGACCGTCTTGTATCCTGCCAGGACCACTACTTTCTTATGTCCAAGGTGGTATGTGAACACTGGTCCATATTTCTTGGACAGCTATAAAGACAAATTGTGAGATGTGTAAAATGATGCTCTACAGCAGTGGTTCCCAAACCTTTGAGCTGAAAATAGCAGATCTACAAGTTCACAACTTGTCGCGATACGATACGTTCTGAGCTTGTAGATCTGCTAAGTTAAGTTACGTTTTTTAACATTTTTTTGCGAGTGAGAATTTCTTACCCTACTTTCCAACACTGCAAGTTCCACAAAAAACAGACGGCCTACAAGCTATCAACCACATCATGGCTGTGACAGCTCTTAGATCTGTTCTTTTGAGTCACAAAGGAGACAGCAGTGCAATAGGAATAATGTTGTAATTTAACCCAAATGTGACAGTCATGTCGTGTCTATGGTGCCTGCGTGCAGAAATGTCAATGGCTCAACATGAGTATATTGTCATTGTTATTTGTACACTACTGTGTGTGGTGAAAAAAGAGAGCCCTAGGGGTTTGGTGCCTGTGTGGAGACCCTTGCACCCCCTATAGTTTACCCCCTACTAGTTTAAAGTAGGCTATACCATGCACCCTATTAAGCAAAGCTTAATTTGACTGATTGGGTTGATGGAGGTGACGCCCAAAACACACACCATGACTGATTCAGGGCCGTTTACACACAGCACCATGGCGGAGAGCGCAACTTATCGCAGCCATAATAGCAAAATGACATTGGTCACACCTCCATCTCTTAAATTATGTAATATAAAACATGGCGGAAACTATGATGCGCATAATGGAGGCCAAAATGTGAGGTCTAAATTTTAATGATGCAAGTCTAACTAAATATATTTTAAGACACTCATTTGATAATAATGTTCACTTACAGGTGTTTTTTCTTGTCACAGACAGTATGAAACAAAGCAACATCTGAGTAACACAGTCTTACATGACAAAGGGATGTGTGTAGACTACGGAGATCCAACTGCAGTAAGTTTCCAAGCAGAGGCAGAGGCCTGGGTCCTGGAGGTTCCTTCCTTTGTTCCTGGGTGTTGGAGGAGAGGAGGTAGAGAACAAACAGGAAAATCACAGCTCCCAGCAAAGTGATTGAACTGGCAGACTGGAAAAGATGATCTTCTAAAAGACACATTGTATTCAAACTCTCAACTTGCGTCCCTGAAATGAGCTGGTAAATCGCGCTTCCCCTGAATTCTAAAGTAACTCTCTTTGTTTGTGGCAACTGGTGCATTATGCCAAAGCCACGCATGCAGCTGGAGGTAATAATTAATTTTGGGTGCGTTTCATTTTGGAGTACTGGGTGTCCAGGCTGGCACACAGCACCTGAAACCACAACAACCTGCAGCTGTGTTAACCCATCAAAATTCTCTCTCTCGCTCTCTCTCTCTCTCTCTCTCTATATATATATATATATATATATATATATATATATATATATATATTCTAGGGGCATTTTCTGCCTTTATTGATAGTCTAGTAACAGCCGGTATCAAATCAAATCAAACTTTATTCATGAGCACATTTAAAAATGACTGTCATCGACCAAACAAGTAAAAAGTAAAAAAAAAAACCCATATAGCATCAACAATACAATCAAATAAGATCAATACATCAATATCAAGCGAGTACATATATATAATAAGACACTAAGATAAGAGGTGATCAAATAAAAGGTTGGAATTAAACTAGGTTGTGATTAAAAGCCAGGTCGAAAAAATGGGTCTTATAAGCAAAGGCTTGAAATGAAATGAAATGATTACTATATTTACCCAGGGTATCTGGGCTAAGCTCAAGAACTTGTTTCCAGCCAGGCCCTGCTCATAGAACATTTCATCGTAGTGGTTCAATGCCTTGTTCAAGGGCACTTCAGCGGTGGTAATTTTAACGTGTCGGACCGCTGATTCGAACTGGCGACCTTCCGGTATCAAGACCGCTCCGCAATCCGTTCGGCCACCGCTGCTTAAGTCTCAATGGACTGGGCGGATCTGATGTGAAGAGGAAGGCTATTCCATGGGCCTGCGCTTGCTCACAATGCACAGTAGGGACCATTTTATTTTGACCATCAAGTCAAAATTCCCGTCAAATCTTGTGTGTGAGACATGACCTTTGACCTGATCCAAATATCTCAAGAGAAGAGCAGGGAGACAAAATACAACCACCCCAATTGTATACGTTGTATTATAAACCCCATTTTGGGCGGGAACCCTTTTGTGTTTCAAGCATTGTTATACTTTAGCTATTGAAAAATAGCAGATCTACAAGCTCATAGCGCGCCACCGAGTGGCGCGCTATGAGCTTGTAGATCTGCTATTTTTGAAAAATCTTAAAAATGTGGCGCAAATCTTTGAATATATATTCTTTCAAAGTGAATGTTTTTAACTCGGGTCTAAATGGATTAACATACTCTTCCATACATATTGGACAATATTAAAATCTATTAATTACAAAAGGTTAAATAGAGGAGTTTTAACCCTTATTTTTGGCATATTATTGGCAATAGCCAATCTACAAGCTCTCAAGGCATTGGGAAGTAATGTGAGCAGACACAGTAAGTATTCTAAACCACTGGGAGGTAGACTGCAGGCACTTCTACTCAAGTCAAGAGACTGATGGAATAAATGAATAAAATGGGCTACGGTTTGTTGTTGAGTGGTGTAAACCACTCCTACAACTGGCTTTGTTAGTCTGTCTGTCTGTCCGTGCTCAAAAAATGAGCACGGTTGCTATGGTCACCCAGTTCACACGGGGTGTGATTTCATTACGTCAGACATTACGTCAGACCACAGCTGATCAGTCTATATAAGACCTTACACCACTCAGTTCACACAGGTGTGATTTTTTAAAACATATTAAACACATGTCGGTTAATGTAATCCAATCAAAGACTGTGGTGGTTGTAGTTGGTCTGCTTCCTTCACTTCTATTGATAAATGTATATCATGAGGTCAGGTATAGGACCAATAATGGTTGATATGTGATTATGCTGTAATTAATCCTCTGAAAGACGAGTTCAGTTAGTACCACAACAATAGAATGTCAGCACTCATGCAGGGAACCTGGTTTCAAGTCCCAGCTAGGACATGAAGTTGATGGACTACAGCTTAAAGAGCTGATGAACAATACTAACTGTGGCAGCAAGAAATGAATGCAATAACTATTGACAGATCTATTTATGATTATCCAATATAGTCCAAAACTCGCTCAACCTCAGATCAAATGCCTGGATGCGCTATGTCGTACCCAACACCAAATCTGAGGCAGGGAAAAAACCCTTGCGTTTTTTGGGCCCTGGGCTTGGAACGATCTACAGACCAGATTCAAATTGGCTTCCTTGATCCCCCTAGTGACTTTTAAGAGGCTTGCCTCTGGCATACTCTCCAGCCATTGCTCCTGCTTTGATGAGTAGCAATTTGTGGTGTTCTTAGTTTTTATATTAGCTTAGTAGTTTCTTGATGTATTGTTCTTATTAGTCTCTTTTAGTCTGTACTTGGTTTAGTGGTTAGCTATTTAGACTCTCTCTGAGTCTCCCTGGTAGTAGGTTTTTGGTATTACGGATGTCATATGTTTGTCTTGTCATGTCCTGTATTGTTGTTACTGGCAGAGCTGTGTAACATTTATTTGCCTCTTCTCTTGGCCAGTGCGCACTTGTAAAAGAGACTTTGGTCTCAATGTGATTTTACTGGTTAAATAAAGGTTACATAAAAGAAATAAAACAGTAACAGGAAATTATTTAAGAAAGACCTGTCAAGACTTCCGGTATGACACCAGAAAGAGCAGCAGTGTGAGACAAGAGCTCCCAGCAAGGTTTACTTTTTTCCCCCCTAAAACGAACTATATTCTGAAATAAAAACACAAAAATGGAAGGGGAAGACCAACGAAAAGCTAAAAGTGATAAAACAACCACCAGATCAGAAAAGAAAGGCAAGCAAACAACGGAGAAGAGTTACGACGGCAGCGTGGCCATGGAACCGGAGATAAACGCCATGGCGTGCCTACAAGCAAGTATGAATGCGATACACGCTGACATAAAAGCCATGAGGACCGAAGTTAGGATGGAGTTGGAGGACTTTAAAGAGACTATTTCCGAACAAATGCGCAAGGAAATCTCAGGTTTCAAAGACGACTTCAACAACAAATTGACGAGGCTTGTCACCAAAGTACAAAGCACCGTGGACAACGTTGAACAAGCAGAGCGGCGGGTGGCGAGCGTCGAGGAGTGGAGTGCAGACGCCAACGACATAATGAGTTCACTACTACAAGAACACGAGAGGTTGCAAGAGAAGGTTTTAGACTTAGAAGCACGGTCTCGACGCCAAAACCTGCGTTTATACAATGTAGCTGAAAATAGCGAGGCTAATGACATGATGGGGTTCATTAATAACTTTATAAAAACTGAATTGGCACTGGACATTGACCTGGGCATACAGCGTTGCCACCGATCCCTCGTTCCCAAACCACCGCCGACCGCCACCCCACGTTCAATCATAATGTGCTTTCTGGAGGACAAGACCAAGGAGCTGGTACGTAATGCAGCATGGAAGAAAAAAATTGTCCTACTGAACGGCAAAAGGGTGTATTTTGATAATGATTACCCTCAGGAAATACAGATAAAAAGGAAAGCATATGCCCCAATTCGCTTGCTCCTTAAAAACAAAGGACTCGCATTCCAAACACCCCCGCTGACAAAACTACGTGTGTTTTACGATGGTGCCGGTCGCCCCACGGGACCCAGCATCACCTACAACAACGTGGAGGAAGCAAGAGAGGATTTGAAGAAGAGGGGGATCCTGAACGCCGAGGAAGAGGGAGGCCCTCAACCCACCACCTCCACAACTACCACCGCAGATAACCCGACGACGCTGAGGAAATCACCCTGGAGGAAGGTGGGGAGGAAGACACCACTCAACCGAGACGCACTGCTGAGAGCAACACAGAGGCTTCAAGAATTCCGCCGCAACCCACCAACTCCACCGCCACCACTGGTCCTGGATGAAGACGTCGCTGCCTGAAAACAAGTAACCTTTAATGCTGACTATTCAACGACGGGGTAAGACCAAAACACACTGTTAAAGAAAGAACAATGTACAGAATAATACCCACACTTAAAAGAAGACAGTGGAACTTGGACCCCCGTTTGTTCTTTGTTTTACTTATTTTCTATTTCTGATCATTTTCACCCGCTTTACTTTATACAAGACACTTCTGTTTTATTATTTAAATTATACACGACCGAATATCAGTGCTTTTCTTTTCATTCCGAAATTGAATGGTAGTTTTGTGTGTGTGTGTGTGTGTGTGTGGGGGGGGGGGGGGGGTGTGTGGATGTGTGTGTGTGTGCGTGCGTGCGTGCGTGCGTGCGCGCGTGTGTGTGTGTGTGTGTGTGTGTGTGTGTGTGTGTGTGTGTGTGTGCGCGCGCGCGCATAGGGGTAATGCTTTGAGAAGAGGAGTCCAGGTTCTGGACGGTATACCTACTTCTCTGTTCAGAAGTCTGATACATACTCATGATATAGATATGTACGTGCGCGCGTGTGGGAGGTGTGTGTGGGGGTGTGTGTGGCTGCAAGTAGGGATGGAGGAGAGTGTGTGTATGTGTGCTTGAATGTATATGTATATATGCCTGTATGTATATATGTGTATATATTGTCTTTACTTTAATTTATTTTAATTTTATTTTTTGTGTGTGTGTGTGTGTGGGGGGGGGGGGGGGTACTTGGAAATGCAGGGGCAGGAAAGGGAGACAAACCCCTGAACTCAGAATGGGATATAATACCCGATAAGGGTTCATCTCTCCCCCCTCTCTTCTCTCTTTTTTGCTTTTATTTATATGTACTCTTGTATATGTATTATTTTCTTTAACACTACTACCATCGTTTGGACTTTTGACTGAATGAACACTAAATACCTGCCTGATAGGTTGTTTTACACTCAGATGTTTGCTGTTAATACAGACCTGTTGTCTGGGAGACCAAAGACTCCACCTGATGTCATGTGCACCGATTCACAGTATAACAGTGAGTTTGTGCTAGAAAGGCCTTCTGCTACACAGAGGATTACCTTTCCACTTGAGGTATTGCTTACAGAAGAAACCTCAACTTTGGAAGTTACTATTGTACTTATGTTTTTGTTTTTTATTCTGATGATTATTGGTGTTGCTAATAATGCATTAGACAAGTTAAGGTCAACCCGGGCTCACAGAGGAAATAATTGTATACCAATGAACAACACATGTCACAACAAGAATATAAAATAGTTACACTCAATGTTAACGGGCTACAGGGACCAATTAAAAGAAGCAAGCTTATAGCTAAGATGAAAAGAGAAGACCAACAAATAATCTTCTGGCAGGAAACACATATGATGCGAGATGAGCATGAAAAATTGAAGAAACTGGGATTTAAAAATACATTCTATTCATCATACAAGGGACATACTAGAGGTGTTGCAATACTTATTTCAAATAAGATCACTTTCCAACTCAATGCACAAATTGCAGACAAAGAGGGACGCTATGTTTTGGTTAAAGGACTTCTTGACTCTAGGGAAGTGACATTACTCAACGTTTATAGACCACCAGGCTCGGATAAATTACTAACTAAGAAAATATTTGAGCTAATTGCTACCGAAGCCACAGGTACGCTAATCGCAGCCGGGGATTTTAATATCCAGATGGAGGCTCAGGACTCCTCAAACCCACGAAAGATAATCAACCAGGAGTCACTGTATGTTAAGAAATTAATTAAGGAAATGGAGATGTTTGACGTATGGAGAGATCTTAACCCAACAGCGAAACAATTTAGTTTCTTCTCTCATCCACATGGGGTACACAGTCGACTTGATTATTTTTTCATGTTTAACACAGAGAGACATAGGATTATAGATTGTAAGATAGGGGTAAAAGACATTTCTGACCATGCAGGGGTATACCTGAGGCTCCACCTGGATGTTCAACGGAGAAACACAGTTTGGAGATTAAATACGAGCCTCCTAAATAACACCCAATTCCAGGAATATAATATAAAAGAAATAAAAGAGTACTTGGAACTTAACGACACCGAAGATATAACACCTGATATCTTATGGGATGCAGCCAAAGCAGTGATGAGAGGGAAACTAATAATGTGGTCAGCTAATCACAAAAAACTGCAACAAAAACGTGTCAATGATTTAACTAGTGGATTGGAAAACTTAGAGAAACAACACATGGACTCAAATGATCCCCAACTACTGGGGCAAATACGTACAACAAAACTAAAGCTAAACGAGATACTTGACAAACAAGTGGAAATAAAACTCAAATATATTAGACAGAAATATTATGAAAATGGCCCTAGAGCAAAAAAAGTGTTGGCATGGAAATTACGTAAACAACAAAATGAAAGATCAATCTTCAAAATTAAGGACCCGGTTACCAACAGTTTGAGCCACACTACGGAAGAAATACAGAAATCATTTGAAAAATACTATACAAAATTATACTCTCAACCAACAGCGGCAGAACCCCCCCTGGTACAGAATTTCCTGGAATCCTTGGATTTACCAACGATAGGAGAAACACAAAATAAATCGTTAATTACAGACATTACAACATTGGAAATTGACTATGCTATATCCAGATTGAAGACTAACAAAATGTCAGGGGGTGATGGCTTCCCGGCCGAATGGTATAAGGTATTTAAAGGCTCAATAACGTCCACACTTAGGAGTTGTTTTAATCATGTACTTAAAGGGGGAGAAACACCTGTATCCTGGAGACAGGCTATAATCTCGGTGATACCAAAAGCAGGCAAAGATAAAACAGAATGTAGCTCCTACAGGCCTATCTCGGTACTCAATATAGACTACAGACTGTTCGCTTCAATAATGGCAAAAAGACTAGAAGACATACTTCCAGATATAATAGACACAGACCAATGTGGTTTCATAAAAAATAGGCAGACACAGGATAATGTCAGGCGTGCACTATTCCTGATAGACAATATGAGTAAGAACAATGCTAAATCATTAGCAATTAGCCTGGACGCGGAGAAAGCGTTCGATGCTTGTCGCTGGGAGTTTCTATACATGGTACTGCAACGCCTTGGATTTAAAGAACAAATTGTAAACTGTCTCAGATCCCTGTACTACCAACCGACTGCCCGAATCAAAATAAATGGCAGCCTGTCAAACACAATCAAGTTGGAACGTGGTTGCCGCCAAGGCTGTAACTTAAGCCCCGCCCTCTTTGCACTATTCATAGAAGCACTCGCTCAAACAATAAGGGAGGATGACTCTATAATAGGAATTTCAATGAAAGGATCAGCCTCGGAACATAAAATTAGCCTATATGCCGATGACGTATTGGTGACACTTTCCGACCCAGAGACCAGTCTGCCAAAGCTCATGGCCTGTCTGGAAATATATGGTACATACTCCGGATACAAACTGAACATAGACAAAACCCAAGTCCTTTCATTTAACTATTCACCCCATGAGGATATACGAAATAAATACAATTTTAAATGGAGCGCAAAAACAATTAGATATCTGGGTATTAATATACCGAAAGACCTGACAAATATCTATAGTGAAAACTATGATCTCATCACGAAAGAAATACAATCAGATTTGGACAGATGGGCCCCCCTGGTGTTTGGTATGCATGATAGAATAGAAGCCGTAAAAATGAATATCCTGCCAAGATTACTATTCCTCTTTCAATCCTTACCGGTAGAAATACCAAAAAAACAATTTGACAACTGGAATAGAGCTATCTCCAGGTTCGTCTGGAGAGGTAAGAAACCCAGAGTACGTTTCAAAACATTACAGTTGCCTAAGGATGGGGGAGGCACGTCTCTCCCATGCTTAGAAGACTATTATAAAGCAGCACAAATAAGATACTTAGTTTATTGGTGTAACCCGGAATACGATGCAAAATGGAAAGAAATTGAAATAAATCAATTGGATGTCCCCCTCCAGGCAGTACTGGGTGATAGGACTCTCATGAGGAAACACTCAGGAGAATTAAGTAAATGGACGAAAGTCCCTCTGAACGTCTGGTTTAAGGAATGTAAGGACCAAAAGATAAATAAAGACGTACAGAGATTGAAATGGATAGCATATGATACAGATTTCAAACCAGCCCAGATGGATGCTAGATTCAAACGATGGATTTGGGATGGTATAACAACATATTGTCTGATCTCATCCAGTACAGGCCTGGAAAGCTTCCAATATCTGAAAGACAAACACGATTTAGAAAAACAAGATTTTTATAGGTACCTACAGTTAAGGCATCATTTTGATAAGAACATAAAAACAGACAAACCTCAAACCGACCTGATTTACATCTTTACTGAAGCTTATAAAGGCGAAACCACCAAAAAACTGATATCAAAGCTATATTCGAATATACAATCTGCTAAAAATCACTCCACAGCTTATATCAGACTTAAATGGGAAAAAGAGGCAAATCTAACCATCGCAGAGGAGGACTGGCTGAATATATGTAATATGATATCCACAACCACTAGTTCTGGCCTATGGAGAGAATTCTCATGGAAAAACATGATTAGGTTCTTCATTACACCGAAAATAAAAAGCCTACAGAGTGGGACACCGGAAGCAGGCAACTGTTGGAGAAAATGTAATAATGCAATGGCTGACCACTTCCACGTATTCTGGGACTGCCCGATAATACAACGATTCTGGCTAGAAATAGTATCGGACATTAACACAATAATGGGTTTTGAGATTGAATTTGAATTTACAAAGGTTTACCTGTGTAACATACCAGAGGACCTTAATACCCCAGATAAATACCTTCTTAAAATATTGCTAGTGGCAGCAAAAAAAGCAATAACCAAGAAGTGGCTGGATAGAAGCCCGCCTACGAAAGGAGAGTGGACAGCCATTGTACGAAACATATACGAAATGGAGGAACTTACTTTCGCAGTTAGGATATGTACAGAAAAGTTTCACAGATACTGGTTGAAATGGATATTATACATGGGAATAGACATTTTGTAAAGGATCTGTATGAATGAATAAGAGGTGAACACTGTCATTATTCTGTCATTAATGATGTCATCATTGTATCTGTTGTGCTCGAGTTTTTGTTTTATTTGTTTTGTCCACTGTTTACCCTCTGTTTCGTATTTTATTTTATTTTTAGGATTCTCTGTTTTCCCTCTTTTCTTTTTCACCTTCCGTCATTGTTTTTCATAATCTTGTACATTGATTTAATTTAAGCAACAAAAAGAATGGAATACCGATGTATAGTTATCATGAAACCTGTAACTGGGAGCGAACTGACTAAAACGAACTGAAACTACTCAAGGAGGGTTCCCCTACCCACCTGGAACTGTATGACCCGTAACACAATGAAAGTTAATAATAATTAATGTAACAAATGACTTGTAACAATTACAAAATGTACTGTGATGCCCAATGTGACCCACCTGTTCACCGAAAAATCTAAATAAAAACAAAGTTTAAAAAAAAAAAAAGAAAGACCTGTCAAATATAAGAGTTTATGCTGTACTGGAATACATAGTACATTAAAATTATAAATACATCTGTGGATATCAGGTACTGCTTGAGTGAATATTTGTTCTACTTCTATGTGTTATTATACTGTCCGAATACTGAGACAAACTGTAGTTCTATTAACATTCTATTTATTTCCTATACCTTTAAATCAGCCTGTGATCGTAGCATAATACTATAAATGACACGGACAGTAATACTGTACATGAGTGATGGTGTCTGACCATTGGTTCAAATCCATTTACCTACAGTTACACTAACACAATTCATTATGGAACCAGGAAAGTTCTTGTTTATGAGCAATGAAAAATATTCTGCAAGAACTGTCCTATTTAGAGTCGACTGACAGCACACAGCTGATGAGGTGAAGGGCTGAGGGTGAAACCGACAGTTGCCGTCAGATCCAGTTGATCCTCTGTTACCCCAGGTGGAGGAGTGAAACGAAAGCGCTGCAGGAGAGAGGTGAGGAAGAGGAAGACCTCCATCATGGCCAGGCTCTCTCCTGGACATGCCCTACGACCTGAAAAAATACGTTATTGCAACTGTTAGAACTGTGGTTGAACTGGGGTGCACCCATCAGGACCCAAGGAAGCTGTGTGCGGAAGTGTTTGTGTCGCCCCCCCTATGGGCACAAGTGAAAGCACTTTGAGTTGTGCTCTATTGAGGCCCTTGGATTAAGAAATATCCCTCACGTGGGTGAGGGCTATTTCTTACAAGAATATTAACTTCCAAATCCAATCATTTAGGCAAATATAATGTATAGGTAAAGGCTATGGCGTATCAAATCTGTGTTGGATGGCCATTTACATGATGCACAAAACCATTTGAATCCAAAATGGTGAAAAGAAGATAATCTCATTTTTGAGGGGAATAAAGGGTTAATATAATCTCCACCTGTCAGCTTGGCAGAGATAATTACAATATGCCTGGCAAAACTGCAACATTCACACTCAATACTGAAAAATACTAAGGCATTTACCTGCAGAAAAGGGCATGAAGGCATCTCTCTTGACAAACTGGCCCTCTTGATCCAGAAAGTTATTGGGGTTAAATGTGTGTGGACTTTCCCATTCAGTCTCATCATTCAGGACAGAAGTAAGTAGAGGAATCACAGGAGTTCCCTGTTCCCAAAGAGAACAGGTCTATTACATGATGACCCAAAACATTGACTACTGTTTCATGTTTTCAGAGGAACATATGTCATGCACAAATATATTCTCTTTTTTAGGGACCAAGAAGTCACGCAGTGACTTTGGTCACTTATTGTTTTTGTGTTTATTTTTCTTCTTCTCCTTCTTCTTCTTCTCCTTCTTCTCCTTCCGCCAAAAATAGCTGTTCTGACTGAATGGTGCAGTCGGTTTTCGCGAAACGCGGTAATCTGGTAGAGGGCCATGCCAAACGGTGAATATGCGAAGCCCAAGACGATTGGCCAAATGGTGGCGCTATAGCGCTCAATTGAAAATGCTAACTTTGAACGTGCATAGCTCATGAACCGTTTGACCGTTGGCAATGATACCCATATCCCTCATGCTGAACAACTTTCGTGTTCTGACTTTTGACCTCTGACCTTTAGATCACCCGCCATTTTGAATTATATGATCAGTACTTCTTCTCCTTCTCCTTCCGCCAAAAATAGCTGTTCTGACTGAACCGTGCAGTCGGTTTTCGCGAAACTTGTCAACATGATAGAGGACCATGCCAAACGGTGACTATGCGAAGCCCATCATGATTGGCCAAATGGTGGCGCTATAGCACTCAATTGATGCAAAACTTGCAAACTTGCAAACTTTGAACGTGCATATCTCATGAACTGTTTGACCGTTGGCAATGACACTTTGATACACATATGTGTCCCCTCATGCCGAACAACTTTCGTGTTCTGGCTTTTGACCTCTGACCTTTAGATCACCCGCCATTTTGAATTATATGAAAAACAGTTCAAATGTAACTCCTCCCAGAATCTTTGCTCAAAATGCACGAAAACTTCTACACGTGAACTTTGGACCTATACGGACAAATAATCGTAACACATTTTTTCTAAGTGAATTTTTTTTATGAACCAATGAAAATTGCTGGTTTGTGAAAATTCAGTCTCATTTGTGCATGTTGTTCTTATTGTCTCCACCAGGCCGAAGGCATGGGGAGAGAGTATGTTTTGCACTCCGTCCGTGTGTGTGTCCTTCCTTCCGTCCGTCCGTCCGTCCTTCCGTCCGTCCGTTATCAGCTAATCTCCGGTACCGTTGGCCCGATCCATGCCAAACTGTGCACACACACTCCATGGATGCCAACGATGAACCTCTGCCCCAAATATTCCTCAACGGCCTGTTATAGCGCCACCATGAGGCCGATTTAGGCAAAACACATTTCTGTAGATTACCCGTACACATTTTATCCATACATCACACAATTCGGTATACACTATCTACATAGTCATGTGATCAACACGGATTTGCACCATTTCCCATCTTCCATCCTGATTGGCTAATATTGGCTTCCAAAGCTCACATGAATGGTCCGTTTCGAACAAAATGCCACAAATCACAAAAACAGTGTGCAATTTCCGTGAAATTATACACGCACATTTCCACTAGGCCGAGGACGACATGCCACTCATTATTTTCCAAATCAGCCTCATGGTGGCGCTATAACAGGCCAATTCCTGTTTTTAGCTATAACTGCATCAATCTGTATACAACTTATGTATGCGCACTCCCTAGAGGCCATGGAAAAACATTTTCCCTGCATCCCTCCACATCTGCCGGTTATAGCGCCACCATGAGGCCGATTTCTGCTAAACACATTGCTTATGTTAGTCGCACAGATTTCATCCAAATCTCACGCAAATCGGTACACACGATCTCTGTAGTCATGTGATCAAGACGAGTCTGTTGGATTTCTCAGATTCTACACTGATTGGCTAACATTGCCTTCCAAAGTTTTCAGGAGTGGCCTGTTTCGTTCAAAATGCTGCACATGTCCTGCTCATCCAGAATTCTATCCTCAGAGATGCTATGAGTGATCTGGCTCTGCATTTCCTCAACAAAATGAAGAAAATTGTTGCAAAAAACAGACAAACAAAAAAACATGTTTATATTACTCCTAAACATTTTGCCAAACATCACACAGTCCTATCCTCCTGGTGGAGACCTGTGCCCAGAAGGGCACTTTTTCTAGTTGCGCATTGTTCTTCTTCTATCTTGGTCCCGCTTTATCGCTGCTTGCAGCTATATTTTCTTTTTGAAATTGTACCGGTAATTTAAAAGTAATTTACCTTCTTGATGAAATAGCCCTGGAAGGTAACATCTTGGCTAGTGATGTGAGGAATTGACAGAGGAACAATGTTGGCTACTCTCTGGATCTCATGGATAACAGCATCAGTGTAGGGTAGGTTCTTCCTGTCCTCAACAAGCACCTGACGACTTCCAGTCACCCTGCTAAGCTCTTCCTGAACCTCATCTGGGAAAACGGGAAAGGAATAAGCATTACAATAATCCTACAGTCTCATAAGAACTTTAAATAGAATTTCACCAGAGAAAGCTATAGTAGAAAGCTATAGAGCTATAGAGAAAGCTATAGTATTTGTCGGCTCATATCTGTCATCAGATATGTCATAGTAATATCATAGTCTACCTTGAATATGAGGGTACTTGGCCATCAACAGTAGACCCCATCTAATTGTATTTCCTGTAGTATCAGTTCCAGCTGCAAACAAATTCATCACACTGTAGACCAGGTTGTCATCATGATAATGTGAATCCATGATTCCAGAGTCCTAAAATCAACAGACAGGTGACAAACTAAAATAACTGTTGATGGGTACAATAGTAGCATAAGAGCACTACTAGAATGTATATTTTACCTCCAAACCCTTCTTCCGCATCAGGAATGAATCTATAAAGCCTCTGAGCATTTGAGGGTTCAGAGTTTCCTTCAGACCCCTAATTAGTCTTCTTGTCTCCTCCCTGTTGTTTTCAATAATCTTCATCAGGAGCCTCCAGGTTTTCATCCAAGGGCCGAGCCAGGGAAAGACATTGTACACCTGTAATGCAAATAATGACATTTTAAAGTTAGGGTTACACCATGGTTTCCATGAAATAATGACTAAATTAATACAGATTAAAGACTATAATAACAGATTGTCCTTTTTTACCCAAATGGCAGCTGATCCTGTAAGACGTATAGCTTCATTGTCTCCGTTCACCAATGCTTGGAACACAGGATCAGTGTATTCAAACCTGTCTCCATAGACAATGGTTGATATAACATTGGACGCTGTGTAATTCACTGCCTGGGTTGAATCAAAGGCTTTGCCTGTGACAAACAGAATCCATATTAGGTCAAGTTATGCATTTAATATTTATTTTGAAATTAACATTTATTTTTATGTGGCATTATGACTTCCACAACAGTACAGATTTGGTTACCTTCATGTTTTTCAATTGTGTCAATCAGGTAATGACATTCCTGTATGATGTTCTCTGCACTCATCCTCTTTCCCATGCCAAAGTCTCTCAGGTTAGTCAAGGCAAAGCGCCTCATCTCTTTCCAGGACTCACCATTGGAGAAAATTATACCTACACGCACGCACGCACGCACGCACGCACGCACGCACGCACGCACGCACGCACGCACGCCAAAAAAAAAGAACAAAAACATTAGCCTTGTCCAAGGCAGAAAAGATGTGACAAATGAACTGAGTTACACAAAACATACAGAACTTTACCATGTCCTTTATTGAAGTCATAGAATACAGGAGTGATCTCTCTGTCTCCAAACTCCTCAGCATAGTTGACCAGAGCCTGTTTGACCGTCTTGTATCCTGCCAGGACCACTACTTTCTTATGTCCAAGGTGGATTGTGAACACTGGTCCATATTTCTTGGACAGCTATAAAGACAAAGTGTGAGATGTGTAAAATGATGCTCTACAGCAGTGGTTCCCAAACCTTTGAGCTGAAAATAGCAGATCTACAAGTTCACAACTTGTCGCGATACGATACGTTCTGAGCTTGTAGATCTGCTAAGTTAAGTTACGTTTTTTAACATTTTTTTGCGAGTGAGAATTTCTTACCCTACTTTCCAACACTGCAAGTTCCACAAAAAACAGACGGCCTACAAGCTATCAACCACATCATGGCTGTGACAGCTCTTAGATCTGTTCTTTTGAGTCACAAAGGAGACAGCAGTGCAATAGGAATAATGTTGTAATTTAACCCAAATGTGACAGTCATGTCGTGTCTATGGTGCCTGCGTGCAGAAATGTCAATGGCTCAACATGAGTATATTGTCATTGTTATTTGTACACTACTGTGTGTGGTGAAAAAAGAGAGCCCTAGGGGTTTGGTGCCTGTGTGGAGACCCTTGCACCCCCTATAGTTTACCCCCTACTAGTTTAAAGTAGGCTATACCATGCACCCTATTAAGCAAAGCTTAATTTGACTGATTGGGTTGATGGAGGTGACGCCCAAAACACACACCATGACTGATTCAGGGCCGTTTACACACAGCACCATGGCGGAGAGCGCAACTTATCGCAGCCATAATAGCAAAATGACATTGGTCACACCTCCATCTCTTAAATTATGTAATATAAAACATGGCGGAAACTATGATGCGCATAATGGAGGCCAAAATGTGAGGTCTAAATTTTAATGATGCAAGTCTAACTAAATATATTTTAAGACACTCATTTGATAATAATGTTCACTTACAGGTGTTTTTTCTTGTCACAGACAGTATGAAACAAAGCAACATCTGAGTAACACAATCTTACATGACAAAGGGATGTGTGTAGACTACGGAGATCCAACTGCAGTAAGTTTCCAAGCAGAGGCAGAGGCCTGGGTCCTGGAGGTTCCTTCCTTTGTTCCTGGGTGTTGGAGGAGAGGAGGTAGAGAACAAACAGGAAAATCACAGCTCCCAGCAAAGTGATTGAACTGGCAGACTGGAAAAGATGATCTTCTAAAAGACACATTGTATTCAAACTCTCAACTTGCGTCCCTGAAATGAGCTGGTAAATCGTGCTTCCCCTGAATTCTAAAGTAACTCTCTTTGTTTGTGGCAACTGGTGCATTATGCCAAAGCCACGCATGCAGCTGGAGGTAATAATTAATTTTGGGTGCGTTTCATTTTGGAGTACTGGGTGTCCAGGCTGGCACACAGCACCTGAAACCACAACAACCTGCAGCTGTGTTAACCCATCAAAATTCTCTCTCTCGCTCTCTCTCTCTCTCTCTCTATATATATATATATATATATATATATATATATATTTATATATATATTCTAGGGGCATTTTCTGCCTTTATTGATAGTCTAGTAACAGCCGGTATCAAATCAAATCAAACTTTATTCATGAGCACATTTAAAAATGACTGTCATCGACCAAACAAGTAAAAAGTAAAAAAAACAACCCATATAGCATCAACAATACAATCAAATAAGATCAATACATCAATATCAAGCGAGTACATATATATAATAAGACACTAAGATAAGAGGTGATCAAATAAAAGGTTGGAATTAAACTAGGTTGTGATTAAAAGCCAGTTCGAAAAAATGGGTCTTATAAGCAAAGGCTTGAAATGAAATGAAATGATTACTATATTTACCCAGGGTATCTGGGCTAAGCTCAAGAACTTGTTTCCAGCCAGGCCCTGCTCATAGAACATTTCATCGTAGTGGTTCAATGCCTTGTTCAAGGGCACTTCAGCGGTGGTAATTTTAACGTGTCGGACCGCTGATTCGAACTGGCGACCTTCCGGTATCAAGACCGCTCCGCAATCCGTTCGGCCACCGCTGCTTAAGTCTCAATGGACTGGGCGGATCTGATGTGAAGAGGAAGGCTATTCCATGGGCCTGCGCTTGCTCACAATGCACAGTAGGGACCATTTTATTTTGACCATCAAGTCAAAATTCCTGTCAAATCTTGTGTGTGAGACATGACCTTTGACCTGATCCAAATATCTCAAGAGAAGAGCAGGGAGACAAAATACAACCACCCCAATTGTATACGTTGTATTATAAACCCCATTTTGGGCGGGAACCCTTTTGTGTTTCAAGCATTGTTATACTTTAGCTATTGAAAAATAGCAGATCTACAAGCTCATAGCGCGCCACCGAGTGGCGCGCTATGAGCTTGTAGATCTGCTATTTTTGAAAAATCTTAAAAATGTGGCGCAAATCTTTGAATATATATTCTTTCAAAGTGAATGTTTTTAACTCGGGTCTAAATGGATTAACATACTCTTCCATACATATTGGACAATATTAAAATCTATTAATTACAAAAGGTTAAATAGAGGAGTTTTAACCCTTATTTTTGGCATATTATTGGCAATAGCCAATCTACAAGCTCTCAAGGCATTGGGAAGTAATGTGAGCAGACACAGTAAGTATTCTAAACCACTGGGAGGTAGACTGCAGGCACTTCTACTCAAGTCAAGAGACTGATGGAATAAATGAATAAAATGGGCTACGGTTTGTTGTTGAGTGGTGTAAACCACTCCTACAACTGGCTTTGTTAGTCTGTCTGTCTGTCCGTGCTCAAAAAATTAGCACGGTTGCTATGGTCACCCAGTTCACACGGGGTGTGATTTCATTACGTCAGACATTACGTCAGACCACAGCTGATCAGTCTATATAAGACCTTACACCACTCAGTTCACACAGGTGTGATTTTTTAAAACATATTAAACACATGTCGGTTAATGTAATCCAATCAAAGACTGTGGTGGTTGTAGTTGGTCTGCTTCCTTCACTTCTATTGATAAATGTATATCATGAGGTCAGGTATAGGACCAATAATGGTTGATATGTGATTATGCTGTAATTAATCCTCTGAAAGACGAGTTCAGTTAGTACCACAACAATAGAATGTCAGCACTCATGCAGGGAACCTGGTTTCAAGTCCCAGCTAGGACATGAAGTTGATGGACTACAGCTTAAAGAGCTGATGAACAATACTAACTGTGGCAGCAAGAAATGAATGCAATAACTATTGACAGATCTATTTATGATTATCCAATATAGTCCAAAACTCGCTCAACCTCAGATCAAATGCCTGGATGCGCTATGTCGTACCCAACACCAAATCTGAGGCAGGGAAAAAACCCTTGCGTTTTTTGGGCCCTGGGCTTGGAACGATCTACAGACCAGATTCAAATTGGCTTCCTTGATCCCCCTAGTGACTTTTAAGAGGCTTGCCTCTGGCATACTCTCCAGCCATTGCTCCTGCTTTGATGAGTAGCAATTTGTGGTGTTCTTAGTTTTTATATTAGCTTAGTAGTTTCTTGATGTATTGTTCTTATTAGTCTCTTTTAGTCTGTACTTGGTTTAGTGGTTAGCTATTTAGACTCTCTCTGAGTCTCCCTGGTAGTAGGTTTTTGGTATTACGGATGTCATATGTTTGTCTTGTCATGTCCTGTATTGTTGTTACTGGCAGAGCTGTGTAACATTTATTTGCCTCTTCTCTTGGCCAGTGCGCACTTGTAAAAGAGACTTTGGTCTCAATGTGATTTTACTGGTTAAATAAAGGTTACATAAAAGAAATAAAACAGTAACAGGAAATTATTTAAGAAAGACCTGTCAAATATAAGAGTTTATGCTGTACTGGAATACATAGTACATTAAAATTATAAATACATCTGTGGATATCAGGTACTGCTTGAGTGAATATTTGTTCTACTTCTATGTGTTATTATACTGTCCGAATACTGAGACAAACTGTAGTTCTATTAACATTCTATTTATTTCCTATACCTTTAAATCAGCCTGTGATCGTAGCATAATACTATAAATGACACGGACAGTAATACTGTACATGAGTGATGGTGTCTGACCATTGGTTCAAATCCATTTACCTACAGTTACACTAACACAATTCATTATGGAACCAGGAAAGTTCTTGTTTATGAGCAATGAAACAATGGAAACTAGAAAAAGTGCCCTTCTGGGCACAGGTCTCCACCAGGAGGATAGGACTGTGTGAGATGTTTGGCAAAATGTTTAGGAGTAATATAAACATGTTTTTTTGTTTTCGTTTTTTGCAACAATTTTCTTCATTTTGTTGAGGAAATGCAGAGCCAGATCACTCATAGCATCTCTGAGGATAGAATTCTGGATGAGCCGGACATGTGCAGCATTTTGAACGAAACGGGCCACTCCTGAAAACTTTGGAAGGCAATCTTAGCCAATCAGTGTAGAATTTGAGAAATAGACAGACTCGTCTTGATCACATGACTATAGAGATCATGTGTACCGATTTGCGTGAGATTTGGATGAAATCTGTGCGACTAACATAAGCAATGTGTTTTGCAGAAATCGGCCTCATGGTGGCGCTATAACCGGCAGATGTGGAGGGATGCAGGGACAATGTTTTTCCATGGCCTCTAGGGAGTGTGCATACATAAGTTGTATACAGATCGATGCAGTCGACTAAAAACAGGAATTGGCCTGTTATAGCGCCACAGTGAGGCTGATTTGGGGAAAGAATTTGTGGCATGTCGTCCTCGGCCTAGTGGAAATGTGCGTGTATAATTTCACGGAAATTGCACACTGTGTTTGTGATTTGTGGCATTTTGTTCGAAACGGACCAATCGTGTGAGCTTTGGAAGCCAATCTTAGCCAATCAGGATGGAAGATGGGAAATGGTGCCGCTCCGTGTTGATCACATGACTATGGAGATAGTGTATACCGAATTGTGTGAGGTATGGATAAAATGTGTACAAGTAATCTACAGAAATGTGTTTTGCCTAAATCAGCCTCATGGTGGCGCTATAACAGGCTGTTGAGGAATATTTGGGGCAGAGGTTCGTCGTTGGCATCTAGGGAGTGTGTGTGCAAAGTTTGGCATGGATCGGGCCAACGGTGCCGGAGATTAGCTGATAACGGACGGACGGACGGACGGACGGAAGGAAGGACACACACACACACACACACACACACACACACACACACACACACACACACACACACACACACACACACACACACACACGGACGGAGTGCAAAACATACTCTCTCCCCATGCCTTCAGCCTGGTGGAGACAATGACGGAGTTGTACTGTACTGTCACTGTACTGTACTGGCATACCCGAAATCACCATATATATACAGTTAATATGTGCGTGTTTGTGTGTGTGTGTGTTAGGTTGCGCAGGTGGTGAAAAACAACCATGCTGTTTTCGTGCTCAGACGCACCCAGCCACCCACCCAGCCACCCACCCACACACATAGCTCCGTAAGGGAGGGTTGCACCACTCAAAAATATAAAAAATATATAATATAAAAGTACATGCAATTGTATTAAAAAGTCTAAGACCAAAACTATGCCAAAATTTGCTGTCAAAATGAACATAATGAATGTTATAAGCTTGGAATTTCCCTGAGCTGTCCTTACATGGTAGGTTGCCAGTGTCCAGTTGCCAATAGGTAAATGCAGCAGAGTGGGCTCTGCTAAGACATCCATGAGCTTCCATTCTCCACTGGTCCTCATCACCTCTAAGGAATCCTGCAGGATCTGCTGGGCCGACGCTCCCTGAAACACCCGCACGTCAGTATCTGGAACGACATTTAACAAACAAACAAATTAGTATTGTTATTATTATAATTATAATTATAATTATAATTATAATTATAATTATAATTATAATTATAATTATTTATAATTATCTGCAAATTTGAATTTTCTCCAAAACACACTTTTGGCTCCTCCTCCTACAGATTTTGTACAGAAATTCGGCACAGGCGATCTCCGGACCTATCCGATTAAAAGACCAACCTCAGAATTTTGGTAGTGCGTATACTTCGGCCGTAATCGTCGTCCGAAGTTAGTAGGAGAGGCCTATTTTACAAAAAATGCCACAAATCACGAACGGAATATCCAAACCATCCCAAATTTGAATCACATGTCCCGGGTGGTTCAATCAACCAAGTTCCAAAAGCAATTCCATTTTCATCCATAGGGGGCGCAGCAAATGCGAAAAATGTAACCGATTGTTGCGAAAACATGATTTTGGGGGGATAAATCCCCTCCGAATTACTTACGAATGATCACAAGGTTGACGCAACATTGTAATGATACATTCTCTGGCTGATTTTAGTTTCTACTTTCTACCCTTCTAAGGACCAGCTGAGACCCCAACTTTGAGAACCAATGGTGTAGTGACGGGCGGGAACCCCTTTTGGTGTTTTAAGAATTATGTTATACTTTAGCTATTGAAAAATAGCAGATCTACAAGCTCATAGCTCATAGCTCATAGCTCGAGCTTGTATTGCTATCGTTGGCATCTAGGGAGTGTGTGTGCAAAGTTTGGCATGGATCGGGCCAACGGTGCCGGAGATTAGCTGATAACGGACGGACGGACGGAAGGACAAATCTTTGAATATATATTCTGTCAGAGCGATCGTTTTTAACTCAATCTTTGCTTCATGGGGGGTCCCTGGAACAACATATTTTCAGATGAGGGTCGGCGGCCAATTACATATATTTTTGGGGTCCTTGACATGAAAAACTTTAAGAACGACTGACATAGAAACATAGGCCCTCATTTATCAATCGAGTGTAAAATCTGCCCCAAATTCGAGTGTAGGATTCGTAGTACACCCACGTCGGGTCGGCATTTACAAAGTGATCGCAGACAGCTGTTTCTTCCTAATTTCATTCCTAGCAGTGATAAATCTGACGGCTGAAATCAATCTGGCACGCACTATAAAATCAAGCCTCGCCCTCGTTTTTGCGACATGAACAACTGCAATACAACCTGGAAACCATGGTTACAGGAAAATAAAAGTTTCACTCGCTTGCCCCCTCCCATACACACACACACACACACACAGACGCACGCACAAGCAACTTGTTGTATCTTAAATAAATAAACCTGCATGAATTAAATAAAGCTGTAGGACTACGCTGTCTGTTTCTCCTCTCGCTTCGCTTCCCTTGCTGCCCGCATCACCCCCCCCGCACGCACGCACGCACATATAGCAATTTGCAAGCAACTGTCACTGTGTGTTGTTAGTTGTATATTAAATTATTAAAGTCTTTTTAATTTAATATACAACAAGATATATTGGTGAACGAAAACCTGAACCTGTGAACCATGAATTAAATAACAAATAGGCACACACAGGCTGCTGTTTTGCATAGGTGCTCCTCCTGTCCTGTCTGTCTGTCTCTCTCTATCACTGTGGTCCGTCCGTGACCGTGACCAACTGACCATGCACCGCACGTTCGACAGACTATTTAGATTGCCTCGCAGTCGCTGCAGTGGCTGGGCACTGGTGGTGGTGGGCTGGCTGGGTAGCCTACCTATATCTCCGATGCGGTTCCCACGTGCGCTGGCACGGTACATTTGGCATTCGAGCGACGCGTCGGGTTTATTAAACGAGGAGGAGATTGCACATACCGTAACTCCAGAAAGACACCGGCCTGCTGTAGATTAGGCTACAGTAGGCTACCACGTTGGGACTCTCCGCAGCTGCAGCACTGCACTAGCCTATAGTACTCTCCAACGTCCCGTCATGGAAATATTTCAGCACAGACAGCCCAAATCCTCGCATGTATGCGCTCATGCAAAACACTGTTTAAATGGCTTAAGCATCTAACTTGCAACATTGTTTTTAATTGCGCGATAATTACTTGTAAAGTTGGAAATCTCCTACTAATTTCATATGACACAAAGACACATCTTATATGTATTTAGCCCATATATACCTATACAGTTTTATATAAACATTTTAGGAGTGAATACATATGTTTCGATGCCTGTGACAGCCTCTCAGCTGGTCAAACAATGCTGCTCCACTGTTCTACGACAGAAAAACAGGTGAGGACAAAGCGTACGACAGCTCCCGACCAGACGTGAGTTTTGTCTTGGCACAAGATCATTTTCAATCTTTGGCGCAAATCGTAAATGCCGAAAATTGCGGTAATTTCGGCGTACACCCATATTTTGGTAGCCTGGCTCCAGCCCCTGAATCGCTAGCCACGCCCATTAAAAAAATATATTCAGGCGATTCAGGGTCTGGTGACGCTCTCGAAGGAGGTCTGAGACTCGGTTGGAAATCTGTACGACGAATCAGCGTCGTTTCAACTCGATGACGTCAAAACAACAGCGCCGTCCAGACACAAACAAACATGGCTGCGCCAGTAGCATAGCAACTTATGCTACTCTTTTGGTGTCACATTTAGCTTCATACTGGGTGAAAGTCTCATTCAAAAAATTATTTTTTCGCTCGAAAATGTTAGTTACAATGACATTGAGTTGACGTGTTTTTTTTTTTTGGTAACTGTTGCATAATCGCAATTTCGCACTCGAGTCCCATGCCCCGGCCATTTAGCTCTGTCCCCCCCCGCTGACATGCCCTCAACCACGGCTAAGTTCAGCCTGCTGCGGTCGGAGCCTTGTCATCTGCTTTGCTACTATTGTGATTGGTTAAGGGTGAACCAATCGCCGAAGACTGCCTCTTTGTCAACGCCCATCTCAGAAACGGCTGTAGTAGGGAGGGCTTTCAGACTGAATAATGGAGTGAAACGAAATGAAAATTCAGGCTGAGTGTCAGGCTAATATTTTGGCGTACGCACGGTTGATAAATGAGGGCCTAGGCTTTTCAGAAAACTGTCAGGATTTAGAAGACATTTGCAGAAACGTCTTCAGGTCTAAATGGGTTACCGCATCTCCATGATATGATCTACTGCACCACGGATATGTCAACATGAAGTCGAAATGAGTCATAGTTCTCTCTTTTTGTATCTTTTTGTCATCAGTTTCCTCCTTTAAGTGAAAGAAAAGTAGTGTCAAAATATATTTTGTCAAAACAGGCCGTATGCAGGTACACTATAGTAGCTTTTCTTTTCATTCATTAGTGTGGGCAACCAGACTATTGTAATTGTAACACTTTATTGGAGTAAGACTTTTTTTGAAACGCT
This sequence comes from Electrona antarctica, assembly GCF_951216825.1. Lineage (NCBI taxonomy): Eukaryota > Metazoa > Chordata > Actinopteri > Myctophiformes > Myctophidae > Electrona > Electrona antarctica. Next base: position 17,745,900 of record NC_136795.1, on the reverse strand, counting down.
ACTCCTCCCACAGTTTTGACTGTACGCACTTGAGCCATAGGGCAAGGTTAGGCAACTTTGATGATGGAAAGGGTCACTATATTTCCACACTCACTCCAGAGGGCCACATTGCATATACTGTCGAAGCATATTTTCTCTGTATTTTAACTTTTTTTCCGTAAATGAATGGCTTACTTTGTCAATGTTGAAAACGCAATTGATTGAAAATGCAATTGATTGCAAACGCAATTGATTGAAAATGCAATTGATTGAAAATGCGGATAAACAGAGCTAACTATGGGGCAAGAATTCGGCCCTGGCATTTAATGCATTGACCAGTCCACGAGATGTGGCAAAGAAAAAACACAGTGGCTCACCTAACTTTATTTTCATCCCTTGGGCTCGTCACATGTGATTTCAGCATTAATTCATTCGTTGACGCGGTTAACTGATCACATCATTGTAATGTGTACAACACGGGTTCTCTCATGCCCTGCGTCTGGGTGACGGTTTTATGACTGCACACACACGGCCCGCACGGGGTATCATATCATAGTCACACTGCCAACCACTGAGCTTTCCCATTATACAGTAGGCTAATAGGGCTCCATTTTTGTCACCGCTAAACCCCTTATCCCTAAAATTCTTTGCCTTTTTTTTTACTATTTTACAAAACATTTTTGAATAGTTAAAATGGCCAGTCTACAAGATCACAACGTGTCAATGTAGATTGGCTAGTTGAACTATTCAAAAATGTTTTTCAAAATAGTAAAAAAAAGGCAAAGAAGTAGTATATAAAGTATATAAAGCCAAGAAGAGATGCTTCATTGCACAAAAGACGGTAGCCGTGTTATGCAGTTGTCACATTACTTTTCTTTGACGAGACGTGATGCTTGACATGTGTAAGAGTTTCACAATACAGGCAGGTCACAGGGTGCAAGACTTATACAGCTTTGTACACAAACAAAATACTCTTAACTGTCACTCTATACGCTTCACTGGGAGTGGTGGAAAGAGACACAGGCCGGTGAGATGTGCTCTCTCAGCTTTGGTGCCTGCCTGTCACACACAGCATTATGGATCAGCTTTCAAATCAACGCTTGAGGGTCCCAATATCGAGGTTAAAATGACAAAGCTTGGCAATTTCTAGTCCGACGGCGCATTAGTCCGACTACGTGGCTCCGCGTGCGGTTAGGGTTAGGGACAGGGGTTAATAATGGTAATGGGGCGCGTCGGACCATCGTGTGTTTGGCTTTCATGGAATGGTGTGCGGTTACAATGACTGCAAAGAGTTCACAATAGAGGCCCCCTATACATGCCAGTGAGCACAGTGAGCATGGCGTGCTCAATGCAAAGGTTGAGGTTGAGTCTTTTCCGCAGCAACCGTCTACAGCAGTGGTTTCCAAACTTTTGAGATCAAGAAAGACCTAAAAGAGAAATTTGACGTTTGACCGGGATCCGAACAGTGAATATAGCAGATCTGCAAGCTCGCCTATTTATGGAGTTGTTTAGATTTTTTTCTTCTTCTTTTTTTAAATGAAATTCTCTTGAAAAATGCTGGAATTATTGTTAATTGAAGATGTTTTTTTTAAGGGAGCATCATGTGGTCTCTATACTGCCCCCCCTGGTCAGCCGGGGTGCCTGATGGAGGGGAAAGGAACTGGTTACGTGTTCCTTCCACGCGTTACTACCTACCTATCTAATCTGGGTTAACACCGGCTCTATAAATAGTGTCACACAAATGACAGCATGAATGACAGGAGATGCTGCTCTTGAGATGAATAGAGTGGAGATGGAATTGGCATCAGTGCTGGAAGATTTAGAACACCGAGTTTGTTTTACTTAAGTAAAAGTAGCGATACCACAATATTAATGCTCTGTTACAACTAAGTAAAGGGCACGTATTGCAAAAGTACAAAAGTATTGGCATCAAACTATACCTTAGAAAAAGTATTCTGGTTTTTCTTTGTCATTTTAAAAATATAATAATTATGCACGCACGCACGCACGCACGCACGCACGCACGCACGCACGCACGCACGCACACACACACACACACACACACACACACACACACACACACACACACACACACACACACACACACACACACACACACACACACACACACACACACACACACACACACACACAGACTCTGGATTGGAGTGGAGTGGAAGTATAAAGCATTGAAAAATTTAAAACAGCAACTCAAATCTGTACTGCAGCCTACTTTACTTGCTACCACAATGTGTGGCTCTTGTTGTGATTTTAAAGCAGGGTGTGGCTGAATAAGACTACAGATCTTGATCCTTGTACATCACTGTTTTGAACTATAGTGTATACAGTACGTTATGCTTCTGAACATTCTCACAACACGGTCACACATGTCAATGTCTGCGATCTGGAACAACAAACACGCACGCACACACGCACACACGCTTTCTACAGCTAGATTGAATGGTGCAAACTATCAAAAAAATAGATAGCTGGAACCATATTCTCTATCAAGTTAGGACCTCTAACTAGCATGACATATATAACTAATTATATCTGTATAATCCCTTTTTGGGATGTTTTATATTGGCTAAAAATAAATATTCTCCATAACTTTTGATTGGGTGGGCAGGACACACCGTCACGCACATTTCAGTGGGGTCTGCACACCCCTGTCCCCTTAGAACCAGCCCTGGTGGAGGTGGAGAGACTGGGAGGCCCCTGCTACTGAAATAAACACACTATGGCAATGATTACCGGAATATTGGAATACAGAGATATTTAGCATTGATTAAAATCATGAATGAATGGAGAAAAAAGAAGAACAAGGAAAGAATATACTGTGTATGAATTGAATTGAATAACATGGTATGGTATAAGGGGTGTGGTGCTAAACTGGCTGAAAAGCTACATGCAACACAGGCAACAGTTTGTACAGCTGGGTGACTATAAGCCAAATTCCAATACCCAAAATCTCGGCCACTCGCTCACTCCCACTCGATCACTCGGGGTCATTCCAGCTTGACCCGGAAATGGTTAACGTTCCGATTGTTAAAGTGTTCCATCGAGGAGGAGAGTGGAGTCGAGTGGAGGAGCCGAGTGGGCTCTCCGAGACCGCATAGAGCGAGTGTACATCAGGTGCAGGCTCGGTGGGGTATGTTGTCTCCTCGCTGCGGATTTCCGCATCACGTGTACATGTTTTTTTCCTTCTCCAGTGACATATATCCGCCTCCTCCACATGTGGCACAGAAAACACTGCTTGAAACCCGATACTATGCACCCCCCCCACCCCCCATCCACTAGCTGCCGGCCGCTGCGGCTGATGAGACGCTGTCGCTGACCCAACACACACATGCACACACACACGCACACACATTAAACTAAAAAGCTTTGCTGTTTGTTGAAGAGACACATTTTCGCTGAATTAATAGAGCTTCAGAATGATACAGTAGCCTATAGCCTATGTGAAAGTGAAAGGACCACAACAAGCCACTGGCTTTATTGCATTGTGTGATATAAGCATAATAAAAGTAGGCTATATTGTGCGCACCTCAAAAGCTATAGTTAATTTCTCTCTGTGCATGCCTGAATGCACAGACTGCTATGAATGACGGTGACAAAAATGTATTTATTTATATGTGGACTGAACTGAATATGTAAGTCAGAGAGACTAGCTATAATTCCTGTTATAGTGTCCGTTATTTGCAAAGACCGTCGGAGGAGGGACTGTCCGAGGAGGGGGGGTGATTTATACGAGCAAAAAGGAACGTGGGCTGCGGGCAGGTCAGGAATTCCCTTCACATTCACAATCATATAATATAAAAGTGTGCGCATCCTGGCGCTTATTCACTATTTCAGGAATAAATAGCCTTGTTGCACATGTTACCAATACATACACATTGGCCTCGGTTACAAACTTACATGCACAAAAATGAATTGTCTATTCTGTAGACTATACGGCTCTGGGTTCAGAGTTCCAGTGATCCAGCTGTGTGACACTGTATTGTTCCACCACTTTTGCTTTGGCAATGTAAACGTATGTTTTCCCATGCCAATAAAGCCCTTTGAATTGAATTGAATTGATTCACGTCATAAGTGATCGCGGAATGTGCCGTCGCTTTGAAATGACAGCGGAGTACATTCCGATTCTAGAGGCAAATCCACTCCACCACTCTGTCCTCGCATCGAATCCTCTCCTCCTCCACTCCTCCTCGCTGGGGGCGGAGCCGAGTGGAGGACGCGAGGGGAGTGAGCGAGTGTGAAAGTTGCGGTATTGGAATTTGGCTTATAAGTCATCATGAGCTGACATTACTTGTGGAGTCCCACAGGGGTCAGTGTTAGGCCCATTATTGTTTATTTTATACATAAATGATATATGTAGTGTGTCAAATGTGTTGAAATTTGTTTTATTTGCTGATGCTTTTTGTTCGGGGGAAAATCTGCAGCAGCTTTTGCTGGTCACCACAGCAGAAATGAGTAAATTAAAACATTGGTTTGATATAAACAAATTATCACTAAACTTGAACAAAACTAAGCTTATGTTATTTGGAAACTGTACAATAGATATACACAAGTACAGTTGCCTATAGAAAATGTTAACATTGAAAGAGTATATGAAAATACATTTCTGGGTGTATTACCGAACCACAAAATCTGCTGGAAACCCCATATAAGCTATGTAAGAACAAAGCTTGCACGGAGCATTGCAGTTCTGGGGAAAACTAAACACATTTTGGATCATAAATCACTACATCTGCACACCAACCTCATTCCCCTCTTAACCCTTTCATTCCTTTCTTCTCCTACTTTCTTCCTATCTACTTCTAAAATAAACAGCAGTACCCCTTATCTCTTTCTGCCACTCTCTCCTACAACATCATGGAGTCCTTATCTCACTATTCACTTCTGTCTATTTCTCTCTCTTCTCTACTTCTCCTTGCTGGCTATTGCTACTATTTACTAAAACCTATAAGGTGAAAGGAGAAGGTGTCAAAGTTCCAAGTGGGAGGGTGGGAGGTTGTTTTCGTCTTGTTTTGTTTTGTTTTGTTTTGTTTTGTTTTATAAAAGAAAAAGAACATAACATATCATATGTACTGCATTTTTCCCTGTCCAAACCCCTCTACTATGCTTAAAAAAAAAACCTTAAAATTGAATAAATCACTACATATATTATATTGCTCGCTTGTCCTACCATATCTCAATTGCTGTGTAGAAATTTGGGGAAACACCTTAATCTAAAACCACTATGCATCCTGCAAAAAAAAGCAATCAGAATAGTTAACAAGGCAGGATATCTGGAATCACACTAATATACTATTTATACATCATGAAGTTAATGGACCTTGTTGAATACAAGACTGCACTAATTATGTTTAGAGCAATGAAAAATATTTTACCAGGTAATGTACAAAAAATGTTCAGTGATAGAGAGGGGGGTTATAATTTAAGACGAGAACTTAATTTCAAAGTACACTGTGTTAAATTAAAATCGAAGAGTATGTGCATCTCAGTTTGTGGAGTTCAACTGTGGAACGGACTGAGTAAGGAGGTGCAACTCAGTCCAAACATTAACCACTTTATAGGAGGTCATATGAAATGATTACCGCCGGTATATTTAGGCGGTACTTAGATGAGGAAGGGCGGTGTTGACGAGTCAACACAACTCTGGCTGTCTGTCCACACCTAGCAATCCAGCCCGTTGTGGGCCTGTGGATGTTTTTTTTTATAGTTAAAGTACCGGTTTTACCAGTTGTATTGATTTTTTTTCTGTTATTGCCGAGATTGTTTTTATTTGCTCTAACCGTAATTGTCGTCTCCCCGCGCACAATCGTAGCACTAAAGGTTTTCAAAGAGATACCTGCCAGACGAGTAGGATACAAAGGCTGAAGGCATGCATTTACATTCCAATGGGTGATTGAGGGTCGCGCTCTACCGCAACGGCCAATCAGCTGTCCATTAATAGTTCTCAGGTCTTGTTTTTGTCTTGTTTTTTTCTCATTGTATGGATTTTGGCCAGGCCAGAAATGGATTCGGACAGGCGGATGCCTGCCCTCGCCTTATTTTAGATACGCCTCTGGGTCACACCTGGCTGTGGCCTGCAATTTGTCCTAACAATAAACCAGAGCTTCAACACAAAACACAGAGATTGACTATAGTAGACAGTGCAACTAATTTGTGACCCAGAGCTCACAGAGAACAAATAATGTAAATAATAACTCAAGCTGACCGGAAAGTAGGTTTTTAAAGGGACAGCTGCAATTTAAACTAACCATGAACATGGTCCAAAATACACGACACTGAACGAAAAAGAAAAATCACTTGTAACGCCCAAGTCCCTATACTTGGGTGATACTGGTTGCCGAGGAAGTTCACGCGTGTGATCAAAATAACTGATCAAAAATGTCCGTTGACAAAATAAACATAACATAAATCATCAAACGCACAGGATACAGATCATATCGCTCCGGTTCAGTCTCTATTCTTTTATTACTTAACAGACTGATGCCTAATCAAACCCTCGGAGCACCTGCTGCGCCCTTCTTGATTTAGCCTAGCTGTCCTGCCCAACCCAATCAAAGGTTAAGCAAAGCAAAGTTACTATATTTACCCAGGGTAACTGGACTAAGCATCAGATACTTGTTTACAGCCAGGCCCTGCTCATAGAACATTTCATGGTAGTGGTTCAATGCCTTGCTCAAGGGCACTTCAGCGGTGGTAATTTTAACGTGCCGGTCCGGGGATACGAACTGGCGACCTTCCAGTATCAAGACCGCTCCGCAAACCATTCGGCCACCGCTGCCACTACCATTATGGAGTGAGTGTGTGTGTGTGTGTGTGTGTGTGTGTGTGTGTGTGTGTGTGTGTGTGTGTGTGTGTGTGTGTGTGTGTGTGTGTGTGTGTGTGTGTGTGTGTGTGTGTGTGTGTGTGTGTGTGTGTGTGTGTGTGTGTGTGTGTGTGTGTGTGTGTGTGTGTGTGTGTGTGTGTGTGTGTGTGTGTGTGTGTGTGTGTGTGTGTGTGTGTGTGTGTGTGTGTGTGTGTGTGTGTGTGTGTGTGTGTGTGTGTATTAACTGTCCTACGTCAAACTGAATATCAGTGCATGGTCAAAGGACGGCAGTGAAGCAAGACTTTTATTGCAGTGAATAGAAGGAAGTTGGCACGGACGATCATCTTTTAGATAACAGTTATCTAAAAGATGATCGTCTTGTTTTTATTTGCTCTAACCGTAATTGTCGTCTCCCCGCGCACAATCGTAGCACTAAAGGTTTTCAAAGAGATACCTGCCAGACGAGTAGGATACAAAGGCTGAAGGCATGCATTTACATTCCAATGGGTGATTGAGGGTCGCGCTCTACCGCAACGGCCAATCAGCTGTCCATTAATAGTTCTCAGGTCTTGTTTTTGAATCCCAACCCTAACGGCAACACCCTAAAAGATGACCGTCCGTGCCAACTTCCTTCTATTCACTGCAATACCTTGTTGACCTTGTTGTTGACACATCCTTAACAGGCTTATAGCAGTGGGTGGAATTATTTTTTTCCGCACTTGCTCAATAATTTTTTTGCGAGAAGGGAATGCATTTTTTTCCCTCCCTTCGCCAGAAGGACGAGGATAAAAAATAAATCATCGGAAGGGAGAGGATTTTTACTTTATTTTGTATTTGTTTGTGAGAAGAGGATAGAGGGTATAGTGGGTAGAGGGTATAGCAAGTGAAGATAAGATCATGCTGCTACTGTTGGTACTGGCGGTGTGTGTGTCTGTACGTGTCCACGGCGAGGGCCTGTCCATGCTGGAGGACTGTGCTGTCATCTACAGGTAGGCCTGTTGTCTGTCACTGGACCACTGTCACTGTCACATCATGGAGATTGTCTGTTTTGTTTGTGTGGAAATTCAAGGAGCTGTGAATTGTGAGCCCAGAGGGACATTGTGTTGTTTTTAGACTATAGGGACATGTGTTGGACATGTTTTATTTTATTATTATTATTGTTATAATTATTATTTATTTGTGGGCTTTCATTCCTTTATTATTGATAGGACAGTAGGCCGGCCGAAACCAACGTGCAGTCAGGCTACAGTACAGGCCAGTCGTCTGGGCCTGTTTCTGTTTTTTTCATTAAGGGTGCAGCTTTTTTTTTTTAAATAATAATAAGTGGTGAAGAAAAAAAGTTTTAATTAGCAGAAATAAAAACATTCACATCATACTTTAGTATATTTTTTGTCATGTTGATTTATATTTTCAATGAATAAAAATAAAAATGCTACATGCATTACAAAATATATTCCTCAAATACACCTGAAGTTTTGGTGTAAAAACTAACAAGTAAGAAAAAATAACAAGGGCCAGTTGCACCACCTCACACTAAGTTCAAACTTTGCCTCGTTATAGCGTAAATGACTGAATGATTCAAGAGTAAAATGAAAGAAGTAAAATGAAAGCAGTTGCACCAAAACATGATCTCTTGTAACAACTAAATATTTAAACAAGCAAGCCTTCAGGCAACACTAACTCCTACTTCCAATGCCAGAAAAAACAATGCCAGAACAAACTGAGTGAACTTTGGTTGGGAGAATGCACATTCATGAGCAAACATTATTCTTTTAAAGATGATTTTATTTTGGTATCATGTTTGCTTATTTATTGTAATGCTACAGAGGGTATGCGTGTGACAGCATCATCATAGGTGTGGGAACACCTACTGAGTGGCAAAAAACCCCAAAACTTTCTGGCCTTGACAGCTAGGGTTGCCACCTTTGAGATCTTGAAATAAGGGACACTCTTTACGCCTGCCACGGCCTTGCGGCGCAGGCGTGTGCGGCAAGGCCGGCAATAGGTTGAAGCAATAAGTTGAAGCAATAGAGCGTCGCAGTCCCTCCCCCTACCATGGACCAGGAAATGAATCCCAATGCATTTTTCCCATAGACATTTCGAAAAGTATTTATTTAAAGACGGTTACGCCACGGACAAAGCCAACTCGAGTCGTGACAACTCATGACAACACAAACAATATTTTGGACCAAACAAATAATTACAAAGAAGAAAAACAACATAAAAAGTGTTGTAACCTGCCGTTTTTTTCTTCTTTCTAATTATGTTTTCGGCCGCAAAAATTGTGTTTGTTGTCATGATTTGTCATGACTCGAGTTGGCTTTGTCCGCGGCGTAAACGTCTTTAAATAAATACTTTCTGAAATGTCTATGAGGAAAATTAACGGAGAATCATTTCCTGGTCCATGGTAAGGGGCGGGACTGCGACGCTCTATAGGTTGAAGCAATAGGTTGAAGCAATAGGTTGAAGCAATAGGTTGAAGCAATAAGTTGAAGCAATAGGTTGAAGCAATAGGTTGAAGCAATAAGTTGAAGCAATAAGTTGAAGCAATACGTTTAAGTTTCCCTTCAACTTATTGTTAATGCTATCCACAACTTTTGAAGTAGAATTTTGTTTTCCAAATGAGCATAACATTATTAAACAATCAACTATAATAGTCTACTGAAATAGCAGGCTAACCTATCCCCACATCAGCAGCCAAGATGTGGGCTATTGGGCAGGTATTAGAAATACTACTGACATGACATCTTGTAAAAACACGGATAAATAAGATGATAAATAATATAAGGTCCCATACCGAATCGATCTCAGGAGATGTTTGTCAAATGTCAAATGGATTTCGCCCTTACTGGATGTTTGGGTCATGAAGAACTGAAAATGAACTGAACATGAAGAACACGAAAAGATGAAATTACCTACCTAGGTTCCATCATGGAGTCAAATCTTTCCGGTGATAAAATGGCCACCAACGTAATCAAAAAAGTCAACCAAAGAACAAGATTCCTATACAGGATCTCCTCACTGGTCAACAAAAACACCTTGAAGACCCTAACAGGAGCCCTCGTACAAGGTTTCCTCGACTATGCATGCACCTCCTGGACGGTACCACAGCACCTCAAAGGCCCTTAAAACAGGCTACTACTTGGCCTCACTCCCCGAACCCACCTGGCTGGAATGGCTACAGGACTCTATACTAGGAGCCCCATTAGAAAATATATGCCAGCAACCCCCATAAGAGAGGATTTTTACGCAGTGATTCTCAACCCATTTAATTTCAACTACCAGTTTGACATGCATTAGTCTACGGACCCCCATTTAATGGCATTTCTATCTCTGGGCCCCCAATTCATATTGTAAAATCAATGTTAATTTAACTCTGAGGGTCCATTTGGTTTCATACCAGGTTGAAGCAATAGGTTGAAGCAATAGGTTGAAGCAATAGGTTGAAGCAATAAGTTGAAGCAATAGGTTGAAGCAATAGGTTGAAGCAATACGTTGAAGCAATAAGTTGAAGCAATACGTTTAAGTTTCCCTTCAACTTATTGTTAATGCTATCCACAACTTTTGAAGTAGAATTTTGTTTTCCAAATGAGCATAACATTATTAAACAATCAACTATAATAGTCTACTGAAATAGCAGGCTAACCTATCCCCACATCAGCAGCCAAGATGTGGGCTATTGGGCAGGTATTAGAAATACTACTGACATGACATCTTGTAAAAACACGGATAAATAAGATGATAAATAATATAAGGTCCCATACCGAATCGATCTCAGGAGATGTTTGTCAAATGTCAAATGGATTTCGCCCTTACTGGATGTTTGGGTCATGAAGAACTGAAAATGAACTGAACATGAAGAACACGAAAAGATGAAATTACCTACCTAGGTTCCATCATGGAGTCAAATCTTTCCGGTGATAAAATGGCCACCAACGTAATCAAAAAAGTCAACCAAAGAACAAGATTCCTATACAGGATCTCCTCACTGGTCAACAAAAACACCTTGAAGACCCTAACAGGAGCCCTCGTACAAGGTTTCCTCGACTATGCATGCACCTCCTGGACGGTACCACAGCACCTCAAAGGCCCTTAAAACAGGCTACTACTTGGCCTCACTCCCCGAACCCACCTGGCTGGAATGGCTACAGGACTCTATACTAGGAGCCCCATTAGAAAATATATGCCAGCAACCCCCATAAGAGAGGATTTTTACGCAGTGATTCTCAACCCATTTAATTTTAACTACCAGTTTGACATGCATTAGTCTACGGACCCCCATTTAATGGCATTTCTATCTCTGGGCCCCCAATTCATATTGTAAAATCAATGTTAATTTAACTCTGAGGGTCCATTTGGTTCCATTTGTACACTCTCAGAGTTACAGACCCATAAGGGTCCATTTGGTTCCAAACTATCATTTAGCTGGGGACCCCCTGGAACTCCCTCAAAGACCCCTGGGGGTCCCCGGACCCCACTTTGGGAACCACTGGTTTAGGCTACTTTAGGTACTGTGTGCCTCCTGCTAGAACAATTGTGCTGACTTTAATATTTCCTGTGTTTTGTTTTGTTCATTATTGTTAAATTCAGTGTTGACGTGTAGAGGCTATTTAGGAAAATAAGGAACAAACTGTGTTCCTTATTGGTTCAATAAGGGACGCATCATTTAATTCTATAAGGGATGATTCTGTATTTTAAGGCAGGGGTTCTCAACCCGTGGTTGAGAACCCCTTTTTTGGAAAAAATATTTTCCAAAAAAAAAATAGCAGACCTACAAGCTCGTAGCGCGCCACTCGGTGGCGCGCTATGAGCTTGTAGATCTGCTATTTTTAAATAGCTAAATTATAACAATGCTTAAAACACCAAAAGGGGTTCCCGCCCAAAATGGTTTAAGGTTATTGTAGCAGTCAATTTATATTGGGGGTCGGGAGGGGGCGGGGCGGGGGTCCCGAGACGTTGCCAAAGCATTTTCGGGGGTCCCCGGCCAAAAACGTTGAGAACCCCTGTTTTAAGGGACGGGTGGCAACCCTATTGACAGCCCATACATCCAAACAGAAAAGTCCTATATGTGATTGCATTTTAACTAATTTTAACTAACTTAAAACAAAATACACAGGGCAGAAAATATGACAAATAATTTAAATATACATAATTCCTAACTTTATACAGCCATTTCCGCGATTTTTTTGAAAAATGTTCATACATTTTCCACAAATAGCAGAAATAGCTGCAACATGAAAGGATTATGACGATGATGGAAAAAATAACTGTGCTTTTCTCCAAATAATGGTGATCACAGGAATGTCTCCACCCAGAGCGGCGTCTACACCATCTACCCAGATGCTACTCCCCTTAAGGTCAGTCCTGGACACTAACTCATAACTTACATCTGTACTTGAGTATTTGCATTTTTTTGGATACCATCCATCCATCCATCCATCCATCCATCCATCCATCCATCCATCCATCCATCCATCCATCCATCCATCCATCCATCTTCAACCGCTTATCCGTAGTCGGGTCGCAGCTCCACCAGAGAACTCCAGAGAAACTCCAGAGCAACATTAGTGACTTCCTCCTGGGGGATCCCGAGGCGTTCCAAGGCCAGTGAGTCGATGTGATTCCCTCAACTGTGCCTTTGTTCTGCCCCGGGGTCTCCTCCCATGCAGTGGGACGTGCCTCGAGGACCTCCCTATAGGGAGACGCGCAAGAGGCATCCAAACCAGATGCCAGAACCACCTAAGCTGGCTCCTTTCCAAGCGAAGAAGTAGCTATACTCAGTCTCTCTCGCTTGACTGAACTTCTCACCCTATAAGGGAGATGCCAGCCACCCGTTGAATTCGCGACCTTTTTCTTTCGGTCATGACCCAAACTTCATGACCGTAGGTGGGAGTAGGAACAAAGATTGCTCGGTAGACAGAGCATTTTTGGATACTTGTGTACGTCAAACTGCACGTCATACAACTATGACGTGCACTCTACTACTTTTTTTTGTTTTTCTAGAAAGACAAAAAGTACATTACGAATTAACCACTACTACAAGATCTACAAGCTTACAACACGTTGCATCGTGATGCTTTGTGAGCTTGTGGATCTTTTTCACTCGATTTTGAGTGGTTACATGCCCCCTTTCCCTTCCTAGAAGTAGTAGTGGAGTCAAAAGTACAATATAGTGTCTTTGTCATTTAGTGGAGTCAAAACAAAGCAGGCCTACAATTGTCTTTGAAAGTTAGTGGAGTGAAAGTCAATTAACTATCCAAAAATGCAAAACACTCGAGTAAAGTACAAAGTACAAACTAGTTGCCAAAAGCCAGAGTGAACAAATGTCTCTTCAGTGCAGACTTGAAAGACTCCTACATTGGACTCTTTCAAGTCTGCACTGAAGAGACATTTGTTCACTCTGGCTTTTGGCAACTAGTTTGTTTGTTTTGTTTTTTGTTTTGTAAAGCGTCCTTGGGTTTCTTGAAAGGCGCTATATAAATCCAAGTTATTATTATTATTATTATTATTATTATTAGATATATCATCTCACCTCTCTGTCCTCACATGTCCAAAACGGTTTCAGGATTTCAGTTCAAAACTATCAGATCTACAAACTCAAAATGCATTGCTTTGCACAGTTGCGCCACATATGTTTCGAGCTTATAGATCTGATGTTTTTTATGCTTTTTGTGTGACGCTGTACAGGATCAAGTATAGGGCGCTAATTTACGGTAGCCTACTCATACTTTACTGTCCTTTAGTCACTGTCCTACTATACCCCCGTGCAGGTGTACTGTGACATGGACACAGACGGAGGAGGATGGACAGTCATTCAGAGGAGGATGGACGGACATGTCATCTTCAACAGACCCTGGGCTCAGTACAAGGCTGGCTTTGGAAACCCTGCAGGCGAGTTACTAGCACTAAAATAATTGCAGTCGCAGCCTAATTTGCTGTAGGCCTATCTATCTATCTATCTATCTATCTATCTATCTATCTATCTACGTAACTCGAGAAGTAGATCTTCATACTGTATATGGAGCAGGCCTGTTCTGACATTATTCTGACATCTGCATAGACTCCATATTTGGCCATTCATGACAAAGAACTCCATATATTGACAAAAAAGGGTTACAGACATAATATCTGGGTGGGGCATGCATTTCCAAATTGCATCGTTCCAAGTAGGCCAGTGCCCAACAGGCACCACTCAGGTCTATTTTATCCATAAAGTCTCTGTATGTCGTAACTCGGAAACCGTTCGCCCCACGGACTTCACATTTGACACAAACGTTCCACACCACCACAGGGAGTGCAGTGCCCGGTGTTGAGGCCGTCAGATCGCCGGTTGACCAGAACCAGCACAAAAGCCTCTGCACAGGCTCCAAATCCTGTTCACCCCTAGATCTCCATATATGGAGCTGGCCTGTTCTGACATCACAATGGTGCACGGCCTCGCCCTTTATTAGCCAATTGATCACACCTAAACACCCCCGCCAACGGGCACTGTTCTATAATTAGTAATAATATTAATAATAGCATTAACATACATTTTTAATAATAAGGCGCAATTAAAATAATGTGTTTTGTAACTAGAAATAATGTGTTTTTGTTATAGGACAGAAATAAAAGCAGTTATAGCCCATAATGAAACACAATCATTCCTATGGCCTAATTATATAAGAATTCGCACAAGACCTAACAAAGCCTAATTTTACAGTATTATGTTGCTGTCAGCTGTAAACTGTAAACCATTATATTATTATTATGATTATTATGATTATTATGATTATTATTATTATTATTACTATTATTATTATTATTAGGCTATTATTATTTTTTAAATAGTGAAAATAGTCAATCTGCAAGCTCAGTTGTGTGCTTGTAGATATATATTATAGCTATTTTTTGCTACTTTTGTGTAACAAGGTATAGCATGACGAAGTAGCCTATTCATTTACGAAAAAAACAAGTTGAAATGTGGATGTAGAGATTCTAGAAGGGTTCTGCCCGTGCACGGACCGGTGACGATATTATGCTTTATCCACCACCTCACCTAACAGCCGAGTTCTGGCTGGGACTGGACCACATGCATCTCCTCACCACCAGGGGGCAGCGCTACCACCTGAGGCTGGACTTGGAGGACTTTGAGGGGAACACGGCCTTCGCCTTTTACTCCCACTTCTCCGTGGGCTCCGAGGCCACCGACTACAAGCTGCGGGTATGAAGACAAATCTATTCTACAACCATACCACTATAACCTCATGTCACCAGGCTTCCCACCTCGGAGGGGAAATTTAGGAAAGCCTTGTCTGTGTTTCTATATTGTGATGTGTCTAGACCGGATGGTAAAAAAAAAAAAAAAAAAAAGGAATAAAACAAAAATCTCTTATTTTGTCGGCTTTTTCGGCGTAGCTTTTGTTTTGGTGTTCATGGGGTGGCGCGGAAAAAATGTTATGGGTCACCTCGGACAGTTGTTAAGTTGCTCGATTCAGTATTTAGATATTTGATATTAATTTTATGAGACACGCGACGCGACCCATTGTAAATTCAAACCATTTTAACCATGATAGATACACTGAAAACACCCATCCTTGGTTCTGGTGACTCATTGCCCTCATATACGTGAGGGGCCTTGTTTTACTTTTATTTATTTTAACTGAATCAAACAAACTGTCTGCCTGGGTGTTCACAAAAGCCTAGCTGAGTAGACGATAAAATGAAGTGAAATATCCATTTAAATGTATGTTGTTAACCGTCACAGGTGTCGGGCTTCAAGGAGGGAGGCGCGGGGGACTCCATGACGCATCGCAACGGACGCAGGTTCTCCACCTTGGACAAGAACCAGGAGCAGTTTAACAAGGCCTGCGCTAACCAGAACCACGGTCCCTTCTGGCACGACCGCCACAGCTGTCACTACGACAACCCCAACGGCTTCTACCTCTGGCAGGACACGAGCTCGCCTCATCAAATATTCTCCATATCCATGAAGATCAGACGTGATTCCTAAACACTTGAACCCCCGGCATGTGTGTTCATGGGGGGTGGGAAACATTTGAGCATGTATAGCCTACCTGAAAAAAGTCCTTCTACATTTTCACGATTTTTCAAAAATAGCAGACCTACAAGCTTGTAGCGCGGTGGCGCATGAGCTTGTAGATCTGCTATTTTTCAATAGCTAAATTATAACAATGTTTAAAACACCAAAAGGGGTTCCCGCCCAAAATGGGTTAACTGTCCTTTTGCGCAGATCACGCAAACCTCAGCAAAAAGAAAAGGACAATATCGATGGCCTCCAACTGTAGATCTGCTATTTTCAAAAGTGGGCTTAAACTTTTCATTCATTGTGTATTTTTTTGTTCAAGGGATATTTCAGTTAAAAGAAAATGTGGGTCATTTCATCGTCTACTCATGTGCTTTTGTAAACAAACACCCTATAGAAAGTTTCGAAGTTGCTCCATATTTGATATGCATTTTATCAGACTTTTTTTAATATATAGGCTATATATTCAAAATAAATGAAAACCCTAATAGTTATCCCTTTAAGTTCAAGAGTTTAAGAGTCCTGTGGAGACAACAAATCTCTCTTTTGGGTCTCAAGGTGAGCACTTTGGTAACCCCTGCCTTGATATATTAATAATATATGAATACAATTATATTATTATTTATACATGCATAATTATGCATTTTCTTCCGGAAATGAAGGTTGTGGTCAGTGGTGGAATAAGTACTGTTTTCTTTTTTTTTTTTTTACTTGAGTGAAAGCAGACATATGATGTAGAAATACTAATCTGTTAGGGAAGAACCTCACAGGTCCATTTGGTTCCATTTGTAGAGGGGTTATGGGGTCTTTGAAGTAAAAACAAAAAGTGTGAGAGCCACTGGTCTAATCAGTAACTCATACATTTACTGGTCTTCAATTGTGAGTCTGTCCAGTGCCTCAGTGAGGTGCATAAAGTTAATGCGAGGCCAAAACAAATTTATTATGGAATACTGTAATCAAATAATTGTTCCTTTTTATGTCTTTTTATGACTGTCCAGTGTGTCCACGTCAAACGGTGAATATCAGCAGTCAAAGGGCTTTTATTGCAGATGATTAAAGTACAGTGTCCTTTGTCCTTTTGATAATCATGCTTTTATATTATTCTTTATGCAGTATATATTAAACTGTCCAACGGCAACACCATAAAAGATGATCGTCCGTGCCAACTTCCTTCTATTCACTGCAATAAAAGTCTTGCTTCACTGCCATCCTTTGACCATGCACTGATATTCACAGTTTGACGTAGGACAGTTAATACAATTAACAACTAGAAAAAGTGCCCTTCTGGGCACAGGTCTCCACCAGGAGGATAGGACTGTGTGAGATGTTTGGCAAAATGTTTAGGATTAATATAAACATGTTTTTGAGGCATTTTGTTCCAAAAATGTGTTTTGCAAAAATCAACCTGTTGGTGGCGCTATAACAGGCCAATGTGAAAAGGGTGGGATATATTCCTCAGCCTAGTAAGAAAATGTGTGAAAGATTTCACGTAAATTGCATGCTGCGTTCATGATTTGAGGCTTTTGTTCAAAACGGGGCAATCTTGCAAACTGTGAAAGCTAATTATAGCCAATTAGGATGGAATATGAAATATCGGACAGATCCGACTTGAGCACATGACCATAGAGATAGTGTGTAACGATTTGTGAGATTTTTGGCCAGAATCTGGAGGAGTAATATCAAAAAATGTGTTGTACAAAAGTTGGCCTCCTGGTGGCGCTATAAAAGGCAGATGCGGAAAATGCAGGTCAACGGTTTGTCCTTGGCCTCTAGGGAGTGTGCATGCAACGTTTCACGCAGATCGGTGCAGTTTTAGGTAAAACATGTGAAAAGCTGCCTCATGGTGGCGCTATAACAGGCCGTTCTGGAAAATGTGGGGCAGAGGTTCATCGTTGGCATCCAGGGAGTGTGTGTGCAAAGTTTGGCATCGACCGGGTTAACGGTGCCGGAGATTAGCTGGTAACGGACGGACGGAAGGACACACGGACACACGGACGGACACACACACACACGGACGGAGTGCAAAACATACTCTCTCCCCATGCCTTCGGCCTGGTGGAGACAAATATTCTGCAAGAACTGTCCTATTTAGAGTCGACTGACAGCACACAGCTGATGAGGTGAAGGGCTGAGGGTGAAACCGACAGTTGCCGTCAGATCCAGTTGATCCTCTGTTACCCCAGGTGGAGGAGTGAAACGAAAGCGCTGCAGGAGAGAGGTGAGGAAGAGGAAGACCTCCATCATGGCCAGGCTCTCTCCTGGACATGCCCTATGACCTGAAAAAATACGTTATTGCAACTGTTAGAACTGTGGTTGAACTGGGGTGCACCCATCAGGACCCAAGGAAGCTGTGTGCGGAAGTGTTTGTGTCGCCCCCCTATGGGCACAAGTGAAAGCACTTTGAGTTGTGCTCTATTGAGGCCCTTGGATTAAGAAATATCCCTCACGTGGGTGAGGGCTATTTCTTACAAGAATATTAACTTCCAAATCCAATCATTTAGGCAAATATAATGTATAGGTAAAGGCTATGGCGTATCAAATCTGTGTTGGATGGCCATTTACATGATGCACAAAACCATTTGAATCCAAAATGGTGAAAAGAAGATAATCTCATTTTTGAGGGGAATAAAGGGTTAATATAATCTCCACCCGTCAGCTTGGCAGAGATAATTACAATATGCCTGGCAAAACTGCAACATTCACACTCAATACTGAAAAATACTAAGGCATTTACCTGCAGAAAAGGGCATGAAGGCATCTCTCTTGACAAACTGGCCCTCTTGATCCAGAAAGTTATTGGGGTTAAATGTGTGTGGACTTTCCCATTCAGTCTCATCATTCAGGACAGAAGTAAGTAGAGGAATCACAGGAGTTCCCTGTTCCCAAAGAGAACAGGTCTATTACATGATGACCCAAAACATTGACTACTGTTTCATGTTTTCAGAGGAACATATGTCATGCACAAATATATTCTCTTTTTTAGGGACCAAGAAGTCACGCAGTGACTTTGGTCACTTATTGTTTTTGTGTTTATTTTTCTTCTTCTCCTTCTTCTTCTTCTCCTTCTTCTCCTTCCGCCAAAAATAGCTGTTCTGACTGAATGGTGCAGTCGGTTTTCGCGAAACGCGGTAATCTGGTAGAGGGCCATGCCAAACGGTGAATATGCGAAGCCCAAGACGATTGGCCAAATGGTGGCGCTATAGCGCTCAATTGAAAATGCTAACTTTGAACGTGCATAGCTCATGAACCGTTTGACCGTTGGCAATGATACCCATATGCGTCTCCTCATGCTGAACAACTTTCGTGTTCTGACTTTTGACCTCTGACCTTTAGATCACCCGCCATTTTGAATTATATGATCAGTACTTCTTCTCCTTCTCCTTCCGCCAAAAATAGCTGTTCTGACTGAACCGTGCAGTCGGTTTTCGCGAAACTTGTCAACATGATAGAGGACCATGCCAAACGGTGACTATGCGAAGCCCATCATGATTGGCCAAATGGTGGCGCTATAGCACTCAATTGATGCAAAACTTGCAAACTTGCAAACTTTGAACGTGCATATCTCATGAACTGTTTGACCGTTGGCAATGACACTTTGATACACATATGTGTCCCCTCATGCCGAACAACTTTCGTGTTCTGGCTTTTGACCTCTGACCTTTAGATCACCCGCCATTTTGAATTATATGAAAAACAGTTCAAATGTAACTCCTCCCAGAATCTTTGCTCAAAATGCACGAAAACTTCTACACGTGAACTTTGGACCTATACGGACAAATAATCGTAACACATTTTTTCTAAGTGAAATTTTTTTATGAACCAATGAAAATTGCTGGTTTGTGAAAATTCAGTCTCATTTGTGCATGTTGTTCTTATTGTCTCCACCAGGCCGAAGGCATGGGGAGAGAGTATGTTTTGCACTCCGTCCGTGTGTGTGTCCTTCCTTCCGTCCGTCCGTCCGTCCTTCCGTCCGTCCGTTATCAGCTAATCTCCGGTACCGTTGGCCCGATCCATGCCAAACTGTGCACACACACTCCATGGATGCCAACGATGAACCTCTGCCCCAAATATTCCTCAACGGCCTGTTATAGCGCCACCATGAGGCCGATTTAGGCAAAACACATTTCTGTAGATTACCCGTACACATTTTATCCATACATCACACAATTCGGTATACACTATCTACATAGTCATGTGATCAACACGGATTTGCACCATTTCCCATCTTCCATCCTGATTGGCTAATATTGGCTTCCAAAGCTCACATGAATGGTCCGTTTCGAACAAAATGCCACAAATCACAAAAACAGTGTGCAATTTCCGTGAAATTATACACGCACATTTCCACTAGGCCGAGGACGACATGCCACTCATTATTTTCCAAATCAGCCTCATGGTGGCGCTATAACAGGCCAATTCCTGTTTTTAGCTATAACTGCATCAATCTGTATACAACTTATGTATGCGCACTCCCTAGAGGCCATGGAAAAACATTTTCCCTGCATCCCTCCACATCTGCCGGTTATAGCGCCACCATGAGGCCGATTTCTGCTAAACACATTGCTTATGTTAGTCGCACAGATTTCATCCAAATCTCACGCAAATCGGTACACACGATCTCTGTAGTCATGTGATCAAGACGAGTCTGTTGGATTTCTCAGATTCTACACTGATTGGCTAACATTGCCTTCCAAAGTTTTCAGGAGTGGCCTGTTTCGTTCAAAATGCTGCACATGTCCTGCTCATCCAGAATTCTATCCTCAGAGATGCTATGAGTGATCTGGCTCTGCATTTCCTCAACAAAATGAAGAAAATTGTTGCAAAAAACAGACAAACAAAAAAACATGTTTATATTACTCCTAAACATTTTGCCAAACATCACACAGTCCTATCCTCCTGGTGGAGACCTGTGCCCAGAAGGGCACTTTTTCTAGTTGCGCATTGTTCTTCTTCTATCTTGGTCCCGCTTTATCGCTGCTTGCAGCTATATTTTCTTTTTGAAATTGTACCGGTAATTTAAAAGTAATTTACCTTCTTGATGAAATAGCCCTGGAAGGTAACATCTTGGCTAGTGATGTGAGGAATTGACAGAGGAACAATGTTGGCTACTCTCTGGATCTCATGGATAACAGCATCAGTGTAGGGTAGGTTCTTCCTGTCCTCAACAAGCACCTGACGACTTCCAGTCACCCTGCTAAGCTCTTCCTGAACCTCATCTGGGAAAACGGGAAAGGAATAAGCATTACAATAATCCTACAGTCTCATAAGAACTTTAAATAGAATTTCACCAGAGAAAGCTATAGTAGAAAGCTATAGAGCTATAGAGAAAGCTATAGTATTTGTCGGCTCATATCTGTCATCAGATATGTCATAGTAATATCATAGTCTACCTTGAATATGAGGGTACTTGGCCATCAACAGTAGACCCCATCTAATTGTATTTCCTGTAGTATCAGTTCCAGCTGCAAACAAATTCATCACACTGTAGACCAGGTTGTCATCATGATAATGTGAATCCATGATTCCAGAGTCCTAAAATCAACAGACAGGTGACAAACTAAAATAACTGTTGATGGGTACAATAGTAGCATAAGAGCACTACTAGAATGTATATTTTACCTCCAAACCCTTCTTCCGCATCAGGAATGAATCTATAAAGCCTCTGAGCATTTGAGGGTTCAGAGTTTCCTTCAGACCCCTAATTAGTCTTCTTGTCTCCTCCCTGTTGTTTTCAATAATCTTCATCAGGAGCCTCCAGGTTTTCATCCAAGGGCCGAGCCAGGGAAAGACATTGTACACCTGTAATGCAAATAATGACATTTTAAAGTTAGGGTTACACCATGGTTTCCATCTGTATAATTAATACAGATTAAAGACTATAATAACAGATTGTCCTTTTTTACCCAAATGGCAGCTGATCCTGTAAGACGTATAGCTTCATTGTCTCCGTTCACCAATGCTTGGAACACAGGATCAGTGTATTCAAACCTGTCTCCATAGACAATGGTTGATATAACATTGGACGCTGTGTAATTCACTGCCTGGGTTGAATCAAAGGCTTTGCCTGTGACAAACAGAATCCATATTAGGTCAAGTTATGCATTTAATATTTATTTTGAAATTAACATTTATTTTTATGTGGCATTATGACTTCCACAACAGTACAGATTTGGTTACCTTCATGTTTTTCAATTGTGTCAATCAGGTAATGACATTCCTGTATGATGTTCTCTGCACTCATCCTCTTTCCCATGCCAAAGTCTCTCAGGTTAGTCAAGGCAAAGCGCCTCATCTCTTTCCAGGACTCACCATTGGAGAAAATTATACCTACACGCACGCACGCACGCACGCACGCACGCACGCACGCCAAAAAAAAAGAACAAAAACATTAGCCTTGTCCAAGGCAGAAAAGATGTGACAAATGAACTGAGTTACACAAAACATACAGAACTTTACCATGTCCTTTATTGAAGTCATAGAATACAGGAGTGATCTCTCTGTCTCCAAACTCCTCAGCATAGTTGACCAGAGCCTGTTTGACCGTCTTGTATCCTGCCAGGACCACTACTTTCTTATGTCCAAGGTGGATTGTGAACACTGGTCCATATTTCTTGGACAGCTATAAAGACAAAGGTCCTCATTCACAACGGCGTTTACGCTCATAAAGTGACGTTACGTGAGCGGAGCGTGAGCGGACAGGCATTTACGTGGATTCCCACATTACGTGGGAATTCATGAACTTGAACGTGAACTTGACGGTGACGTGGGTTGGTCGGAAATTCCGCTGAAAGCTGCGCCACCTCTCATGGTCGTGTACGGCTTGCGTAGATTTATTAAGAAGGCTTTAGTCTTCATGCTGAATCAATTAAAAGTCCCCAAATCTCAGATAAAATATGTAGGCATGTGTCCCCAACATTGGTCGCACATAAAAAAAATATAGCCTATATAAAAGCCAAGTATCACTTGTATGCCTAAATGCATGCATTCTAGAGGCAGGTTAGCCTAGAGTGCCATACAGAAACTGCCCCTGCAAGCCCGACACCTTTTTTATTTATTTATTAGGATATTTCTAGCATGCGCGATTGCGCTGCTCACTTGACAGCTTTCTACTCGCAGTGCAACGCGCTGTGAGCTTGTAGATCGGCTCTCGCAGACTCGCGCTGCATGTTAAAAAACAAACTCACAATTATAATAAGAACATACACTTATCTGCATTCTGCACTGTACGAATCCAACGTTGTTTAGTGTAGTAATGTCTGCAGTATAGGCCTATTTAAATTGTTTCGTTATGGAGCTCCTTTGAGTCAGTCTGACTGTCGGTGCGTGTGTGTGTGTGTGTGAGGGGGGATTAGCCCTATATAAAAAAAATAGAAGACCACATTAGCCTATTTGAATGAATGGCATCAGCGTGTTTGAAAGTCGGCCAGTCATATCATAGTTTTAAGCCAGCTCACCTCCACTCGCGCTTGTTCACAAACATGACGGACAGACAGACAAGAAAGGCTGTTGATGATGATTTTTATTACCACTGTAACTCGCTGATCAGCATGTTGACAGAGACTCAGCCAATTAAAGTTTCACGTAGGCCTAAATGCATTTGCTGCAAGCACCTATCTGCCTCCATTTGCGTCGTGGTATTAATTTATAATATGTATATTGATCACATGCGGACGCCACACAGAATAGCCAACTCTTACCTGCAGCTGAGGAAACATACAACGTAGTTGGGTCGGATGAAATATAGCCTTAAGTCCAAATCCCACAAGAAAAAAAAGAAAGAAAATATGTCCTGTGTCCATGCATGTCCTGGATATATTTGCTTTCCAAATCCGACAGTGCAGGGCAGGGAATCAATCACCGCAGTAGACTAATCAATAGGGCCTTTTATCATTGCCGAGTTTTATATAGCATTTGGTTGTGTGGTGAACAATACAAATTAACTTCTTTCTCATTATGTGAAAGTAACTGTAACATCAGTTAACTTATTAACGTTCTGACATTTAACAAGGAGTGAAGCAATGCGTGCCAAGTTGGCAAGTTTCGTTTATAATTATATACAAAACTTGCGCTGTTTGCTTGAAGATCTGTCCATGCAGAGACCCGCCTGTCAAAATTAACTGCTCTACAAGCTCATCGCGGCTGTTGTATATAATTTAAAGCCCGGTGCAGGCTATGATGACGTATTTCGATATTTCCTGTTGCCTTATATGGTGTGGGATGGGCGTTCTAACCAGGCGACACCAGGCGAATCGCTTGGGAAAAATGCGGAAAGGCTACACTCTGCGATCCGCACAAATGAAGTGATTACACCAGCTTCCCTGAATACGACGGGAGCAAATCGCAGCGTGATCGGACAGAGAAATACGATGATATTTAAGTTTTATATCGTTCACAAAACTTAGGCGGGGAACAGCCCGCGACGTCCTCGTGAAGGCAGCCCTTCTGTATCTGTTTACGCATACGTTACACTGCGGTGTATTTCTCCTTTGTGAATGAGGACCAAAGTGTGAGATGTGTAAAATGATGCTCTACAGCAGTGGTTCCCAAACCTTTGAGCTGAAAATAGCAGATCTACAAGTTCACAACTTGTCGCGATACGATACGTTCTGAGCTTGTAGATCTGCTAAGTTAAGTTACGTTTTTTAACATTTTTTTGCGAGTGAGAATTTCTTACCCTACTTTCCAACACTGCAAGTTCCACAAAAAACAGACGGCCTACAAGCTATCAACCACATCATGGCTGTGACAGCTCTTAGATCTGTTCTTTTGAGTCACAAAGGAGACAGCAGTGCAATAGGAATAATGTTGTAATTTAACCCAAATGTGACAGTCATGTCGTGTCTATGGTGCCTGCGTGCAGAAATGTCAATGGCTCAACATGAGTATATTGTCATTGTTGCGAAGGCTCTCAAATGGATCTCCATATATGGGGATAAAAGGCTGTCACTTGGATCTCCACATATGATGATGATTT
Source organism: Electrona antarctica (assembly GCF_951216825.1). Taxonomy (NCBI): domain Eukaryota; kingdom Metazoa; phylum Chordata; class Actinopteri; order Myctophiformes; family Myctophidae; genus Electrona; species Electrona antarctica. Next base: position 17,721,102 of record NC_136795.1, on the reverse strand, counting down.
ATGGCCCATATGTGGAGATAATGGAAATATCCAATGCTGACATCGGATTGATGTGGGAACCCCATATAGGGATGTACACGTGTGTCATCGTCATATGCGATTGGATAGCATTGTCATTATGACACACATATAACTAAAAAGTATAAAAGGATTACAGTCAGAGACTTAAGGTGGCAGAATATCTTCTAATATCTTTGGCCTGAGTCAGTTGGATAGGACGGAATATCTGGCCAAGCAAATTATAGAGCTTTTCATTGGAGGTTTCCACATCCCGGTTAAGTTCGTATCGAACACCACTGTCGTGGGTCCTAACTAAATAACCAGCACTGGTTCGAGCTATTTTACATGGTCCTTCGAGCCGGATTAGGGCGTACGGCAGTAACAGGATGTCGGAGGCCTTAGAGGATGGTGGTGGGACGGATTCCCCAGGAGCCAGGAGGTTACAACACCAGGTGGTATAGCTTGTGGAGCAGGTAAGTTCAACAATCATCATTTGGGCCCAGGGCCTACGGGCTCTGGACGTTTGTCTCCAGAGTCTATGGGCTCGGGAGGTCCTGGGCATCAGTTGGTTAGATGCCGGGGACCCGAAGTGGTGGGACACACTTCGAGGTTCGGGACATCGGTTGGTTAGATGCCGGGGACCCGAAGTGGTGGGACACACTTCGAGGTTCTGGACATCGGTTGGTTAGATGCCGGGGACCCGAAGTGGTGGGACACACTTTGAGGTTCTGGACATCGGTTGGTTAGATGCCGGGGACCCGAAGTGGTGGGACACACTTCGAGGTTCTGGACATCGGTTGGTTAGAGGCCTGGAATCCGAAGTGGTGGGACACACTTCGCCTTCGGAGCAGGTGGGCTCCGGAGGTTCTGGACATCAGTTGGTTAGATGCCAGGGACCCGAAGTGGTGGGACACACTTCGCCTTCGGAGCAGGTGGGCTCCGGAGGTCCTGGACATCAGTTGGTTAGATGCCAGGGATCCGAAGTGGTGGGACACACTTCGCCTTCGGAGCAGGTGGGCTCCGGAGGTTCTGGGCATCAGTTGGTTGGATGCCAGGGACCCGAAGTTGTGGGATTTCCATGTCCAGCAGAGATTGAAGGACCCGGCAGAGGACAGGAAAATTCATCTTCAAGACGGCATGGGAATCGATTCTTGGGACAGCAGAGCAGGCTCGGACATCAAGAACTACGATGGATATACCACCGATGGCGGAATCTACGGCCGCCGAGGAGGAGCAGCGAGACACAGCCGCCGATGAGGAGGAGCAGCGAGACACGGCCGCCGATGAGGAGGAGCAGCGAGACACGGCCGCCGATGAGGAGCAGCGAGACACGGCCGCCGATGAGGAGGAGCAGCGAGACACGGCCGCCGATGAGGAGCAGCGAGACACGGCCGCCGATGAGGAGGAGCAGCAAGACACGGCCGCCGATGAGGAGCAGCGAGACACGGCCGCCGATGAGGAGGAGCAGCGATACACGGCCGCCGATGAGGAGCAGCGAGACACGGCCGCCGATGAGGAGCAGGAAGATACAGCAGCCGACGAGGAGCAGGAAGATACAGCAGCCGACGAGGAGCAGGAAGATGCAGCAGCCGACGAGAAGCAGGAAGAGGCAGTAGCCGATGAGGAGCAGGAAGATACAGCAGCCGACGAGGAGCAGGAAGATGCAGCAGCCGACGAGGAGCAGGAAGATACAGCAGCCGACGAGGAGCAGGAAGAAGCAGCAGCCGACGAGGAGCAGGAAGAAGCAGCAGCCGACGAGGAGCAGGAAGATGCATCATCCGACGAGGGTCCAGCTCACCAGGAAGACACAGCATCCGACGAGGGTCCAGCTCACCAGGAAGACACAGCATCCGACGAGGGTCCAGCTCACCAGGAAGACACAGCATCCAACGAGGGTCCAGCTCACCAGGAAGACACAGCACAGCATCCGACGAGGGTCCAGCTCACCAGGAAGACACAGCATCCAACGAGGATCCAGCTCACCAGGAAGACACAGCATCCGACGAGGGTCTCGTTCACCAGCAAGATACAACATCCGACGAGGGTCTCGTTCACCAGCAAGATACAACATCCGACGAGGGTCTCGTTCACCATGAAGACACAGTTGGTGAAGGTCTGGCGAGACGCTTTCAATGGGGTGGTCTGAATGGCTGACGTTTGCTGTTCAAGCCTCCGTATGCTTGTATTGGGGTGGCCTGAGGGGTCCACTGTTCAAGCCTTCTAGATATGGTACAGATTTCCATGGGAAATCTGGGGGTGGCAATGTGGCTATCATGAGAGCATTGTCTGAACAGCATGATGATGCAAGGGCATCGGAGCTATATCAACCCTCCCATAGATGTTGGAGCAGTCGGAGGACGGAAGCGGAACGCTCTGGTGGATATCATGAGAGCATTGTCTGGACAGCATGATGATGCAAGGGCATCGGAGCTATATCAACCTTCCCATAGATGTTGGAGCAGTCGGAGGACGGCAGAGGCTTTGTTCACCGATAGGATATCGAGATGAAAGTGCAAGCTGACAGACCAGAAGTCCAGGTTCATAGGGACCGAAGTAGTCCAGCAAGGAGGCTGGACGGTCACTCTTGCAGAAATGACCATGAGCATAACCGGAGACGAACAGGCATCATGCATGGTACGGTAGTAGCACCCCAAGGGCCAGGTACGCTCTTGATGCAGTGGCTCGAAGAGCCAGGTACGCCTTCGATGGGGTGGCCCAAGGGCCAGGTACGATCTTGATGCGGTGGCCCAAGGGCCAGGTACGCTTTCGATGGGGTGGCCCAAGGGCCAGGTACGCTTGCAATGGGCGAACTGTTCAAGCCTTCTTGATATTTTACATATTTCCATGGGAAATCTGGGGGTGGCTGTTGCGAAGGCTCTCAAATGGATCTCCATATATGGGGATAAAAGGCTGTCACTTGGATCTCCACATATGATGATGATTTATGGCCCATATGTGGAGATAATGGAAATATCCAATGCTGACATCGGATTGATGTGGGAACCCCATATAGGGATGTACACGTGTGTCATCGTCATATGCGATTGGATAGCATTGTCATTATGACACACATATAACTAAAAAGTATAAAAGGATTACAGTCAGAGACTTAAGGTGGCAGAATATCTTCTAATATCTTTGGCCTGAGTCAGTTGGATAGGACGGAATATCTGGCCAAGCAAATTATAGAGCTTTTCATTGGAGGTTTCCACATCCCGGTTAAGTTCGTATCGAACACCACTGTCGTGGGTCCTAACTAAATAACCAGCACTGGTTCGAGCTATTTTACAGTCATTGTTATTTGTACACTACTGTGTGTGGTGAAAAAAGAGAGCCCTAGGGGTTTGGTGCCTGTGTGGAGACCCTTGCACCCCCTATAGTTTACCCCCTACTAGTTTAAAGTAGGCTATACCATGCACCCTATTAAGCAAAGCTTAATTTGACTGATTGGGTTGATGGAGGTGACGCCCAAAACACACACCATGACTGATTCAGGTCCGTTTACACACAGCACCATGGCGGAGAGCGCAACTTATCGCAGCCATAATAGCAAAATGACATTGGTCACACCTCCATCTCTTAAATTATGTAATATAAAACATGGCGGAAACTATGATGCGCATAATGGAGGCCAAAATGTGAGGTCTAAATTTTAATGATGCAAGTCTAACTAAATATATTTTAAGACACTCATTTGATAATAATGTTCACTTACAGGTGTTTTTTCTTGTCACAGACAGTATGAAACAAAGCAACATCTGAGTAACACAATCTTACATGACAAAGGGATGTGTGTAGACTACGGAGATCGAACTGCAGTAAGTTTCCAAGCAGAGGCAGAGGCCTGGGTCCTGGAGGTTCCTTCCTTTGTTCCTGGGTGTTGGAGGAGAGGAGGTAGAGAACAAACAGAAAAATCACAGCTCCCAGCAAAGTGATTGAACTGGCAGACTGGAAAAGATGATCTTCTAAAAGACACATTGTATTCAAACTCTCAACTTGCGTCCCTGAAATGAGCTGGTAAATCGTGCTTCCCCTGAATTCTAAAGTAACTCTCTTTGTTTGTGGCAACTGGTGCATTATGCCAAAGCCACGCATGCAGCTGGAGGTAATAATTAATTTTGGGTGCGTTTCATTTTGGAGTACTGGGTGTCCAGGCTGGCACACAGCACCTGAAACCACAACAACCTGCAGCTGTGTTAACCCATCAAAATTCTCTCTCTCTCTCTCTCTCGCTCTCTCTCTCTCTCTCTCTATATATATATATATATATATATATATATATATATATATATATATATATATATTCTAGGGGCATTTTCTGCCTTTATTGATAGTCTAGTAACAGCCGGTATCAAATCAAATCAAACTTTATTCATGAGCACATTTAAAAATGACTGTCATCGACCAAACAAGTAAAAAGTAAAAAAAAAACAACCCATATAGCATCAACAATACAATCAAATAAGATCAATACATCAATATCAAGCGAGTACATATATATAATAAGACACTAAGATAAGAGGTGATCAAATAAAAGGTTGGAATTAAACTAGGTTGTGATTAAAAGCCAGGTCGAAAAAATGGGTCTTATAAGCAAAGGCTTGAAATGAAATGAAATGATTACTATATTTACCCAGGGTATCTGGGCTAAGCTCAAGAACTTGTTTCCAGCCAGGCCCTGCTCATAGAACATTTCATCGTAGTGGTTCAATGCCTTGTTCAAGGGCACTTCAGCGGTGGTAATTTTAACGTGTCGGACCGCTGATTCGAACTGGCGACCTTCCGGTATCAAGACCGCTCCGCAATCCGTTCGGCCACCGCTGCTTAAGTCTCAATGGACTGGGCGGATCTGATGTGAAGAGGAAGGCTATTCCATGGGCCTGCGCTTGCTCACAATGCACAGTAGGGACCATTTTATTTTGACCATCAAGTCAAAATTCCTGTCAAATCTTGTGTGTGAGACATGACCTTTGACCTGATCCAAATATCTCAAGAGAAGAGCAGGGAGACAAAATACAACCACCCCAATTGTATACGTTGTATTATAAACCCCATTTTGGGCGGGAACCCTTTTGTGTTTCAAGCATTGTTATACTTTAGCTATTGAAAAATAGCAGATCTACAAGCTCATAGCGCGCCACCGAGTGGCGCGCTATGAGCTTGTAGGTCTGCTATTTTTGAAAAATCGTAAAAATGTGGCGCAAATCTTTGAATATATATTCTTTCAAAGTGAATGTTTTTTAACTCGGGTCTAAATGGATTAACATACTCTTCCATACATATTGGACAATATTAAAATCTATTAATTACAAAAGGTTACATAGAGGCGTTTTAACCCTTATTTCTGGCATATTATTGGCAATAGCCAATCTACAAGCTCTCAAGGCATTGGGAAGTAATGTGAGCAGACACAGTAAGTATTCTAAACCACTGGGAGGTAGACTGCAGGCACTTCTACTCAAGTCAAGAGACTGATGGAATAAATGAATAAAATGGGCTACGGTTTGTTGTTGAGTGGTGTAAACCACTCCTACAACTGGCTTTATTAGTCTGTCTGTCTGTCTGTGCTCAAAAAATGAGCACGGTTGCTATGGTCACCCAGTTCACACGGGTGTGATTTCATTACGTCAGACATTACGTCAGACCACAGCTGATCAGTCTATATAAGACCTTACACCACTCAGTTCACACAGGTGTGATTTTTTTAAACATATTAAACACATGTCGGTTAATATAATCCAATCAAAGACTGTGGTGTTTGTAGTTGGTCTGCTTCCTTCACTTCTATTGATAAAATAAATGTATATCATGAGGTCAGGTATAGGACCAATAATGGTTGATATGTGATTATGCTGTAATTAATCCTCTGAAAGACGAGTTCAGTTAGTACCACAACAATAGAATGTCAGCACTCATGCAGGGAACCTGGTTTCAAGTCCCAGCTAGGACATGAAGTTGATGGACTACAGCTTAATGAGCTGATGAACAACACTAACTGTGGCAGCAAGAAATGAATGCAATAACTATTGACAGATCTATTTATGATTATCCAATATAGTCCAAAACTCGCTCAACCTCAGATCAAATGCCTGGATGCGCTATGTCGTACCCAACACCAAATCTGAGGCAGGGAAAAAAACCCTTGCGTTTTTTGGGCCCTGGGCTTGGAACGATCTACAGACCAGATTCAAAATGGCTTCCTTGATCCCCCTAGTGACTTTTAAGAGGCTTGCCTCTGGCATACTCTCCAGCCATTGCTCCTGCTTTGATGAGTAGCAATTTGTGGTGTTCTTAGTTTTTATATTAGCTTAGTAGTTTCTTGATGTATTGTTCTTATTAGTCTCTTTTAGTCTGTACTTGGTTTAGTGGTTAGCTATTTAGACTCTCTCTGAGTCTCCCTGGTAGTAGGTTTTTGGTATTACGGATGTCATATGTTTGTCTTGTCATGTCCTGTATTGTTGTTACTGGCAGAGCTGTGTAACATTTATTTGCCTCTTCTCTTGGCCAGTGCGCACTTGTAAAAGAGACTTTGGTCTCAATGTGATTTTACTGGTTAAATAAAGGTTCAATAAAAAAAATAAAACAGTAACAGGAAATGATTTAAGAAAGACCTGTCAAATATAAGAGTTTATGCTGTACTGGAATACATAGTACATTAGAATTATAAATACATCTGTGGATATCAGGTACTGCTTGAGTGAATATTTGTTCTACTTCTATGTGTTATTATACTGTCCGAATACTGAGACAAACTGTAGTTCTATTAACATTCTATTTATTTCCTATACCTTTAAATCAGCCTGTGATCGTAGCATAATACTATAAATGACACAGACAGTAATACTGTACATGAGTGATGGTGTCTGACCATTGGTTCAAATCCATTTACCTACACTAACACAATTCATTATGGAACCAGGAAAGTTCTTGTTTATGAGCAATGAAACAATGGAAAATATTCTGCAAGAACTGTCCTATTTAGAGGCGACTGACAGCACACAGCTGATGAGGTGAAGGGCTGAGGGTGAAACCGACAGTTGCCGTCAGATCCAGTTGATCCTCTGTTACCCCAGGTGGAGGAGTGAAACGAAAGCGCTGCAGGAGAGAGGTGAGGAAGAGGAAGACCTCCATCATGGCCAGGCTCTCTCCTGGACATGCCCTACGACCTGAAAAAATACGTTATTGCAACTGTTAGAACTGTGGTTGAACTGGGGTGCACCCATCAGGACCCAAGGAAGCTGTGTGCGGAAGTGTTTGTGTCGCCCCCCCCCCTATGGGCACAAGTGAAAGCACTTTGAGTTGTGCTCTATTGAGGCCCTTGGATTAAGAAATATCCCTCACGTGGGTGAGGGCTATGGAGTATCAAATCTGTGTTGGATGGCCATTTACATGATGCACAAAACCATTTGTATCCAAAATGGTGAAAAGAAGATAATCTAATTTTTGAGGGGAATAAAGGGTTAATATAATCTCCACCTGTCAGCTTGGCAGAGATAATTACAATATGCCTGGCAAAACTGCAACATTCACACTCAATACTGAAAGATACTAAGGCGTTTACCTGCAGAAAAGGGCATGAAGGCATCTCTCTTGACAAACTGGCCCTCTGGATCCAGAAAGTTATTGGGGTTAAATGTGTGTGGGCTTTCCCATTCAGTCTCATCATTCAGGACAGAAGTAAGTAGAGGAATCACAGGAGTTCCCTGTTCCCAAAGAGAACAGGTCTATTACATGATGACCCAAAACATTGACTACTGTTTCATGTTTTCAGAGGAACATATGTCATGCACAAATATATTCTCTTTTTGAAATTGTACACACACACACACACACACACACACACACACACACACACACACACACACACACATTATTTTTGTAATTTAAAAGTAATTTACCTTCTTGATGAAATAGCCCTGGAAGGTGACATCTTGGCTAGTGATGTGAGGAATTGACAGAGGAACAATGTTGGCTACTCTCTGGATCTCATGGATAACAGCATCAGTGTAGGGTAGGTTCTTCCTGTCCTCAACAAGCACCTGACGACTTCCAGTCACCCTGCTAAGCTCTTCCTGAACCTCATCTGGGAAAACGGGAAAGGAATAAGCATTACAATAATCCTAGTCTCATAGGCACTTTAAATAGAATTTCACCAGAGAAAGCTATAGTAGAAAGCTATAGAGCTATAAAAGCTATAGTATTTGTCGGCTCATATCTGTCATCAGATGTGTCATAGTAATATCATAGTCTACCTTGAATATGAGGGTACTTGGCCATCAACAGTAGACCCCATCTAATTGTATTTCCTGTAGTATCAGTTCCAGCTGCAAACAAATTCATCACACTGTAGACCAGGTTGTCATCATGATAATGTGAATCCATGATTCCAGAGTCCTAAAATCAACAGACAGGTGACAAACTAAAATAACTGTTGATGGGTACAATAGTAGCATAAGAGCACTACTAGAATGTATATTTTACCTCCAAACCCTTCTTCCGCATCAGGAATGAATCTATAAAGCCTCTGAGCATTTGAGGGTTCAGAGTTTCCTTCAGACCCCTAATTAGTCTTCTTGTCTCCTTTCTGTTGTTTTCAATAATCTTCATCAGGAGCCTCCAGGTTTTCATCCAAGGGCCCAGCCAGGGAAAGACATTGTACACCTGTAATGCAAATAATGACATTTTAAAGTTAGGGTTACACCATGGTTTCCATGACATAATGACTAAATACAGATTAAAGACTATAATAACAGATTGTCCTTTTTTACCAAAATGGCAGCTGATCCTGTAAGACGTATAGCTTCATTGTCTCCGTTCACCATTGCTTGGAACACAGGATCAGTGTATTCAAACCTGTCTCCATAGACAATGGTTGATATAACATTGGACGCTGCGTAACTCACTGCCTGGGTTGAATCAAAGGCTTTGCCTGTGACAAACAGAATCCATATTAGGTCAAGTTATGCATTTAATATTTATTTTGAAATTAACATTTATTTTTATGTGGCATTATGACTTCCACAACAGTACAGATTTGGTTACCTTCATGTTTTTCAATTGTGTCAATCAGGTAATGACATTCCTGTATGATGTTCTCTGCACTCATCCTCTTTCCCATGCCAAAGTCTCTCAGGTTAGTCAAGGCAAAGCGCCTCATCTCTTTCCAGGACTCACCATTGGACAAAATTATACCTATGTACACACACGCACGCACGCATGCACGCCAAAAAAAAGAACAAAAACATTAGCCTTGTCCAAGGCAGAAAATATGTGACAAATGAACTGAGTTACACAAAACATACAGAACTTTACCATGTCCTTTATTCAAGTCATAGAATACAGGAGTGATCTCTCTGTCTCCAAACTCCTCAGCATAGTTGACCAGAGCCTGTTTGACCGTCTTGTATCCTGCCAGGACCACTACTTTCTTATGACCAAGGTGGATTGTGAACACTGGTCCATATTTCTTGGACAGCTATAAAGACAAAGTGTGAGATGTGTAAAATTATGCTCTACAGCAGTGGTTCCCAAACCTTTGAGCTGAAAATAGCAGATCTACAAGTTCACAACCTGTCGCGATGCGATACGTTAAGCTTGTAGATCTGCTATTTCCACAAGTTCTTAAACTTTTTTTTATTTTTTTTGCGAGTGAGAATTTCTTAATTGTATTAAAATTTCTGAAATTCTCTGGAAAGATGTTTGGGAAACAGTGCTCAGAGTGCAATATGTTTTAAGACACTCATTTGATAATAATGTTCACTTACAGTTAATATAATTTCATTTACAGGTGTTTTTGCTTGTCACAGACAGTATGAAACAAAGGAACACATACATATGGTTAACACAATCTTACATAACAAAGGGAGGTGTGTGGACTACTGAGATCCAACTGCAGTAAGTTTCCAAGCAGAGGCAGAGGCCTGGGTCCTGGAGGTTCCTTCCTTTGTTCCTGGGTGCTGGAGGAGAGGCGGTAGAGGACAAACAGGAAAATCACAGCTCCCAGCAAAGTGATTGAACTGGCAGACTGGAAAAGATGATCTTCTAAAAGACACATTGTATTCAAACTCTCAACTTGCGTCCCTGAAGTGAGCTGGCAAATCGTGTTTCCCCTGAATTCTAAAGTAACTCTCTTTGTTTGTGGCAACTGGTGCATTATGCCAAAGCCACGCATGCAGCTGGAGGTAATAACTTTAATTTTGGGTGCGTTTCATTTTGGAGTACTGGGTGTCCAGGCTGGCACACAGCACCTGAAACCACAACAACCTGCATCAAAATATTTGCTCTGGAAGGGGAACTCTCTCTCTCTCTCTCTCTCTCTCTCTCTATATATATATATATATATATATATATATATATATATTTATTATTTTATTTATTTTTATTTTTATTGGGGCATTTTCTGCCTTTATTGATAGTCTAGTAACAGAAATCAAATCAAACTTTATTTATAAAGCACATTTAAAAATGACTAAGTGCTGTACAAGTAAAAAAAAACATATATCAAATAAGATCAATACATCAATATCAAGCGAGTACATACTGTATGGATATAATAAGACACTAAAATAAGAGGTAAGAGTTTGGAATTAAAGGCTGTGATTAAAAGCCAGGTCGAAAAAATGGGTCTCATAAGCAAAGACTTAAAAGTCTCAATGGACTGGGTGGATCTGATGTGGAGAGGAAGGCTATTCCAGAGCCTAGGGGCAGCCAGAGCCTTAGATTAGATGGCTCTGGGGACAGCCAGAGCCTTAGATTAGATGGCTCTGGGGGCAGCCAGAGCCTTAGATTAGATGGCTCTGGGGGCAGCCAGAGCCTTAGATTAGATGGCTCTGGGGGCAGCCAGAGCCTTAGATTAGATGGCTCTGGTGGGGGCAGCCACAGCAAAAGCACGATCTCCCCTGGTTTTAAGTAGGGCTGTTTTGGGGGTCAATAGTGAAAGGTGCGCTGACCGGCTTGTGTTCAAGAAGTTCTGCCAAATAAAAGAGGGCCAGCCCATTGAGGGATTTAAAAGCAATTATCAAAAATGTAAAATCAATCCTAAATTTGACAGGGAGCCAGTGGAGTGAGGCCAAGATAGGGGAGATATGGTCGTGCTTTTTTGTGCCTGTGAGGAGGCGCGCGGCAGCATTTTGTACTAACTGCAGTCGTCTGACCAAGGACTGGTGGATGCCAGAGTATAAAGCATTACAATAATCTAATCTAGAGGAAATAAAAGCGTGAATTAGTGTTTCAAGTTGCTTCGGGGGAAGATATGGTTTTACTTTAGCAATCAAATGCAGCTGGAAGAAACTGGTTTTGATGACAGAGGATATTTGCTTGTCGAATTTAAATGAGCTGAAAAGTATGGGGAGGGATAGGCGTGTCATGGCCAAAGATAATTATTTCGGTTTTGTTGTCATTTAAGTGAAGAAAATGTGTGGCCATCCAGATTTGTATGTCATGAAGGCAGTTTAGTAATGCTTGAAGTGATTGGAGTGGGTTGCTATTTTTGACTGTGAGAGGCATGTAGATCTGGACATCATCGCATAGCATAAACATATTAAACACATGTCGGTTAATATAATCCAATCAAAGACTGTGGTGTTTGTAGTTGGTCTGCTTCCTTCACTTCTATTGATAAATGTATATCATGAGGTCAGGTATAGGACCAATAATGGTTGATATGTGATTATGCTGTAATTAATCCTCTGAAAGACGAGTTCCGTTAGTACCACAACAATAGAATGTCAGCACTCATGCAGGGAACCTGGTTTCAAGTCCCAGCTAGGACATGAAGTTGATGGACTACAGCTTAAAGAGCTGATGAACAATACTAACTGTGGCAGCAAGAAATGAATGCAATAACTATTGACAGATCTATTTATGATTATCCAATATAGGCCAAAACTCGCTCAACCTCAGATCAAATGCCTGGATGCGCTATGTCGTACCCAACACCAAATCTGAGGCAGGGAAAAAAACCCTTGCGTTTTTTGGGCCCTGGGCTTGGAACGATCTACAGACCAGATTCAAATTGGCTTCCTTGATCCCCCTAGTGACTTTTAAGAGGCTTGCCTCTGGCATACTCTCCAGCCATTGCTCCTGCTTTGATGAGTAGCAATTTGTGGTGTTCTTAGTTTTTCTTTTAGTCTGTACTTGGTTTAGTGGTTAGCTATTTAGACTCTCTCTGAGTCTCCCTGGTAGTAGGTTTTTGGTATTACGGATGTCATATGTTTGTCTTGTCATGTCATGTATTGTTGTTACTGGCAGAGCTGTGTAACATTTATTTGCCTCTTCTCTTGGCCAGTGCGCACTTGTAAAAGAGACTTTGGTCTCAATGTGATTTTACTGGTTAAATAAAGGTTAAATAAAGAAAATAAAACAGTAACAGGAAATTATTTAAGAAAGACCTGTCAAATATAAGAGTTTATGCTGTACTGGAATACATAGTACATTAAAATTATAAATACATCTGTGGATATCAGGTACTGCTTGAGTGAATATTTGTTCTACTTCTATGTGTCATTATACTGTCCGAATACTGAGACAAACTGTAGTTCTATTAACATTCTATTTATTTCCTATACCTTTAAATCAGCCTGTGATCGTAGCATAATACTATAAATGACACGGACAGTAATACTGTACATGAGTGATGGTGACCATTGGTTCAAATCCATTTACCTACAGTTACACTAACACAATTCATTATGGAACCAGGAAAGTTCTTGTTTATGAGCAATGCAACAATGGAAAATATTCTGCAAGAACTGTCCTATTTAGAGTCGACTGACAGCACACAGCTGATGAGGTGAAGGGCTGAGGGTGAAACCGACAGTTGCCGTCAGATCCAGTTGATCCTCTGTTACCCCAGGTGGAGGAGTGAAACGAAAGCGCTGCAGGAGAGAGGTGAGGAAGACCTCCATCATGGCCAGGCTCTCTCCTGGACATGCCCTACGACCTGAAAAAATACGTTATTGCAACTGTTAGAACTGTGGTTGAACTGGGATGCACCCATCAGGACCCAAGGAAGCTGTGTGCGGAAGTGTTTGTGTCGCCCCCCTATGGGCACAAGTGAAAGCACTTTGAGTTGTGCTCTATTGAGGCCCTTGGATTAAGAAATATCCCTCACGTGGGTGAGGGCTATTTCTTACAAGAATATTAACTTCCAAATCCAATCATTTAGGCAAATATAATGTATAGGTAAATGCTATGGAGTATCAAATCTGTGTTGGATGGCCATTTACATGATGCACAAATGGTAAAATAAATGGTAAATGGTGCATTTATATAGCGCCTTTATCCAAGGCACTTTACATAGATTGTGCATTACATTCACCCATTCACACACACATTCATACACCGATTGCGGCGGAAGCCATGCAAGGTACCAACCAGCACATCGGGAGCAATTTGGGGTTCAGTGTCTTGCCCAAGGACACTTCGACATGTAGCCAGGAGGAGCCGGGATTCGAACCGCCGACCCATGGATCATTGGACGACCTGCTCTACCTCTTGAGCCACAGTCGCCCCTGCACAAAACCATTTGTATCCAAAATGGTGAAAAGAAGATAATCTCATTTTTGAGGGTTAATATAATCTCCACCTGTCAGCTTGGCAGAGATAATTACAATATGCCTGGCAAAACTGCAACATTCACACTCAATACTGACAAATACTAAGGCGTTTACCTGCAGAAAAGGGCATGAAGGCATCTCTCTTGACAAACTGGCCCTCTGGATCCAGAAAGTTATTGGGGTTAAATGTGTGTGGGCTTTCCCATTCAGTCTCATCGTTCAGGACAGAAGTAAGTAGAGGAATCACAGGAGTTCCCTGTTCCCAAAGAGAACAGGTCTATTACATGATGACCCAAAACATTGACTACTGTTTCATGTTTTCAGAGGAAATGCACAAATATATTCTCTTTTTTTCTTTTTGAAATTGTACACACACACACACACACACACACACACACACACACACACACACACACACACACACACACACACACACACACACACACACACACACACACACACACACACACACACACACACACACACTATTTTTGTAATTTAAAAGTAATTTACGCATGGATATAATAAGACACTAAGATAAGAGGTAAGAGTTTGGAATTAAAGGCTGTGATTAAAAGCCAGGTCGAAAAAATGGGTCTCATAAGCAAAGACTTAAAAGTCTCAATGGACTGGGTGGATCTGATGTGAAGAGGAAGGCTATTCCAGAGCCTAGGGACAGCCAGAGCCTTAGATTAGATGGCTCTGGGGGCAGCCAGAGCCTTAGATTAGATGGCTCTGGGGGCAGCCAGAGCCTTAGATTAGATGGCTCTGGGGGCAGCCACAGCAAAAGCACGATCTCCCCTGCTTTTAAGTAGGGCTGTTTTGGGGGTCAATAGTGAAAGGTGCGCTGACCGGCTTGTGTTCAAGAAGTTCTGCCAAATAAAAGAGGGCCAGCCCATTGAGGGATTTAAAAGCAATTATCAACAATGTAAAATCAATCCTAAATTTGACAGGGAGCCAGTGGAGTGAGGCCAAGATAGGGGAGATATGGTCGTGCTTTTTTGTGCCTGTGAGGAGGCGCGCGGCAGCATTTTGTACTAACTGCAGTCGTCTGACCAAGGACTGGTGGATGCCAGAGTATAAAGCATTACAATAATCTAATCTAGAGGAAATACAAGCGTGAATTAGTGTTTCAAGTTGCTTCGGGGGAAGATATGGTTTTACTTTAGCAATCAAATGCAGCTGGAAGAAACTGGTTTTGATGACAGAGGATATTTGCTTGTCGAATTTAAATGAGCTGAAAAGTATGGGGAGGGATAGGCGTGTCATGGCCAAAGATAATTATTTCGGTTTTGTTGTCATTTAAGTGAAGAAAATTTGTGGCCATCCAGATTTGTATGTCATGAAGGCAGTTTAGTAATGCTTGAAGTGATTGGAGTGGGTTGCTATTTTTGACTGTGAGTGGCATGTAGATCTGGACATCATCGCATAACAGTGGAAAGAGATATAGGCCCTAGGGGTAACATGTAGAGCAGGAACAAGATGGGACCCAGAATGGAGCCCTGGGGGACTCCAGAGCTGAGGGGGGAGGTAGGAAGAGATGTTCAGTCAGTGACCAATCTGGGAACCCATCGGCCAAAAAAATTAAGGAAAAAGCAGTCCCTGTTTTCCGCAGCGTAGCTCGGAATCTGTTCTTGAGATATTAGGGAGTCACAAGCAGCAAAGGCCCTGGGTCCCACGTTGTCATAATTCTGACCTCCCGTTATTCCGACCATTAGGTTAGTGTGAGTTAACGTGACAGTTAACGTGACAAATGATTTTAAAACTCATTCATTGTGTAATAGTCTGGCAGCCGAGGTGGACGGGTGGGAAATTTGGTATATAGTATTTTTTATTGGCCTAAAAAATACATACATTCATGAATCCACATGCTGACCGGCTGTCAGTATTGAGCAATTTTTATAGGGGTTTCGCAGGCAAAATTGTCGAAAATGTCAAACTTTCCTTTTGCTTTAAGTAGCATGTGACATGTCAACCTAGGGGGTTTTCTTGATTCTGAATCCATTCCAAGCATTCGTTTTGCACAAAATACACTCCTTGGGCTAAAAACAGCCATAGCCACTTGCCCAAATGTGCTGACCTCATCACATTTGTGCTGGATTCAGAATCATGAAAACCCCCTAGTTTGACATGTCACATGCTACTTCAAGCATAACGAATGTCAAGCATAAGTTTGACATTTTTGCCTGCCATTGATTGATTGATTGAAAATTGTATTAACAGTTTGCAGAATTACAGTACATTTCAAGCACAAACTCAATACAAAGGCTGTTAACTGTGAGTGGACGACCCAATTAAGCATTACACTTGTTTACAACAGGGTCCACCATGTTCAATTCATCAAAACATTTAGAGACGTACAAATAGACACTTCTATATAGACAAAGAACAGAACAGGAATTCATCATAATGGAGGTAAAAAGGGAAAAGAAACATATACAGTGAGGGGAAAAGGGGGGGGGGGGGTGGGGGGGGATTCAGATTTTACGGGTTTTGAAGGAGTCAAGGGATTCACATGTCTTAATGACTGTTGGTAGGGCGTTCCACATTTTGGTGGCATAGGAGCGAAAATAATTTAGTCCCTTGTTTGTGCCGAATCTGGGTTGTACATGGTTCGTTGCACTCCCTCTGGTGTTGTGGGTGTGGACTTCGTTAACATTAAGGAAGGTGTGATAACATTGTCACCCACTCTAACCAAGAAGCCATTTGCCTTGCTGAGATTACTATTAGATCCAAAGAGAATGGATTCAGTTTTTCCCAGGTGTAAAGATAGTTTGTTATCAGCGAGCCAGGTGCAGATTCTACCGAGTTCAGAGCTGAGGGCATTTTCAACCTGCAGTTTGTCCCTGTCCGAGACCAGCAGTGCCGAGTCATCTGCGAACAGGAACAAGTTGCAGTCACAAGCTGAAGTCATGTCGTTTACATATATTAGGAACAGTAGAGGCCCTAGTATGCTTCCTTGTGGAAGGGGGAGGGGGGGGACAGTGTTCCGTTCACTTCCACCATCTGTTCTCTCCCCTCCAGGTAGGATTGCATCCAGCTCACTGATGTGCTATCGAAACCAATTGCTTTTAGCTTGTTAACCAGTATGGAGTGGTTCACAGTGTCAAAAGCCTTTTGGAGGTCCAGCATGACCATGCCGCAGTATTTGCCAGCATCCACCTCTTGTTTGATGTGGTCGCTCAAATAGAGAAGGCATGTGTCAGTGGAGTGGGATGTTCTGAAGCCAGATTGGAACTCGTACAATAATTTATTAGTGGCAAGATACTTTTCCATAGACTATTGTTTCCATCACTTTCGAGATGGAGCTTAGAATAGAAATAGGGCGGTAGTTGCCGGGGTCTAATTTACTCCCTTTCTTGTGCAGGGGGTTACTTTGGCCAGTTTGAAATCTAGTGGGACCTGTCCCTGTTTGATGGAGAGGTTTACTATGTGGGTGATGATTGGAGCTATAGAGATGGCTGAGTCTCTGAGAAATTTGGAGGGAATATTGTCATGGCCAGTGGCCTTGTGGGGTTGGAGGGCACTCAGTTTCTTAAGTACCTCATCAGTTGTTACCATAACTAGTTTGAAATCGTCTTTACAAACACCTAGGTTTCTGTAGAAGGTTTTAATGTGCTCTACACCAAAGAGCCCAGAGTGGGAGGGCAGATTGTTAACCAGCGTTGTTGCTATGTTTGTAAAGAAGATGTTCAAGTAGTTGGCCACATCAAGCTTGTCAGTGATGAGAGTGTTGTTCGCTTTAATGTTTATGTTTGAAAACCTGGTTTTCAGTTTCTGACCGCAGCCTAGTTGGTTGTTGAGTAGCTTCCAGAGCTCTCGAGCATTGTTTTTGTTTTCCTCAGCTTTATTATTAATATAGTTACTTTTGGCGGATTTGGTCATGGCAGTAACAATATTTCTTAGCCTGTTTCGTTGGGTTTTTAGGTTGTCCAGCTGAGCTTGGAGATACCTGTCGAAGCGCTTGGCAAGCTTTGACTTGCATTTTAGAAATTCAGAGCATTTTTTGTCTCTGGCATTCGTTGCAGTCAGTATGTCCGAATTCATCCATGGCTCCGAGCGGGTTTTGACCCTGATGGTTCTCAGAGGAGCCATGTTGTTCAGTACTGATGTAAATTTGGTTTTGAAGCCAAGCCAAGCTTCTTCGACAAGTGTGCTTTTAAGCTCATCGGACCAATCCAGACTCTCCAATTCTTGGTTAAAGACCTCACTAGAGTAGGTTTTGAGGTCCCTTGATATGACTGCTTTGTGGCAGCCAGACTTTGGTTTTTGTTTTTTGCGGGTACAGAATATCATGAAATGATCACTAAGCCCGCATAATAATAATAATAATAGCTCAAATTTATATAGCGCTTTTCTAAATACCCAAAGCGCTTTACATAAGAACACTAGGAACAAACTTTATTAGGAAAAAAAACAAAGCAAAACAAAACAATACAATACAACAACAACAGTACAAGGTTAAAAAGATAAAAGGATAAACGAGGGAAGGGGGGGACCTTAGCCAGACCTCAGCTGGGGAAAGCTATCCTGAAGAGGTGGGTTAATGGTAGGGTCACAAGAAACCCCTATAAAAAAATAAAATTGCTCAATACTGACAGCCGGTCAGCAAGTGGATTCATGAATGTATGTATATAGACAATATTTTAGGCCAATAAAAGACTATATACCAAATTTCCCACTTTAAACAAAAGAAGCATGTCTGCTGCCAGACTATAAATAGACTGTGCATAACTGTAGTCCCAGCTTTCCATGAAGGTGGCATATCTGTTTACTGTTCCAGTACAGTGTCCAATAGTTTAGTTTGATGGCTCGGCTAGGCAGCAGATTGGAACGATAAACATAAGGTGTCATTTGTCTTTCCGATTCAACGCTGCTGCCAAGCCAATCAAACAAAGCTATGGGCAATGAACTGGAACAGGTAGTGGTGGAAAAAATACTCAATTGTTTTACTTAAGTAAAAGTATCAATACTGCAATGGAGTTACAAGTAAAAGTCAGGAATTCAACAGTATTGGCATCAAAATGTACTTAAAGAGCCTCATTATGCAGAATGTCCCATTTCAACTTTTCAAATGTATAACAATCTTTTGAAAATAGATCTACAAGCTCACATGTGTCGCATCGCAACAGTGTATATAGGGCTGAAGTGGTTAATGTATGTGTTGTAATAATAATAATCAAAATCTACAAAGTAACTAGTAACTAAAGTTTTCAAATAAATAGTGGAGAAAAAGTACAAAATGTAGGTAGTTGAGTAGAAGTAAAAGTATTGATAATTGGAATTACTCAAGTAAAGTACAAATACCTCAAAAGTGTACTTAAGTACAGTAAATGTAGGCCTACTTAGTTACTTTCCACCAGTGGGAAAACGACATGGGTAACATTCACAGTCAACCTCATGCATACATGTGTTCTGTTTATCAAGTTCTCCACAGTCACGATCTACATCTGATGACGTCGTCTTTCAGTCCTGTATTAATCCTGAGTTTGGAGGTGCAGCAGCAGTTTAAAATTATATTAGAAAGAGAGGGGAATTTGCTTCCATTTGCGTAGAGCATTATTTTATTAAAAAAAATGCAATTACATATACATTTGACAAGGTCAATTCAATGGTACAGTACACACAATCACAATAATGTAAATTCCCTTTTTAAATGATACATTGTATTTCAGCATTATCAACCCTTCAATGTTACAAGTGTGCGGAAATGGCAAACTTTCTTTTGCTCAGACTAAAGACTGCAACAGAAGTAACAAAGGTCAGGAGTTTTACCACTGGCTTATATTATACTTCGTCGTATGATGGTGTCACGCGAAAATAGCCAATTTACAAAGTTCACAAAGCGTTGCATGATGCTTTGTGAGATTGTAGATCAGCAATGTTTTGAAATTTTAAAATATTCAAAGTGGCTAATAGGTCCTATGACCAATAAGCACCACGTGTTAGCAACTTCTGGGAATAATATGTAAAGAAGGAAAAAGATATGCACATCCCATTATTTTCTTCATCTTCTGGGAATACCAGCCTATTTCTTACACTTCCCATGCCTGCTATTTTGTCTCTCGTCAATGAAAGCACACTAAGCCATAACAAGCAAACGGTTAACAAAGCTGATTCATTTCACTCAATGCTTTTTGCTTTATCTAAATCATGAATACATTCATCTCAACTCTGTTTAGTGAGTTTTGAGAGTGGGAATGTTATTTTTCACCCGTACACTGTGGTAATCCAATGTCCTCTTCACATCTACTACAGAAACAGACTCTTACACAGGCTATGAAAGGAGGAAGACCATCTTCATCGTTCCTCCACAGTATGTGAGACTTGTTATTGTCATACATGTCATACATTATAATCTGCTCAAACATTCCTTCTGAAATATATTGGTTTTTCTGTCAGTTCTTAAAAAAGAGGCTATGACAGCACGATCCCATACACACAGGAAGGGGGAGGGGGGTATCATTGCTGTAATCACAAGCCGAGTTACACTGTCACACAAGATTTAAAATAACCAATCTACAAGCTCAAAAGTGACCCGATGTGTTGCTTTGTGAGCTTGTAGGTCTGTTTTTTCCGCACGCAACCATGACCATGAACTGTGTATTGGTAATGGGCTGGTTTACTCACCCATAGCAGCTAATGTAATGCTCCTACACACATCAGTAAGTAATCATACCACAGTTGTAGAATAGTCTGAGGTAAGGGATGATGTGCGCTCTAACACCTGCAAATGGAAAGAAGACATACACACACAGACATACTGAAGAGTTTTTTCAACGTGTTGCAGGAAAACCAAGGTATTGAGGGTACACGACAACCCTCAAGTCCTTGTAATTTTGCAGAAATAGATTGAAATCTGTCCGATGCAATCTTATCTATAGAGGCTTGCTTGCTTTACAAGGCAAGACATTTGAAAGTATTCTTTGTCAGATATAGAAACACGTGTGAACCAAGTGGTTAACATGCATTTACACTCTTGACAGAAATCTGATACTATTTCAGCAGCTAATGTCAGCCTTATTCCACACAGTAGGTGTCATGGAGCTTGTCAGCCTTATTCCACACAGTAGGTGTCATGGAGCTTGTCAGCCTTATTCCACACAGTAGGTGTCATGGAGCTTGTCAGCCTTATTCCACACAGTAGGTGTCATGGAGCTTGTCAGCCTTATTCCACACAGTAGGTGTCATGGAGCTTGTCAGCCTTATTCCACACAGTAGGTGTCATGGAGCTTGTCAGCCTTATTCCACACAGTAGGTGTCATGGAGCTTGTCAGCCTTATTCCACACAGTAGGTGTCATGGAGATTGTGGTCACTGAGTTTCCATGACAAAATCACACACACCGCTGCAGATTTGTTTGGAAGGCAAAACAAGAGAGAAGCCAAGGATCCTTTTCCCCCACATGTGGTAAACCATCAGTCATGTGGTAAACCATCAGTCATGTGGTAAACCATCAGTCATGTGGTAAACCATCAGTCATGTGGTAAACCATCAGTCATGTGGTAAACCATCAGTCATGCTCAATGCCCTCTTTTCAAAATGTGCTAAATGTAATTTGAGGTCAAGTCTTCAGTCCGACAGGAACGGAGCTTCCAGTGTTTGCTCAATGGTTCCCAATGCCATGCAGTTTTAGAAATAGTAATTCAGGCATGCATTCACGAATGCACCCGGTACACATCCATAAATAGCTCTTAATGAGTATGGTTCAAGTACAATGAATATGTTATATTATTTACACCTGGCAAAAACACTAAGCGACTTTTAAGGATGATCAGGCATTACAAGTATCGGGTTGGGATAAACCCTCATTTGTTAGATAAGGCTAACGGTGGACAACCGATGGCTGTGTCATGGTTTATACTCTCTTTGTAATCAACAATGTCAAAAACAGCATTCATTCTCAGAAACACAAAAATAAAGCGATAAAAACAAGAAATATATAAATAACAGAAAAGAAAGGCTACACGCATAAAAGTACACACACTGTTAAGTCGTCGGTCATACACAGTGAAACAATAAAGCAGCGTAGTACCTAGACAGTAAAATCCTCAGTGTTCAATTTAACTCTGAGAGAGTACAAATGAAACCAAATGGACCTGTAAAGTATGGACCAGTAAGGGTCCATTTGGTTCTATTTGGACTTCTCTCAGAGTAAAATCAACACCATGGATTTTACGGTGAAGTTACATTTTCCAGTGGTCATCTTCAAAGTTCAAACTCACATAAAGGTGCAACATTTAAAATTTTCGATGTCTTTTCTTTTTGTTTTACTTGGTATATAATTGACCCCATTCCCACCAGTTACAACCGTTGCTTCATACTTTGCCTTATACAATAACAAGAAATAGCATGATTGAGGCTTGAGGCTGATGTTCGCATGGCGGTCGAATCCCACCAAAGGGTCGCAAGACTCGCATAGAGCCAGAGATACGCGGCCAACATGAACGAACAGAGGCCCACAGCACCTCTAGCTTCCTCCTGCAACCCGCACAGTGGTGGAGGCCTGTGTGTTGTGTGTCCAATACGCACATATGTAGTAGTATAACTGTATATATAAACACAGACCGTCCACGCACACTGTGGAACATGGATGGGACCCGATGGACGGATGGATGTCCTCTTCATTCTTCTCTTATTTCCTCCTGCCCTCTGTGCAGTGTTGGAACTGGGCAAAGCTGAGGAACACTTGCTCCAGTGATATCTGGCTCACGCAGTAGTCTTCTATACGGTATTTCTCTTTGGCTGCCTCCAGGGTCCCAAACACCTAGTTGTGGTGGGTGGGTGGGTGGGTGGGTTTGGAGAAAAAACATGAAAGTGTTGGGTAAATACATTTAAAGGTGCTAGCAGCAGTATGTACAGTTGGAGGCCATCGATATTGTCCTTTTCTTTTTGCTGAGGTTTGCGTGATCTGCGCAAAAGGACAGTTAACCCATTTTGGGCGGGAACCCCTTTTGGTGTTTTAAACATTATGTTATAATTTAGCTATTGAAAAATAGCAGATCTACAAGCTCATAGCGCGCCACCGAGTGGCGCGCTACGAGCTTGTAGGTCTGCTATTTTTGAAAAATCGTGAAAATATTTATTTCAGAAAACTGGAGGATTTAGAAGGATTTAAAAAAAAATTGAGGTCAGGCCTAAATGGGTCAAATGATAAGGGACAATATCGGTGGCACCCAACTGTAAGGTTTTGTGATGGTCGAGGCTCCTGGATCGCTCATGGCATCGTGTCATAGTACAGTTATTACACATTTTCTCCTCTAGAGGGGGCTCTAACATCTGAAATTAAATGACATGCAGGTTTTATGTACAAGCACTTTTACCTGTGCCCAAGTGAGAGTCTTGTCAGTCAAGTGGTAGTGCACCATGCCATGGTGCTCATCCTTCAGTAGACTACCTGTGGTGGGAGAGAGAGCATCTGGTCAAAATACATTTCCTCATCCATTTAGGCTGAGTGGTAATCTGTACAACAATGTCAAAATATTCTTTCCTGTTGATATGAATTTCACTTCATTGTTAGTGGTCATCATCGTTTAACCACTTTAATCCGATACTGATTGAGGTCCCACAGGGCTGTATAATCGGCCCCCTCCGTACCCCCTCTACACATCTTCAGACTCCACCTTAGCCCTTGCCATAGCACTTGCCCTATTAAACGCATGTAATTTAACGTAGACATAGCATTCGAGTATATTCCCATAGTTTCATGTTACAGATATTCTACTGTTGCTAGATGGATGTTAGGTTCTTAGCTTATTTATGATCCTTGATGATGACTATTTCTATGTATTAGCATGTGTTGTTCTTGCTTACTGTAAATCGCTCTGGATTAAGACCTTGCTAAATACCTAAATTGTACACCAAATCTCTTCTGTGAGAATAGCTGATCTACAAGCTTGTAGATTTGCCATTTTTGTCAAATATTCAATGTGCTTAAGCAATATTTAAGACACAACCCACGTACACATTGACAGAAATGTCCCATATCTGTCTATTTTGGCCATTCTCTGTGCATTTCGTAGGCAAACACTGGCCTGACACGTCCATTATGATCCATCTACGGCTACGCAGTAGTCACATCAACCATTCATACAGTATTTTTTAAAGTGAAGATTGCTATTTTGCCGTAAACTCGTGTGTTCTCGTATAGAAAATGTAACAATCAAAATCTTGAACTGTTAGTAAGGACATTCACACATTGTACACTAATGACATCATTTAGAGTTACTAAACATTTCAGTACAACTTTGGCAGCTTTTCAGAGACACAGAATGGGAGTGTGAATGGAATGTTAGCCCCACAGCAAATATATTGAGGTCATTTTGAAAACGGGGAAGGCTTCCCATTAAGTGTGCTGAACGTTCTGGACTGTCTAGAGCCTGCACTGTCAAACCGAGAAACCTTCTGACCTGGGAAGGTGCCTTCGATGAAATCTTTGAAGAGCTGCAGGTCACTGTCCTCCAGGTCCACCTCCACGTGCACCTTTGCCAGCAGGGTGTAGCCACTGCCAAACTTGCTCTTCAGATGTTGGGGACTGCCCAGACACTTGAACTGACCGTTGACCATGACCGCCAGCCTGGTGCACAGGGCTTCACACTCCTCCATACTGCAGTGAGACGCAACCAGAGGGAAAGGTATAAATGAGTACTAGAGCATGACACGACATGTTTTTAAACACTTTAAACTCCCTACTATCAACACTTTAAGTGAAAATAACAGATCTACATACAGTATGACACAGTATATAGGCCTTAAAGTGGCTAATCAGTAAACCAGTAGACCTGAGACACGTGCGTGCGTGCGTGCGTGTGTCTGCATAAAAAGTGCATTTCAACCATTCCAAGAAGTGAAAAGTTCATCGAGTTCACATTCACAACAGATGGTCTTCATTTATGATGCTATGCTGTAATGTTCTAATGCTGAGCAGGCCTGAGTGAAAAGCTAGATTAAACAGAATGAAAAGCTAAATTAAGAGTGAAAAGATCGATTAAACAGAGTGAAAAGCTAAATGGAGGTAATGATGATGGAACAGAGTTTACCTATGTGAGGTAATGATGATAGAACAGAGTTTACCTATGTGAGGTAATGATGATGGCCTTGCCAGACTCTCGTGTGCGTGTGACAGCGTCCCACAGCAGTCTTCTGGCCACAGGGTCCATACCAGTGGAAGGCTCGTCCAGGAAGATGACCGGAGGCCCACCAATCAGAGCCATGCCTGCACTCAGCTTCCTCTTGTTGCCCCCACTATACACAGACCAACAGGGAATGGAGGGGATCACATTCATAATATTTATCAGCCATTTTCCATTCATGAGGGGAGTGATAAAAGGACAGAGAGGTTGATAAGCTTGCAGTGATTCGTCACCGGTCATATCTTCCCTAGGTGTTATACAGCAGCTGACCAATGAAGGCAGCTAAATTGCAACCGTGGAAAGAAATGGCACCATCAACCAGACACAAGCCAATATTTCTTAATATCCTTTATTCCTTTATCATTTGTGGAACAATTAACAACTAAATAGCAAATCTACAAGCTCACGTGTTGCATCACAACGGGAAGGAAGTTTGTAGAGCAGCTATCTTGGCTATTTTTGAAAGATTTACAACATTCTCTGAGACAATAGGGACACCAGGGTTAATGTTGTTATAATATATAATGGCAGCAGCACGTACAGTTCAAACCCTGATTTGTGGAAAAGTCTCTCTGCGTACCTGTAACTGCGGACCAGTTTATCAGCATGGGGCTCCAGCAGCAGTGACCTGAGGACGTTCTCCACACAACCAGACACATATTTCTCCGGTATTCCTCTGAGCCTGGCATACATACTCAGAGTCTCTCTTCCTGTCATGTGGTCCAAGAGAGCGTCAAACTGAGGACAGTAGCCTATGCGCTGCTGCACCTGCAATTCAGAGATGGAATGATGAATACTGTCCATTTAAAATCTTTGTTATTCTCTTAAAAAAAAACGGCAATTCCTGAACCTTTTCATTTCAAAGAACACCGTTTTGATATGCTTCAGCCCACAGACCCCCCCCCCATGTGATAGGATTTTATTTTTAATCTCGGAAACAGAAATTCCTAGACACGAGTGCCGTTTGTGTAAATAGCGTTACGTGATAATGTGCATAGCGGGTTGATTCGACCGTGACAGTACATACATATACAGAAAACTCTGTTCTAGAAAAATGCGCCTGCCTGCATTCACAGCACGCTCATTGAAGTCGATCTGCGAGAAATCAATTTTATCCTCAGGAAGCCACTTTGAGATTCCCTCGATAACTGATGTGACACCAGAGTGACATTTCAAATCAAACAGACTGCATTTACGGACAGAATCACTGCTTCTAATCCCTTTCCTCCATCTCCCTCACTTTTTTAATATCGTGCAGGATGCTGTATCCGTCAATGAAGGCGTCCCCAGAAGTGACGCTCTCGTCCCCAGTCAGCATCTTAAAGGTGGTGGTCTTTCCTGCGCCGTTGAAGCCCAGCAGACCAAAGCACTCTCCTTTCCCCACAGCGAGAGACAGCCGGTCCACCGCCAGCAGAGTCTCACCGCTACTGTACACCTGGGAGACGGAGATAACGGCAGATGTCATTCACCTGGGCATACAGTATCTTAGCTACACACACACACACACACACACACAATCAAGAGTCACACACACGTTAGCACAGAGGCACGCTATTTTGTCATGCGTGGTTCCTTAATCTTCTCTCTCACAGGCAAATACGCATGTGTGCTCAAAGGTGCGCATGCATTGCATACGCACATGCAAGTGCATACGCACACACAGGGTGTCTCTACACAATTAGAGACGGTAGAAGAATTGTTCACATGGAATTGTGGACAAAATCTTATCCAACGACAACCAAATATTCAACGTTTTGGGTCTGAGAGGCTGAATCTAATCAAATGGTGGTCCGTGGCTCAAATGCCAAATAAATAATGGTCCCTGGTATGAAAAGGGTTGAAAACCACTGGTCTAGAGTGCTCGCTTCTGTCTTTTTCAAGCCACGTACGATATCTTCACGGCACACAGGTTGGGGAAGCGCTGGCCTACAGCCATGCCTTTCAAAGTCCTGCAGTGCATATAGTGCGTTACCTTGCTGAGTTCCTGCAGGATGAGTGGGCTGCCGACCATGGACTCCACCACAGGCTGGCACTCCAGAACCCTCTTCCTCTCGTCCGCCACATCCCTGTCCTCTGGAAGCAGCGCTGCGTCCGTTATCACGGGTAGCTAACGAGCATGGTAAAGGACACACACACACACACACACACACACACACACACACACACACACACACACACACACACACACACACACACACACACACACACACACACACACACACACACACACACACACACACACACACACACACACACACACACACACACACACACACACACACACACACGAGTAGCTGCTAATTAACTGTGAGTATTGACCCATTATCAGCATAAAGTGAGACATTTCCCATAGTATTATCAGACTACTGCAGGATATTCATCCACTCCTACCCGTTTGTGCCTTCTGCCCAGGGAGCCGAGGAAGCGGCGGAGGGTGCGGACGCACTGCAGCTCGATGACGAAGAGCAACGTGATGAAGACTACGCCCTGCACCGAAAAAGACACCAGGAAACGGCCGACTCCAGGCTCGGACATCGAAAAGTAGTTCTCCTGGTATGTGATGTCTGGAACAGGGCAACGGCAGGCATTGACACAGGGGTTCACAATCTGCAGTTTTACCATCTCAGACCCAATTAAGGAGCAACACCGTATCATTCGAAGTTTCCGTCTGGCTTTACCTCAAGGCACAGCACTGAAATGGTTCTTTTGCAAAGTTTTTAATGACCTGATTTTAACTGCCGATTCTGGTCGTGCTGTGGTCCTGGTACTCCCAGATCTAACTGCGGTCTTTGACACGTGGATCACAGGATCCTGTTATTACAACTGTGTTGGCATCAAAGGTACCGTCATCTGACTGATACGAGTTTCTCTGTTCAGATTAGTTTTTCTTAGATTTGCTGCGTGCTGCCCCTCTTACTTGTGAGGTGTCCCAGGGCTCCAATTTGGACCTGTGCTCTTCCTGTTGCTATGCTGCCCCTAGGATCTATTTGTGCAAAGCACAATATTTCTTTTCACTTTTAGGCTAATAATGTCCAAATCTACATGCCTCTGGCAGCCAACAACAATGACTCATTCAAGCCTCTGCTAGCCTTACATATTGTAAAAAGCCTGGATGGACACAAATGTCCTAATTTTAACAAAAGCCAGATCCAAATGATAAATTGCAGTCTCTCCTTCCAATTCACTTGGCTCTCTAAACACCTAATATCAGCTCCTCTGTCAATAACCTTGACATGACCTTTGCGTTCTAATTTCATACATAGATCAGCTCAGTAGTTTCCATTTCCACCATATTTTACAAATAAAGTTGCATTTGATTTGATTTGAACACCAAAAGTTGAACGTTTCGTAACATTTTCATGGATGTTACTCACTGTTAATCGTGCAGATGATCTGGGCAATCGGATTGGAGGTGCAAAAGGAGATGAACTCGTAATTCTGGTAGAACTGACAGAAGGACATGCCCAGGCAGTAGTTAGGGAAGATCAGGAACACCTTGTCAAGCAGATTGGCCATGTACTGCAGCTTCAGCTCTGGAGGAAGAGGGAATCAAGAGGATGGAGGGATGAAAAAATGGTTAGCTCAATTTTCAGATGTCCCATTTCAGTCTCACTTCTTCTGCTTCTTTTCTTTCTCTTTATCCTCTTAAAAGCCACCTGTGGACAGGTGTTGTCTATTATGTGCCATCCACACTAAGAATGATAACTATAAAGTTAACTAAAATTATAATGATGTGAGCATACACACTTGAAGAACGAAAATGTTCTATATATATGTTGACGAGCTGTGCCATCCCTCACATAATGAATGTGAGGGATGTTTTGAACGTGATGTCAGTTCTCAGTGATCAAAATGTTATTGTTCGCCACTGTCGCATTAAAATTAGTTGACAGAGTTCACACCACAATTGTAATGACGACATACTTTTTATAGTTAATACCTATATAAATATGTATATGTATATAACTATTAGTTATCATTACCGTTATCTGTGTTTACAGCGTAATATCTTGCTATAAACACTCGTACAATGCATCTGCAACTCCATCTTGTTCCAATCGTTTGTGATGCCCATTGTTAGAACTAGAAACATTTCCATTCGAGATACAGTACCAGAACATCCAACTTCCCCCCACCACGCGACACTCACCTGGAATGGTCATGATGGTGACGGTCAGGAAGGTGGCTGTGCCAGAGATGATGTTGAAGATGGTGAGGCGTGTGTAGGCGGTGGCCGCCGTGTTGAACAGGAAGCTGAGCAGGTACATGAGAGGAATGATGGCCCAGCCGTACAGCAGCAGCAACAGCAGCACGTCCACCAGGTGGTTGTTGTCTACGAAGGCCTTGACCGCAAACGCCTGGAACACCACCTGACAGATGATGGATAATAACGCAGGAGGGAGAGAGAGAGAGAGAGAGAGAGAGAGAGAGAGAGAGAGGGGAAGGTAGAGGAGAATGAACCAAGGAAAACGAGAACGGAGATAAGAACAACTTAACCCCCTTATGGCTATTGACGTAATTGACGTAATGAATAAAAAAAGCCATCATAACCGTTGACGTAAATGACGTAATCGCTTTATTCCCTATTATCGGGGGCTTAATGTATCAAAATGTAGCAACCTTTAGCTTGTTTGGCTAACGGCCGATGTAATCTACCTAAAACCGGCTGAAATCCTCACATGCACGCTCTCGCACGCACGCGTGCGGTCTTTATGTGCATCGCTGCGTAAAATGCGATATTTGGGGCTTGATTAGAGCTTAATTTGACTTGGTTATTAAAATAAACTATGATAACTTAGCATCCTGGACATCTGACTGTGTAGCACAGTGGAGATGTTGCGGATGTTGTGATCACGTGGACAGGAAATGACATCGCCAGATTCGCTCTATTTGGTAAAAATCGGCATAATGGTGAAGTTACCGCCACCATCAGGACTGGGTATAATACTATAGGATTACCGTGTTAGAATGAGATATAGGGCCCTATTAAGCAAGTGGAATCTAATTACATATCATTTTACAGTTTTTAAGACGTGGGGGCGTGTGCAATGTCATATTACAATTATGGGCCAGGTAAGAAGCGCTTTCGACACCCCGTGGTGTGAGCAAAACGGCCTTGAATTAGTCATGGGAGTGTTTCAGGGAGTTTTGAGGCTTACCCAATGAACATGTCCGTACTATTCTCTTTACGACACCAGCTGATGTCCTCATGGAATGCGCCCTTTTCGGCAAGTGGTATTACATTTCTGCAGACTGGCACCATAGACATGACATGACTTTGTCACATTTGGGTTAATTATTCCTATTGCACTGCATGCTGTCACCTTTATGCCTCAAAAGAACAGATCCACAAGCTGTCACAGCCATGATGTGCATAGCTTGTAGGCCTATGTCTCTATTTTGTTAAGTAACTTGCAGTGTTCATTGGAAAGTCATTACAGCGGCGCAGCCATATGCTAAGGGAGGGAGATATACGTACATCATCACTTCATTTGTTTCTGTTCTAAGCATGAAAATCATTCATTTGATTCATAAATGAATAACTAAGCCTTTGAAATGGCACCTAACTATACCTTTCAGATCGGAATGGAACTGCGAGTAGATACGCAGCATTGGCTGGCAAATTGGCAATCCATGCGTATATGTTCCCAGAATCGTCTAACCCCCGAACATACAAGTTCGTTTGATATTGTTTAATTCGATAAAAATAGAACCATATACCATACAGCGAATGAAAGCAAGATTCCTAAGGAATGTGGGGATTTTTACATTTTAAAAAACGGCTGAGAAATGAGAGAACCATGAGTGTTTATAATATCAAATATTATAAGAATAATATGAAAGACAAACGGGCTGTGAAGAGCTCAGCTCACCATCCCGACAAGGAGGAAATATAGCCTATAGTGCATGCACGTATATGCACTGACTGTTGCACACACGCTCTTTATTTGTTTCTATTGAAAAACACCAGTAAAATAACGTTTATTTTATTTTATTTCATTCGAGTCACGACGAAGGAATGAGTTGAAATGCCATACGTGCGCCATGCGTATTGCTGCGGCCCCAATGTTATGGTCTTCGCTCGTAGCATTTTATTGAAGAAGAATTGAGTCGGGTGTGATACAGCGTATGAAAGCAAACTTCCCAGTGATTATGGAGATGTTTTAATTTTTAAAAAAGGTTTAGAAATGAGCGATATATGACCCTTTATAATCTCAACGAGAAAGCCAGAAAGCTCGCTGTTGCCATGTCTCATAGAAACAAGTAAATAGGTCTATAAACATACTCCCAAAAGAATCGCATATAACAGGTGTCTACAACCTATTTTAAATGAAGTGCCATGTTTTTATTTTCTAGATAGTGAGTCTGCCATATCAAGATTCCTTTTAATGACACCACATTAAAATTTCCAGCATATTTTGATTGTCCACAAATATAAAGTTCTTCATTCTTTTTACATATTTTCTTGCACATTGTTATAATGATCATTATAAATATATATCCCCCTGCAGTCAGAGTTCATTGTTTTAATGAATGAATGTGATGCATTGTGAGCTGGTAGATCTGCTATTTTCAAAAGTAATCTTTGAAAAAAGTGACAATAAGAATATTTTTGAAAAATGTTATTGAAACATTTAAAAACACAAATCTGTCATGGGGGTCACTGGCTTAGTTGGGCAAATGCATTCATCTGGGGGTCCTTGACATGGGAATGTCGCTGTGTGAGGATCACTGGTTTAAACAACATTAGGAGAAAAGCCCAAATAAGCACGTTAGAAACAAGAAAAGCAACCACAACTACCAATATTTACAAGCAACTTTGCAGAAAAAGAAGCCGCTTATAATAAACAGCAAACAGACATGGCAACACTCCAGCAGCACTCCAGAGCCGCTCAAGTGTAAAATCAAACAGTGCTTTTTGCTTTTAAGACGTGGTCAGACCCAGGCGGAATCGGTATGCGCTGAGTGTTTTTAGGTCAAGGGGCTTAATAGCAATTAGCGCAAAGCGAAAATAATTAACATATGGACACTCCCCCAATGCTAAATTATGCAGGAACGTGGTATTCCATATGAGTGAGCGCTCACCACGGCTTCCATAATACGAAAAGGCGCAGAGCGAGGGCGAAATCTGTATTACCGCATGGGTTTTTCGTCTTGCTTAATAGGGCCCATAGTGTGTATGTCACAGATTTTTCTATTGGCATTAAAATGACGAATTAAACATATGAATAGTGCAGGTAGAAGGCACAATCCACTGTTAATTAGGGTGACCATAAGAGGGTTAAGCTCAACTTTGTGATTTGTGTGTGTGATTTTTATTTTACAATGGTATCGATTCTTTGCACTTTGGTCATTTCATCATTTAATAATTTAATATAACTCTGTTCAAATGTAGTTTATTTAATGCAATTTGTTTCATTGTCATTGTCATGGTGTGGCGTGTGTCTGTCTGTGGCTTATCTCACAAACAATCAGTGCCACATTTCTGGTGCACTATGCCAACAGGCCAAGACGTATATGCCCATATCTGGGGGCGAGACAAATGTCATCAATATGACATAATCAATATAACATCAGAGATCCACAGCCACGCCAATGGCATTTACATATCTGTATCAAGAAGAAATCGTATCTGTCAAAACCTAATCCATCAAAATTCCGAATGTTCATTTAATTCTGGCCTGCAACAACAAGGGTCGACTTTTACACTGTCATACTTTATCAGCACCAAGGATCTTACTGTGAACATGTGGCATCATCCCTACAAGGGAAGTGAACAAAGGCCTGTCACATTTATTACATAATCCTCTAATCGTTTCCATGTTGAAGGATTTTCATACATTAAAAAAAGCTGAAATAGCTTATCTACAAGCTTACAACGCATCGTGTTGTAAGCATGTAGATCAGCTAATTCCGCTATTTGTTTTACCCCTGTGTCAATTATCTAATGTGATCCTGGGCTCTACACACCCTCCGCCAACCTGGGGAGAGCAACGGACTTGAACTCATGCTTCCTTCATGCATGAGTGTCCAAGTTGCTCCTTTACACCTGACAGGGGGGAGTTTCCCTGGTTGGACAAGTGCGTGGAAGGAACACGTTATTCCAACCAGTTCAGGCACCCCGGCTGGTCAGGGGGAGGCTCTCTGTATATTTCTGTTAATTGTCATATCTGCCCTGTGCAGTTTTTGATTATCAGGCAAAAAGAAATGTATTCTTTATTCACATGTTCCAATGTTCAAGGCCACAAACAACTAAATCGTTAATCACAATTATTTGTGTGACAATTACTCGTCAATTTAAATGTGTAACGGTGACAGCCCTATGAGTAAACATGGTGTTACTGACCAGCATGAGGATGCAGGGCAGCAGGAAGTTCACCATGTCCCACAGCAGGGCGGAGAACCAGAAGTTGGAGAGGTAGACGCCGCTGACCTGCTGCACGTGTTTGGACTTGATGGAGCGCTCCGTGACCAGCAGCAGGGCGAACGTGCTGGACAGCGAAGCCATGCCGTACATCAGGTTGATGGCGATGGCGAAGCCAGTCTGAGGCCTGAGGACGCGGAGGCAGGAGAGAGGGGAGGTGAAGACGAGGAGGAGGTCAAAAGGATTTGCGGAGAGAACGGGCACAAAGAAAACGGTGAGAAAGCGGGCTAAAAGAGTAAAGGTCGTCTCGGACTGGAAGCGAGTGACGTGGGCGTCGTTGAAATTTTCAATATGCAACACCGTCATATGACAAGGTATAAATCAGGCTTAGGGAGATGAGAATTGAGACAAATGTTCTCGCCTCCTCTCGTCAATTCCAGACGGGAGGAGGCATTGATCTGATTGGGGAACCAGTGGCGACAGCCATCAATAACCCCCCCACCCCCACCCCCAGCCGCAGGGGCTCGTACTCACTCAGTGAGCTGGCTCTGGGCGATCTCGGAGAGGTTGCGTGGCATGGGGTCGTTCCCGGTCTGGATGGAAGCGTTGGGTCCTGCCAGGAGCTTGAACAGTGCGTTGTCCACCATCATGAGGGCCGTGGCCGGGGTGTGGTAGCCCTCGTTGTTGAAGTACGCCGTGGCCTCGGCAAACACACTGCTGCTGCCGCGGAAGGCCGCGCCCACCACGCACTGCTCGTTGAATGCCCCGCCCTCCGCCTCCGCCTGGGTCAGGATGTAATCAGTGAAGTCTAGATGGAGGGACGGGGGACAGTGACTAATACTGAAAAATATTTTTTTCACTTAAACAAAATAAAAAAACTAAGCTATGACGACTAAAACTATGACTAAATATATTGACAATTTCGTCAACAAATAAAACCTTGACTAAAATGTTAAGGAGGGACTAGTGGAGAAGAGATCCAGTAGAACTAAAAGGGGCTCTGAAAATAGCAGATCTTACAAGCTTACAATGCATTGTGCACCTTGTATCTCCATATTTCACATTTTTATGTTTATGCCTTGTTTTATAATGACTCATAGATGGTGTTGCGTAAAGGTAGCAGAGATACCTGATCTACAAGCCCACCGAGCGTTGTGTGACGTGTTGTGAGCTCGTAGATGGGCTATTTTCTTTATTTTTTATGAAAATGAACACCTACTGTATAATGACATGCCCAAAATACTGAAATAGGTTCACCAGGTTTAAAGTGGTTAAGTCCGTCTCTGGGGTTTATGAATTTAACCAATGAAAAGTATTAAGAAGAGCTGGAGACTAAATAATAACTACATCGAATAAAAAAAAAAAGGTTTCTGCCTAACAGTGTCAAGATTCATCTGCAAACATAAACGTATTTACATTTTACTTAATGAGGTCTGTTTTGAACGCTTTACCACCAGTGATGTTGACGAGCTGTGCCAGCTGCGCAGTGAGCTGGGAGTCGTATGCACGTGCGAGGGCGGCCGCCAGGGGTCCAGCCCCGGGCTCCAGGGCCACGGGGACCCTGGTGTGGCCGTAGCGGCTGAGTGCCAGCCTCAGCTGCGGAGCGCTTTGGTGGTTGGGCAGGGAGCGTGCCACGAACAGGGCTATGGCGGTGAAGACCAGGGGGACCAGGAACTGGGCCACCATCACCTTCCAGTTCCTCCAGCTGTACAGCGCTCTCTTCAGGAACATGGCGTAGAACTGCTGCATGTATAATCGGACCTGGTGTGCAGCAGAGCAAAGGCACGCAAGTGTTAAAAAAGTGGTTTTCAACCCTTTTCATGTCAAGGTCCATTATATATTCTGCATTTAAGCCACAGACCACCATTTGATGACTTTTATCCTCTCAGACCCAAAACTTGTCTTCGATTATTTTGTTATAATAACAATTCTTCTACATTCTCTAATTGTGTAGACTTCTTGTAAATTAACCCATTTAGACCTGAGGACGAATCTACGAATGCGTTCTAAATCCTGACAGTTTTCTGAAAAACCGCTGACATGTTTCTATGTCAGCGGTTCTCAAACATTTTCATGTCAAGGATCCCCAAAAATATATGTAATTGGCTGCCGACCCCCATCTGCAAATATGTTGTTCCAGGGACCCCCCAGAAGCAAAGCTATGAGTTAAAAACATTTGCTCTGAAAGAATATATATTCAAAGATTAGCATCACATTTACATCTACAAGCTCATAGTATAACATAATGCTTAAAACACCAAAAGGGGTTCCCGCCCAGAATGGGTTAAGTAATGCAGATGTTTAACAATAATTTAACTCAAGAGGTAAAGATCTATAAGGGTCCATTTGGTTACCAACTCCCTATTATTTAGCTGGGGACCACCTGCAACCCCCTCAAGTGGTTGAGAACCACTGATTTAAAACAAAAACGAAAAAGCAATGGGCTTCATCTCTAAGACTTGGAGACGTGAAGATGTGTCATGCTTAAAAAAATCTTATTTCAATGAATAAAACATTATTTTGACCAATCTGTATGGTAGAGTAGGTTAATACAATATAATTAACAGGCTGCCATGACAACAGTCTGCCACACATGATTGCATTTCTGTAGACAGTAGGCGCTCTGTTGCTGCTGTACTCAATCTGCCAACTCCTACATATGTAGTGTGTACAATGACATGACGTATGCTGCTAAATGATGACTACACGTATATATATATATGCACAAAAGTCGATGTTCCAGATCTGTTGCTATTCTATTGCTGCACCATGTGTGTATGTGTATATCCGCTCCCATTTTTATCTGCCTCATACACACCACTGTCTGGGTGGTGTGGGTGGTGTTAGCTTACATGCCCAAAATAAAGACACCAGGTTGAAATGTGTTAATAAAGACTCAGTTCTAGCCCTGGGATTGGTCTAGGTTGCTGTGCTCCTTCCCACTCCCAGGTGTTATGCATGATCATTAATCAATGATTTTTGTATATATTTGCAATTTTTTCTGTCATTGTAATATTTGCCTGATGAAGACCTAGTCGGTCGAAACGTTGCAATTTGTTGCCTTAAAATAAAGTAAGTCTCGGAGCTCTACAAACTGGTGTGCGGATGTTCTTCCTCTTCCTTAATAAAGACTCACCCCTGTGTTGAGCTTAATGTTGGAGCAGTCCTCTGAGATGAGCGTGCCGCTGTCTGTGAAGTCGGTGTTGTCGGTCATTCCACTGATGCTGCTGGCGTCGTCCGTGGTCCAGTCGTGAGAGCGTCTCTCGTGCTGATACTGCAGGGCGGGCAGCTGGATGGCCTGGATGTCCAAACTGGAATCCACCAGTTTACCCACTCTAAACACATACGGCAAACAACATTTGTCATAAACCTATACATTTGTCATTAATCTGCTTATATATACATACAGGACACTGAAGCACTGTACAATATAATATATCAATAATAAAAATACATTTTCTCATGATGTACAGAAGGTGCGCTTCCTCTGATGGCGTCCTTGGCTTAGGCAGTGAATGAGTATATATATATTTTAAATAATGTATAGTGGAAATAACAGCACTCCAAAAGTAAAGAAAATGTAAGGCTTTGGCTCAGTTGCATTTTTGTTTTGCTAACCAGAGCCAGAGCCTCCTTCATCAGAGCATTGGGATGTTTTATAGCATTTGTTATCATTTATCATTTAATATTTTATATATTTTACTTTTTTAACTTTTTTCTCACATTATTTGTTGTATAGCGTCTTACCATGTCTATTGTTCTTAATTATGAGTGATGTGTTTGAATAGTGCTACATAAATAGCGAATGTTTCTCTAATTCCACAAGGTATTGAGTCAGAGTCCCTTCAATCATGCCTTTTCTGTGCATGTATTTAAGAACCACGCATTACTACAAAGCACATGATCCTCTGATCCTCTCGTTTTACTGTGTACCAGGATTTGAAAAGCGTGAAAGAGAGATGCACCAAAATGAACAATGCCAATAGTTCTCTCCTTAACCCATTCAGGCCTGACGTCGAAATTTAAAAAAAAAAGTTTTCTAAATCATGACAATTTTCGGAAAGATTTGAGGCACATTTTAACGATTTTTCAAAAATAGCAGACCTACAAGTTCATGTAGGTCTGCTATTTGTGGCGCGCTATGAGCTTGTAGATCTGCTATTTTTCAATAGCTAAATTATAACATAATGTTTAAAACACCAACCGGGTTCCCGGTTTAATGGTTAATGTGGTTAAACGCTAACGTGACATGGATGCGTTCCAGGTCTCAATGGGTTAACATCTCTGTCATCCATCTCTCTCTCATCTCTTTCAGTGCGTCTCCCAAGCTAAATGGGGTACTTATTTTGGGTCTCTAATCAATGAAGCCATCCAATTACCTTACTATTAGGACTCATTATCACACCGAAGATGAAAGGCTTCCTTTTCAGCAGCTCACAACGAGGAGCTACATGAAAACCAATAATAGAATATAAGGTACTGCCTTGAAAGAAAAACAGGGGGGGGAAAGGGAAGCACAGAGAACATGTGCTTTCATGTTCCAACCGCACCTCAAGCCCGTGGTAGGCTAATCTGGTGCATCTCAGAGGCAGGACAAGTAGCAAGAGGAAGTAAGGCACTGGAGCAACTCAGACAGTTTAAGCCCTTATTTTATACGTTCATGACCTGACGAAGATGTGACCGATACATCGGAACGTTGTCAATTTTTACTTGCACCCTGTGAATAAAATAAGGGCTTAAACTGTCTGAGTTGCTCCAGTGCCTTAATTGCTTCCTCTTGCAACATGTGCTTTTAATTCTAATTAATAATACGCTGAGCTCCAGTGTTTTTCCAGTATAGTTTGCCATGGCTATTATCTGTCTTATTATATGATAGACATTATCGGGATAGATGACTCTAGCCATCTAGTCCACCAGATGGTGGTGTGGCTCAACTATCAGCTATGCACGCCTCTCGGTTTCCCTGTTTACAGTACATCATGGAACATTCTTTTCTCTCTCTAGTCAAAGTACTTTCCTTTGACATGGCATCCATAATGTGCCAATATACCTGAGGAAGACTTCCTCCATGGTGGTTACTGAAGCTCCATAGCTGGCGATGCCCAGCTCCTCCCTGTTCATCTCCAGCTCAGCAAACAGCAATTCAAACCTGAGAACCAAACAACACAACACAGTCATTTTTTTTTAAAGAAAGGAAAAACAGACTGCGGAACGTATCCCACTGAGATTTTAAATGGATCGCTCAATAGTGCCTTCAGACACAGAGTGGAAAACTGTCAAAAACATTTGGGTTATAATAAATCAGGATAGAAAATATTTTACATCTCTGACATATTGGAAAATGCATGGGCTTAAATCAAACCATATTGACACAGCAATTAGTCTCAAATAAGACTGGCTGAAAGACACAACGGAAATAAAACAACGGTGAGATACACCATGCTGTGTTTATACGCGTGAGAGAAGTGTCCGGAAAAACAAAGTGAGGAAAAAAGAAAAAAATGAATGACCAACCAAGACCTCTACAGAGAGAGAAAGAAAGACGACGGAAACAGGAATAGAAGCATTGATTTCAGCACTGCGGTAACAGCAATGTACTGTGCACGATCTGTCTCCGGCCTCTCGCCAGGTTTAGCACATACTGGGCCACTGAGAGGTGTTAATGAGACACGCTCAAAATGGAACACTCGCTGTCCTCAGCTAGCGTGTCCTATCTGTCCACCTTTATTGTGCGTAGGTGATCTATTAATCCAGAATGGAGTGTAATGGCGTCATTAATTAATGTCATTGGACTGCAATGTCCGCCAATCCACAGACTGACTCGCCTCCTCTCCTTAACACTTGTTACCGGCTTTGTGTCTGCACTTATTGTTTGTTTATGATTTTGATAGATGGGATACACGGTAGTGCTCAAAGGAAGGAACAAGTAGGGAACAAGTACATACAATACAATAAAATACAAGTTACATTAACGAAAACCAGGCATCAACCGGTTATAGGCAGGTCCAGTTTTACAAACTGACTAATAACTTTTTGATAAAACTGAAGGCAGAACTGCAGACCTCACTTTTCAATGTCTGAAATCACCTAAAGGGATTAAGTGCTCCACTTTAACATCTTTCTGGAGCTGATTCTAGGACAACGGAGCGTAAAGAGATGCTAGTTTGGTTATTTATATACAGTAGAGGTTTGGGACAGTTACTGCCCTCTCAAAAGACCCAGTCCTCCAGCCCCTCTCTCAAAAGACCCAGTCCTCCAGCCCCTCTCTCCAAAGACCCAGTCCTCCAGCCCCTCTCTCCAAAGACCCAGTCCTCCAGCCCCTCTCTCAAAAGACCCAGTCCTCCAGCCCCTCTCTCAAAAGACCCAGTCCTCCAGCCCCTCTCTCAAAAGACCCAGTCCTCCAGCCCCTCTCTCAAAAGACCCAGTCCTCCAGCCCCTCTCTCCAAAGACCCAGTCCTCCAGCCCCTCTCTCCAAAGACCCAGTCCTCCAGCCCCTCTCTCCAAAGACCCAGTCCTCCAGCCCCTCTCTCCAAAGACCCAGTCCTCCAGCCCCTCTCTCCAAAGACCCAGTCCTCCAGCCCCTCTCTCCAAAGACCCAGTCCTCCAGCCCCTCTCTCAAAAGACCTGCTCATCCAGAGACAACCAGACAACCGAGTAGGCCTGCCTCCGTGGGGTTCGTATCAATCTTCTTATTATCTTGTTACTTTTTCTTTGATAGTTTTCTTTGTATAGATTATTATTTTGATAGTATTATTGTTTAGACTGATGCCTGTGAGGTATAAACAAAGTTTACCGAGGCACTACACTGCCTCTCTGCATTTGATGCGATGTGATTACCTCACTCTGGATCGACTGGATGCGAGCATCTGCCAAACTGTAATGATATTGTGAGTCCGTGCATGCAAGATACAGTTGCAGACTGGGCAGAGTCTCACCTGTGGGTGCTCTCCTTGGGCAGAATGTAGGAGAGCTCTGCCCCGGCACTGCTCTCCAGCGTGGCGTTAGGAACGTACATGCGGACCAGGCGGGTGATCTCAGACACGTTGCAAAGAGCATCCTTCACAATGACCATGTGGTACCCAGCACCTGGTGGGTGGATTTGAAAGGAATTACAGCGTGTTCATATTTTCCACATCTTTCGACAATTACACACCGGAGGACTGTCTTTGTCACACCACTCGTGTGTGTGTGTATGTGTATGTGTGTGTGTGTGTGTGTGTGTGTGTGTGTGTGTGTGTGTGTGTGTGTGTGTGTGTGTGTGTGTGTGTGTGACGTGTGTGTGGGACGTGTGTGTGTGTTGCGTTGTGTGTCCCAGTCCCATCCAAGGAAGCTCTGAGAAGGAAGTGAAGTGGTCACGTGACTGGGCTGCGCCATGACACTTTCATGGACACTTTCATGGGAGCCAAACTACCCAGAAGTTTGGCAGAATGCACTGGAGTCAATGAGAGCTCAGTGACCAGCTCATGAACAAACATTATTTATGAACAATTGAGACCTTTTGTAAAGTAATCACTTCTGGAAAATAACAGAAGACATGTAACACATTATTGTCTGCTGTGTTGCTATTCGATGTGTACACTGTGTCATTTTTTATAGAGGTATGGTATCTAAAGAGCACAAAGTACCTTTCTGAACGCACCAAGTATCGCGAGACTTCCCACCGTTTCCTGTCTGGCAGCCAAATCTCGCGATACTTCGGAGCCAGAAACGATACCTGCTGCTGTTTAGATCCTCAGATAAAATTATATACTGTGCACTCTGTGCACATCAAAAAGTAAGTGATTAGAAAACAACCTGTGTGTCTTCTGTTATTTTCCAGAAGTGATTACTTTACAAAAGGTCTCAATTGTTCATGAATAA
Source organism: Electrona antarctica (assembly GCF_951216825.1). NCBI lineage: Eukaryota > Metazoa > Chordata > Actinopteri > Myctophiformes > Myctophidae > Electrona > Electrona antarctica. The sequence continues at coordinate 17,680,190 of NC_136795.1, read as the reverse complement.
TGTTTGTTATGAGCTGGTCCAGCTGGCTCCATTCACTGCCATGTATTCATTGCACTTCCGGTGTGAGTTCGGCTCCCATGAAAGTGTCCATGAAAGTGTAATGGCGCAGCCCAGTCACGTGACCACTTCCCTTCCTTCTCAGAGCTTCCTTGGTCCCATCCTCCTACAAACCTTCAGGCCAAAACAAACCTTCAGCCGATCGTTAGCAGACAACAGCAGCAGTAACAGTGTCAAGGGTCTTCAGTGATCCCTTAATATACATTCCAATTCCCTGAAATGAAGCTCTCTCACACAGAACCACTGTTTCTGGCCTACCATCATTATGGTGTAAGCCAAGGCTTTAAGTACCATTGAGTGCTTTGGTGACAACAATCAATAAAGGTATATCCATCTATCTAAACTACGAGCCTGTGTCAACCATACTTTTCTCTCTTCTATCCCAGTGGTTCTCAAAGTGAGGTCGGGGGACCCCAGGGGTCCTTGAAGGGGTTTGAGGTAGTCCCGAGCAAAATTATTTAACAAAGCATCAAAATCAGTTTAACCCCATTTTATACTCAAAAAAGCCAATCTACAATCTCAATTTGTTTTAGTTTGTAGATCTGCCATTTTTTTTATTCCCTGGCACAAATTATTTTCAGCTGGGGGTCTGCAGCAAAATACATTATGAATTTGAGCGACCGTACAGGAAAACATTTGAGAACCACTGCTCAATCGTACTGTATACTACCAAAACCAATACGAAATGGCAAAGAATTCATCTTAAATGTCCCTCTTCTCTTTCCGTCTGCCAGACTTCATTCCACTCTCCATCGGTGTGCTCACCGTATTTGTTCTTGAGGAAGAGTGGCGAGCCGCAGCACTGCAGCTCTCCCCCCGCCATGATGGCGATGCGGTCTCCCAGCAGGTCGGCCTCGTCCATGAAGTGCGTGGTGAGTACGATGGTGCGGCCGCGCTTCTCCCCCTGCAGCAGGTCCCAGGTGGCGCGCCGCGCTGACGGGTCCATGCCCGACGTAGGCTCATCCAGCATCACCACCTGGACATTGGATATGTGTGTGAGAGAGAGAGAGAGAGAGAGCGACAGAGACAGACAGACAGACAGACAGACAGACAGACAGACAGACAGACAGACAGACAGACAGACAGACAGACAGACAGACAGACAGACAGACAGACAGACAGACAGACAGACAGACAGACAGACAGACAGACAGACAGACAGACACATGGAATAAGACAACTCTTGTTAGAACATTTACACACAGATGGACTTTTTACTCTGACTGTTATAAAAATGTATCGTTGCTGTCAGGCAGAAACCTTTTATATCCATATTCTAACTTCTTGTGTTTTTTGTGAATGAATGCCCTACTTGATCATACTACCACGTCACACAAAACATTGAATGTAGCAGATCTGTGGGCTTAGTTGAAACGCCATTCGAGCTTGTTGATCCACTACTTTTGACGTTTTTGAATTTGAAACCTGAAAAGTAACAGTTTTGGACATATGAGGTTTCCACCCGACAGAGACGATATACAGATACCAATGTGTTTTAACCAAGGGGCCAGTGAGGCTATTCAACGTTGAAGGTCTGGGTCCTAGTGGTAGGAGGAGGGACTACAGGCGGACCCGTGGATTCATGACCGGGAAACCCCGTGCAGCTGGGCTTTAACATTGAGCGCTCGGTTGCATATGTCATCCAAAGTTGAGGTCCGGAGGAGGGAATTCCGGCAGTCTTCCGGGTGCTTCAAAACGCCACTGAGCAACTTCCACTGACATGAATAGCTGGGGGGGCGGAGCTTCGCGCCAGTTCAGTCTCTATTATATATATACTCTATGGTTTTAACCTTGGAGTCTCCAGTGAGGGCGATGCCAATAGACATCTACACTAATACCAATGTGTTTTAACCTTGGAGTCTCCAGTGAGGGCGATGCCAATAGACATCTACACTAATACCAATGTGTTTTAACCTTGGAGTCTCCAGTGAGGGCGATGCCAATAGACATCTACACTAATACCAATGTGTTTTAACCTTGGAGTCTCCAGTGAGGGCGATGCCAATAGACATCTACACTAATACCAATGTGTTTTAACCTTGGAGCCTCCAGTGAGGGCGATGCCAATAGACATCTACACTAATACCAATGTGTTTTAACCTTGGAGTCTCCAGTGAGGGCGATGCCAATAGACATCTACACTAATACCAATGTGTTTTAACCTTGGAGTCTCCAGTGAGGGCGATGCCAATAGACATCTACACTAATACCAATGTGTTTTAACCTTGGAGTCTCCAGTGAGGGCGATGCCAATAGACATCTACACTAATACCAATGTGTTTTAACCTTGGAGTCTCCAGTGAGGGCGATGCCAATAGACATCTACACTAATACCAATGTGTTTTAACCTTGGAGTCTCCTGTGAGGGCGATGCCAATAGACATCTACACTAATACCAATGTGTTTTAACCTTGGAGCCTCCAGTGAGGGCGATGCCAATAGACATCTACACTAATACCAATGTGTTTTAACCTTGGAGTCTCCAGTGGGGGCGATGCCAATAGACATCTACACTAATACCAATGTGTTTTAACCTTGGAGTCTCCTGTGAGGGCGATGCCAATAGACATCTACACTAATACCAATGTGTTTTAACCTTGGAGCCTCCAGTGAGGGCGATGCCAATAGACATCTACACTAATACCAATGTGTTTTAACCTTGGAGTCTCCAGTGGGGGCGATGCCAATAGACATCTACACTAATACCAATGTGTTTTAACCTTGGAGTCTCCAGTGAGGGCGATGCCAATAGACAGCTTTCTCTTCATGCCACCAGAGAGGGTCTTGGAGCGGGAGTGGCGTTTGTCCTCCAGGTTTAGGATGCAGATGATGCGGTCCACTTCAGCCGGGATCTGGTCTTTGGGGAAGCCTTTCAGCTGCACAAAGGAAGAGCGGAAGAGAGGGAGAAGTAACCAGATTAAGTAGAATAAACTAATGGCTTTTGTCAAAATTAACCCATGAGAAGTTAGGGGTGGAAATCGCTAGGCTACAATTCGATTAATTCTGATTAATTGGGCTACAATCCGATTATGATTTGATTACCGATGCATCGCAATGCCAATACATGATTTATTTACCCCTCACTGTGTGACTAATAAACAAAGTGCTTTCTAATAATGAAAACACATGAATTGTGTGTGTGTGTGTGTGTGTGTGTGTGTGTGTGTGTGTGTGTGTGTGTGTGTGTGTGTGTGTGTGCGTGCGTGCATGCGTGCGTGCGTGCGCGTGCGCGTGTGCATACGTGCGTGCGTGCGTGCATGCGTGCATGCATGTATGCAAGGTGTACCTGTGCATAAAAGAGCAGATGCTCCCTGACTGTCAGGTTATCAAACAGCACATCGTGTTGAGGACAGAGGCCCAGGCTGCGGCGGATCAGAGCCATATCCTGACAGATGTCGTAACCGTTGATATAGGCCCGTCCACTGGTGGGCGGGAACAGGCCTGGGCAACGAGGACACACACATCACGGTAAAGACATTACAGCATCCGGCCGGTGTTACATTTCCACACCGCTTATGCCTGAGCAGTTGTGCAAAGTCAGTAAACTGCAGCTGCTCCTGTACTACTGCATTATGGTTCTCAAATGAATGCTTTTGCACCCCCACTTTCTGACAAAAAATGGCAGGAATGTATATAGATAGTGAGCTAGTTTGAACTGAAAATAGATACATTTTCCATTGCATGTATTAGTCCACTTTTGAACACTTTGGTCATGTGTACACTTAATTTTGCACATCGCCTTAATAGTAATTTAACCCACCTTGACATACCCATAAAGAAACTTCATGAATAGCAGAAATGTCTCCTCTCCCTCTCTCTCTCTAGCACACACGCACACACACTCAAGGACTAGTATGTACAGAATTCAGTATTTAAGTCCGACGTCATTTTGTAGTGCTACGTTACGTCCGGGTCCAAGTGGCACCAGCTCCTGTCCGCATCTCATTGTAAATAGAATATCTAAACACGTGAATCTTTTTACAATGACGTTATTTTTCAGAAAGGAAGCCATTGAGGGTTAAAATGGGTCTTAATGCTTCCAACTCGAGTAGAATTATTAATGTTTTGTGTCCATGACAAAGAAAATATATGATGTTGTAGAGACAATAAAGACTATTACTGTATTATCATTATTATTGAAGGTGGTAACAGTCCATTTGCTCAGTACAATATTTCGGGGGCATATTTATAATGTGTGCAGGCTTGAGTATGTTGAATCTTGTTTGCAATTAATGAGGATTTAGTTGACACAATGAAATAAAATGGCAATAGTATCCAGTGTAGGGCAGACGGCCTGTCACAGCCAGATTTGGGAGAGCAGCAGCTTTGTTGTTGCGAGGAAAGCGGTAAAATGAGACTTTCGTGGTTGTTTTCATCTCAGATTTAGTCCGACGGAGTGTCACAGTATAACTCTAGTCTATGGGGACACAAAAGCGACACAAAAGTAGGACCCGGAAGTATCTCTGGAGGGGGCGCTCACGTCACGGCTAAAATACTGAATAGTATAGTCAAATGCACAATGCTTAATCCTATCCTATTTAAATTATCTAGTATCTAGTCTCACTCTCATCCAAAAGCTGGAAACAGTTGAAATTGTAATCAAAATGAACTCTAGCAAACAAAAATTATGAAACAAACCAGCTTGTAGGTCTGCTATTTTTGAAAAATCGAAGAACGACTGACATAGAAACATAGCTTTTTCAGAAAACTGTCAGGATGTAGAAGAATGGGTTAAGACAATCTATTCTAAACGATTCTGAAACGATGTTGTCCTGTACCTGTCCATGTTGTACTTATTCCTGTAAGCGACACGCACTGACTGCACTGAGGGGGAATTAACTGGGTCACTCAGGTGTTGGATCATGAGTTGATCAGTCACGCACAGTGGAGCAGTTAACTTTAACTACTATTGTTTTCCAAAGTGGTCTACCACCAGCACCCATTTTTTCTTTTGTTCTCAAAGGCATGGGCTCAACGGGCCTGTTTTGACACCCTTGCTCTAGGTGTAGAACATTGCAGCAACAGGTGTTAAAGCAATTTAAATATTTTTCGCTTCCCGTCTCCTGCCCCTTCTCCCCACACATACACACACCCACACACACACACACACACACACACACACACACACACACACACACACACACACACACACACACACACACACACACACACACACACACACACACACACACACACACACACACACACACACACACACACACACACACACACACACACACACACACTTCTAAATGTGTATTCATGCATAAGTGTTTAAGATGGTCACCTGTCAGCATGGACAGTGTGGTGGTCTTTCCGGCCCCGTTGTGTCCCAGCAACACGGTGATCTGTCCCTCGAACATGTTCACCGTCAGGTCCCGCACAGCCTGCCGCGTCTTGTTGCCCAACGTGAATTCCTGACAGGCAGCCAAAATCGAAAAAGGAATTTACAAACATTTCTTAGCCTGAGGCCAGATTAACCTTGCTGCTTATTTACCCACAAAAGGTAATCTCTAAAAGAGAAAACACCAGCACGCGCAGACTCTTGTTTTAAGGCACACTTTTTTAATTATTCCTACCTGATACCCACCTCAAACTTCCCTTGGTATATTTGATGGTAGAATTCTCCATCCGTGCCCTTGATAATGGGATTAAAATCAACAGGCCGTGCTGAGCCTGTGGGCCTCAGTGGTCATTCCGCCGCTCACCTTGGCCAGATGTTTGATCTTGACCCCGGAGACCAGTCCGGCTGGCTCCTCCTCGATGAACTCGCCCTTCAGAGCTTTCTCTGCGTCCTCCTCTTCCTCCTTCTCGTTGACCAGAGCCATGCGGGGGCTGCTGCACCAGTAGGAGGGCTGGGGATGGACACATAGAGATGGTGGGATAGGGATTCAACCATTCACACAGACAAACACCGTTGGCAGAGGAAACCATGCAAGGCACCAACCTGCACATTTGGAGGATTGACCCGTAGACTAATGTTCTACAGGTCAAATTTACAAAGAACGTTGCCAAATATCCTTCACATGGCGAACAAAGTTCAAAAGGGCAAAGCTCACAGCAAACGGTACTGTGAATGTCAGTGAGTGTGCACAATCGACAACCTTTATTGAATAAGAGTGTGAAACATTAATATTAACGACCCGCTGGTCAGTAAACTAAGATTGTAGTTAACTGTGAGGACTGGTGTGTGCACTGCACACAGTCTGCATCACTCAAAGTGGAAGTAAGGTTTGTGTCTACTACATGCCCGATCTATGAGTATAGGGGTCATTGAGTGTTTCACAATTGAATTAACTGCCAATTATTCATCTTCCAAAGACAGATTGTGTGATCTAAAACGACACATCAGTGACCAGGCATAAAGGCCAACTTCTATGGAATAACACATGCATTGTACATTGGTTACATCCTCTTGTGGAGACAAATTACAGGATGCAACCAACGATACTAGGAACACATTAATGCCTCCAACAACAAAGCCATATGTATATAATTGCCCTTTTCTTCTTAGGAACATTGAGGAAATGGCCTGTCAGAGGAAGAATGGCGGGGGGGAAAATATAGAAGGTCACAGACCATTGCTAGCATCAAAGACGTTGCTAGCATTGTGCCGGTAATGATCGACACAGCTGGGGACACCCTGCTATACAAGAATCCCGCCTGATAAAACTCTCTGGAACTGTTCTGCCATCTAAAAAAACCCTTGGATTCAATGTTATTACACAAGCTCTTGTTAATAATCTTCATTGGTTTAATATTTATAAAACCCACAGACATTCTTAACCACGTGATGTCTGAAGTAATTCTGGGGTAGAAAGAAAGAAAGCTGCTTGCACACTGCTGGGCTCCAGTTAAAACAATGATTTATTGCTCACATTGAGTGCCCGAGTGACACTTTGACCTACACACTCTTCATCAGACAGCTACAGAGTGTGTGGCTCAGAACATCACTTGGGCAGTCAGGGTGCAATAAATCATTTTTAAACTGAAGCTCAAACGGGCGAGCTGTTTTTCCGCTCTTTTCTTTGTTTTTTCTTAGGCTCAGCACCTGCCGTATTTGTAATGGATGTGTTTCTTCTTACTATGTAAGGAGAAGCTACATTTCAAACTTTTTAACAAATATTTAAAAAATATATATTCTTGGTACCTTTACACAACACTGTCTCACAATTAGTATCAAATAGGGCATTGATTTATGAAGAAAACATTAAAAAGAAAATATATATATTGAGATATCTGCCCAACAGCAACAATAAGAAACTGTGACCAGACAAGCTCTGATTAGAGAGGTCACTTGCTACTCTGGGAATAAGTTGGACATTTGCGTTTATAAGAATCTTTTTTCTCAGTTGGACAATTAAAGGTTCCTCACACCAAACAAACACAATGGCTATACAGCGAAGTACACCTCTGCTCATTCCACGCCCAGTCTCTGGAAGTTCCGGCAGTGCCAGGAAATGGGTCTTGCATGTTTATTTATGAGTGCATATACAATACAGTATGCGAGCGAAAGCGCTTCCTTTTTGTGAGCGTGTTGCCTAGTTTTAACGATAAGCCTCGCTTGTCTTGGCTGGAGAGACTTGACCTTCCTGTCTCTCCAGCCAGCTGAGCGCAAAGACTTCCTCTGACCAACAAACGAGTCACCACAACCTTATGTGTCACCCTGTCTGAGACACTTTCACTACACTCTCACAAAGGCCTAATAACAAACACAGCGCTAACAAGACAGCCTTCCCCTGAACATTTGCCCTGCAAAGAGAAAGAGAGTCATAAGAAATGCACCATATCCTTCATGCCCAATTTAACCCATTAAGAACTGGAACGCATCTGTGCCACTTTAGCTTTAAAAAATTATAATAATTGGGAAAACACGCAAACGTGTTGAACTCGTAGCTTCAATGAGTGCAAAAGACTGTGAGTGTGCAGAGGGTGCGTCATCAAGTCATGCATGTGTCCGCCTCTCCGGGCGTCAACGCGTACCAGGATGAAGAAGTAGTATGGCAGAGGCACTCCGTACTCCCCGGGGAAGACGGCCTCCACGTACCACGCCACCAGCCCGTACAGCAGGGCGTCCAAGAGCAGCAGAGCCATGACCTGAGCCAGGGAGAAGTCATCGTCCACCGTCACCGAGTCGAACAGGTTGGACCACTGGATCCCCGTTCCTACAGGAGGGCAGGACAGGAAATGTATATCTATGCTGTATAGAACCAATATTAAAGTGTATAACTGTTTCTGTCTTTCACGCTATCTCCTCCTGTTCTCCTCCTCACCCAGCAGGCAACCTAACCACCCAGCAGGGGCCACTATAGTGTAGCAACAAAGACCCTCGGTCAACCTTCCCACTCGCAAAAGAAATGCCAGTTGCGTTTGTCAGAACACCCCAGATAATCTGGAGCTACCGCTGCCAGGAACTGAATCCATATTTCTGCCTTGTGTTTTGCCTCTATATATTACCCAGACAACGCTCATGTGGCATTTCTAATCAATTCCTTGCATCGATCTTCAACACACATCTATGACCAAATCCACTTTGATGATAGCATCAGGTCTATTATGTGTTCACCTTACCTTTGCCTTCAAACATTCCTATAAGCTGGGCACCCATAGCCATGGCTACGTTGGAAATAAGGCAGGCAGACGTCTTCTGGGTATGGCTCAGAAGGTCATAGCGTGGCCACAGGAACAAGTAAGGCAGGTAGCTCAGGAAGTAGATGAAGCCACCTGCAGCTGCTGCCACATTGGCTAGAGAAAAAAAAACATATGATTGGAGACGGTGAGACAAACATCATGGAGACAGGGAGCTGCTTTATCACAAAGGTTATGCAAGTTCACAGTTAAAAATAAATCAATGCAAAGAATGGAATACAAAGAAGGTTGCAATATTGTTATTCTTATAAAAGAAACCTCTTAATAAGACATAAAAAATAAGCACTACCCTTCCACATCATGCTTACATGCCAGCCACTCATAGGGAAAATACTACAAGGGCCTCAGGTGCCCTCCAGTACAGTGTGTGCTTTCCTTCTTTTCTTTTTTTTTTAAAGAAAAAAAATCAGCGGCCGACATTTATGAAGATAACCTTGTATCTATAAGATAAGAACATTTCTCTTGGTTTCAATTAAATGTTATAAATCTTCTTGCTAACATAAAATGTACACACTGTAGCAACAAAGTAAAGCGCAGCTCTATTCATTGTATTTCTTTGTCAGTGTATGAGAGGTAGCAAGCCTGTGCCCCACATGTATATGGTTTGATTTAATTACATTATCATGAATTTTAGAAGAAAAAAGATAGAGACAAAATTGTTAATTGCAATTAAAAACAACAAAAACATTGTGTAACTCATTATTGACTCTTTTAGAGAGTAATGTCTGACAAAACGTAATAAATGTCCAGAAAATCTAATGTCTAGGCATCGGTTTTGTGTTGTGAAAACATCAAATGACTTTCTCCTATATGTCATTTGAAGTACATCAATGCAGTCAAATCAAAAGAATGCAGTGTATTAATCCACAATAAACCAAAGGAAAAGGGACAAAGGAGAGAGAGGAGAAAGGCGGAAGACAGACGAGAGTTGTGCAAGAAGACAACATGTCTTGTGACTTAAAGGGTTATTTTGACTTGCATTTTGGAAGAAAATTACAACATTTCATGGCAATGTGTCATTCCGTGCCTGAATGGTGCACATTATTGACTAAGTACAGTTATTTATTCCTAAATAGATCGAGGGTGGGCGGGTGAGGGGAGACTGTCTTTGTATGAAATAATAAACTGGCGTCCGGCCAAGTGACAAGACTTGTGTTTTGACATAGCTTGACAGAAATATAGCCCGTCCTTGTCACAAGACATGAGGGAAATAAGCCCCTCTTTCTGTCCTTCCCTTTACTCTCATGTCTTAAATAAGGCAACATCTCAGGCAACAAATTCCATAAGCTTTAGTCAGTCAGGGGATTTAATATTTTTGAGTATGGCCTGCAAGTTTACTCAAATAGTATTAATCAATTAAGTCTATACAAGACTGAAGACTAGAGAGTCTAGTATAAGAAATGAGGTCTGAGGAAGGGCTGCGGCCCGAAACGTTACCTGATTAAAAGTAAAGAATTGGTGTGCCGATTTTTTCATTTCTTATATGACTTCATTTTGATCCAGCACTGTGTCCTTTTTGACTGTTTGTTCAGCCTCCTCTACCACTAGAGAGTCTAGTATACCCATGAATACAATCTTTAGGAATGACAGTGGCTTGTGACTCAAATATTTATGACATGTGTACAGTATAGTTTTGGTACCTGACCTATTTTTCTGACACAGACCTATATCTGTCACCGGCAACAAAACATGAATCATTCATAAAAGGCCAACCCAGGGCAAGACCATAAAAGGGAGAAAGCAAGAGAAGACAGCAAGTGCATATCTCCACCTCTCTAGATTTTCCTCTACCTGCTCATTGCTCTCACTACAGATCACACTGTCAACTGCAAACATCATGGTCCATGGGGATTCCTGCCTAACCTCATCTGTCAGTCTGTCCATCACCATGGCGAACAAGAAGGGGCTCAGTGCTGATCCTTGATGCAGACCCACTTACACCTTGTACTCCTCTCCTCTGTCACACCATAGTACCTCACCACTGTCTAACATACTTCTCCGTCACTCCAGGCTTCCTCATACAATACCACAGTTCCTCTCTCGGCACCCTATCATATGCTTTCTCCAGATCTACAAAGACACAATGCAGCTCCCTCTGGCCTTCTTTGAACTTCCCTGTCAACATCCTCAAAGCAAATATTGCATCTGTAGTACTCTTCCTTGGCATGAAACCATACTTCTGCTCAGAAATGCTCACCTCTGCCCCTTAGTCTAGCTTCCACTACTCTTTCACATAACTTCATTGTATGGCTCATCAGCTTTATTCCTCTGAAATTTCCACAACTCTGCACATCACCCTTGTTCTTAAAAATCGGCACCAGCACACTTCTCCTCCATTCCTCAGGAATCCTCTCATTCTCTAAGATCCTGTTGAACGACCTAGTCAAAAGGTCTACTGCCACCTCTCCTAGACACTTCCACACCTCTACGGGTATAGAGCGTCGCAGTCCCACCCCCTTTCATGACGACGCCAGGCCCAGGAAATGATTTCCAATGCATTTTTCCCATAGACATTTCAAAGGGTATTTATTTAAAGGCGGTTACGCCGCAGACAAAGCCAACTCGAGTCGTGACAACTCATGACAACAAACACAATATTTTGGACCAAACAAATAATTACAAAGAAGAAAAACAACAAAAAAAGTGTTGTAACCTGCCGTTTCTTTTTTCTTCTTTCTAATTATTTGTTCGGCCCAAAAAAATGTGTTTGTTGTCATGATTTGTCACGACAGGAGTTGGCTTTGTCCGCGGCGTAAACGTCTTTAAATAAATACTTTTTGAAATGTCTATGAGGAAAATGAACGGAGAATCATTTCCTGGGCCCTGGTAGGGGGCGGGACTGCGACGCTCTATATCATCAGGACCAACTGCCTTTCCACACTTCATTCTCTTCAATGCCTTCCTCACTTCGTCCTCACTCATCTTCACCCACTGCACACAAAATGTGGTAGAAACAGAGCTACACTTTCTAATCATCTGCCCAGTGCCCACTATACCAAGACATCTGAGACAGTGAGACACATACTTCCCACAGATTACACACACCCAAAGAGTGTTTGAAAACATGACCAATGACAGAAACCTCCTTTTGGGAGAAATAAAACAGAGCAACACAGCAGCAAAATGTGTGAACTGATAAAATAAGGTTAGCCAATATAATACAACCACCCTAAGCTGCTACCTTTAAACACATTTTAAATCAGAGGCTTTTTGTATACAATTTCAATAGTTTTGAAGAAAAGAAATCCCATTTGTCCAAAGTGACTGCAAAAGATTGGTGCTATTTTTTCCCCTTCACATAGCCCTGTTTACACAATGCTGTACCCCCACCAGCAGTATACTTTCCCCTTTTTTTTTTTTTTTTATTATATTTCGACACTTGCTTTGGCATGTAAATGTATGTTTTCTCATGAAAATAAAGCTCCTTTGAATTAATTCCCCAACCCAAAGCAGAGACATGGGGTCTCTGCTCTACATTTTAAAGTGTCTTGTGACAACTTGTTGTGATATGGCACTATAATACATTTGAATTGATGACAGATGGAGAGGAATGTTTGGCCTGAGTGCACTCAGCAACACAATATGAATGGGAGAAATTCAACCCCTCCGTGTAAACCAACAAAAGCATAGTGTCTGGCATATCTTTTCAGTGGATCAGCAGGTAGAGTGGCTGTCTTGTGCAAGACACTGTCTGAACCCCTAACTGCTTCCAGCAAGCATGTTGGTGTCTTGCATGGCTGTCTCTGCCACTGAATGTACACTACATATTATTATTGTCTCCACCAGGCCGAAGGCATGGGGAGAGAGTATGTTTTGCACTCCGTCCGTGTGTGTGTGTGTGTGTGTGTCCGTCCTTCCTTCCGTCCGTCTGTGTACAGCTAATCTCCGGCACCGTTAACCCGGCCGATGCCAAACTTTGCACACACACTCCCTGGATGCCAACGATGAACCTCTGCCCCACATTTTCCAGAACGGCCAGTTATAGCGCCACCATGAGGCAGCTTTTCACATTTTTTACCTACAACTGCACCGATCTGCGTGAAACGTTGCATGCACACTCCCTAGAGGCCAAGGACAAACCTTTTACCTGCATTTTCCGCATCTGCCTTTTATAGCGCCACCAGGAGGCCGACTTTTGTAAAACACATTTTTTGATATTACTCCTCCAGATTCTGTCCAAAAATCTCACAAATCGTTACACAGTATCTCTATGGTCATGTGCTCAAGTCGGATCTGTCCGATATTTCATATTCCATCCTAATTGGCTATAATTGGCTTTCACAGTTTGCAAGATTGCCCCGTTTTGATTTCAAATCTCTTTCAGTTTGAGAAAACTCAAAAAGCACTATAGCGTAAATGCAGTCCTTCTCAGAGTCAGGCCCATGTGGACTACTGCCATCAAGGCTAGATATTAAACACATGATAAGCTGTGCTCACTGTGCAGGAACTGAAGTCATGGTTCTCAGCTAGCAGAGACTCACACTGGGAGATACATAAATTATTTTATAACGAGAGGCTCTCTATTTCTTCTGCTGTGCTCTAACAGAAGCCAGAAGGCAAATAAGCAGAGTGTGATCTCTCGGTTAACTGGCCAACAGGACCGCCATCAGAGCTGCATTTTTGGACAGTTGGAGGGGGACAGCTTCGGGTCATTTAGAAGAGCTAGGGCAGTAATGATGTGAAATCGGATGGTTTTCTTTTGCGGCTTTATTTTATATTTTTTATAGAGGGACAGACAGTAGGCTGATAGGAAATGGGGGAGAGAGATGGGCGAGTGACATGCAGTAAAGGCAGTCGGGATCGGGAGTCGAACCCGCGGCACACTGCCAGACTCGGGCTACCGGCCAAGGTGCCTGGACCGCTGAGCCACGGCCCAGGCCAAGGCAGTCTTTTCTTGTCATCATAAAGCACATCTACCATAGGAGTACAACGTGCTATGGATGCGTAAAAATAGGATTTCCTTCTGAAGCCAATTCATTTAGTATATTTTAGTAACATTAGTGTTTGTCATAATGGAATTACATTCTTAAAGTGAATGCATGTAAAGTATGGGCTCACACCTAGCCGCTGACTGGTTGGTTATCTTGATGATGTAGCAGAAATACTGAGTCATGCTGAGTATGAAGGAAACCCAGCTGTCGTCTGCTCACTCATACTGTGCTCGTGTGTATGCAAATGTATAATTTGCATGCAAACAAGATTGCTTTTATCATCTATCAATGCTTCCACTCATGCCTTAGAGGAGCTCAGACAGACGAGGCAAGCAACAAGACTCTGACCTATTTCGAAAGGAACATGCATCAAGTGAAAAGCAAATGCAAGAAGACACTGAAAACACACACACACACACACACACACACACACACACACACACACACACACACACACACACACACACACACACACACACACACACACACACACACACACACACACACACACACACACACACACACACACACACACACACACACACACACACACACACACACACACACACACACACAGGTGTACACAATGAAAAGACCTAGAGTCTAATAGCGGCATGGCCTCCCTGTTCAATCTCTAACCATTCATAGAAAGTTACTACATCACAATGTTCAGTGTTGAAGCAGCTATACAGACTGGCTGCTTGTGTTCATGCTCTAGTGTGGTCTCCTTTTAGCCACATGGAAATAGTCATCTTCATGGAAATAGTCATCTTCATACATATTTCACCAATAATAACAAAAGCGATTCACAGGAACAATATTGGTGTAATTAAGAGAATTACCAAAAACAAATAATTCTTTACTTTTAACAACTTTCAACCAGGCATCCCTATTTTGGGCATGATTTTCAAAAAATCTTCAAAATTGGCAGAAATGGCACATCTATAAGCATTGCATTGTGATGTGCTGTGAGCTTGTACATCTGCTACATCTGCTGCACAACGTCAAAGCAATATAAGACACACAGGTCACTCCCTCCCTACAGCCATCTTACCTCGTGAAAAGAAGGCACTGATCATGAAGCTGAAGTTGATGGTGGCTACAGCGAACACCAGCAGGAAGACAAACACCAACGTGGGGTCACTGTGGGTGAGCACAGCTCCTTCGGGGCTCACCTAAAATGGCCGAAGGAAATCGCCGGCTGGTTTTTAACATTTGGTTCAATCGATACACATGGATCTAACCCTCCAAAATGCAAGACAGGGATTTGGTGCTTGTCTCTATTGGGATCAAAAAGGTTGTGCGCATCCAAAACCCTCTAGAAGGCAGGTTCTGGTTCAAAGGATCAAAGACAGAGAATAAGAACTTTCCACCGAACTCAAAGTTGCCTATTATCCACCCAACTGAGTTCGGTTGAATGCCGTTATTATCTGCCTTTGGTGCCTTTGTCGTTAACCATCTGAACCCTAGCGTCCCTATAATGGACATGTCATAACAGGCAAAAAATCTCAGAAAATTGGTAAACATTTACAGAAAATAGAACATCTACTGTATAAGCTCTGGGAGATTTGGTTTAGGGGGGGAAAAGGAGACCAAGTATAGACCCCTGGGGGACCCCATGCTTAACAGCTAAAAACAAAAAAGCCAAATGTGAGACTATGGCAGAGGAAAAACTTGACAGACGTGTGCTCGGAACGTAGACTCACCTGAATGCAGACGAGCAGAGTGACGAAGAAGATGGAGATGGAGAGGAAGAGGAAGAACATGAGGAACCAGGCGCTCCAATGGAGCCAGTTGCTGAGGCCCATCATCCGCATGTACTCCTGAGACACACGGACGCACAATCACATGCAGAGATGTATTACATTTTGGGTTGAAAAAACAGAGGAATATTTTGCAGCACGTAGTTAATAGGTAGATTAATTTATTCACTGTGAAATAACTTTATCGCAGTGTGATATTTGTGTTCTGTTTATGTACTAGCTTTAATTGATTATAAAAAATTTAATTTTAATAAAAGAACGATAATTTTTCAAAGATCAAACACAGATTCATTGATTCAATAAATTATCCAAGAAGACTTCTCAACTATTCAATGAATCAATTAAGTAATCGATAGTTGCAGCCTTACCTATAACCTTCACACACACACACACACACACACACACACACACACACACACACACACACACACACACACACACACACACACACACACACACACACACACACACACACACACACACACACACACACACACACACACACACACACACACACACACACACACACACACACACACACACCTTGAGCTTCCTCTCCTTCTCCTGCACCACGGCGCGTACGATGTTGAGCGAGGTGTACGTGAAGCTGAGCACCAGCAGCAGGGGCAGCTGGTTCTGGATGGCCAGGATGAACACGTCGTACATGAAGGCCGGGTAGGGGAAGCGGGACAGCACCACCCGGGTCTGGGCCAGAAGGGAGGCCGCGCCCGTCCTGTTGTAGGAGCGCATGATGGCCCGGTCCACCGCATGCTGCACCGCCAGGAAGCCCTCTCTGTAATAACCTTTACAAACACAGACAGATACAGAGATAAGGGGGGCGAGAGAGAAGAGAGAGAGAGAGAGAGAGAAAGAGAGAGGATTAACAGAGCAGAATATGGAATGTAGGGATGTATCGATTAATTGATCGTTAAGAAATTAACAATTAATGGAATATATCATTGGGCGGTTTTCTGTGGATGTAATGCTGTCTGCGCGAGCGTGCGTGGCCGAGGAATGTGGGCCGGTTAAAAAAGTCCCCCCACCTTGGTAGCCACAGAAACGTTTCTGCTTTTGCATGTGATGTGACAGACAAGACATGCACATTTCATTTTATTATTCCTTTTCATTTGAATATAATATGCCTTTTGTATTCTTTCTGTACATCAACAAAATGTAGATTTTTATGTTAGACATTGAGGGAAATTAAGATTCTCAGATAAAGAATATAAAAAAACACTGCTTATCAACTAACTGGTTAATCGATTGATGAGTTTATCAATTAGCAATTCATTAATTAATCGATAATTGACATCCCTAAATGCATGGATTAAAGCAACTGAAAATTATGGTATTGCCAAGTCATAATGTACAATTTGTGAAACGTTAAGAAATGATCACAATAGAAATATAATGTTTTAATATTGTCCCTGCAATTCTATATACTGCCAACCAGGTGAAGAAATCGAAGATTGAGACTTTCACCTTTGCTTTTGTATGAAATATCCGAGACGATTAGGATTTTATGGAAGATGCTTCTGAACATATTTCTAGTTTGACCAAAAATAGCCTATCTACAAGCTCTCACTGTGTCTGCAGCGCATTGAGAGCTTATATAGGCTATTTTCGCTGTGCAACATGCTTCCATAGAAGACATGCTGGCTTCCATGAAATCCAAATGACTGAAACCACTTGTGGGGAATGAGAGCTTTAATCCAATGACATTACCATTTTCTATGTTTGGCAAATCATGACTTTTCCCGGAAGACCCTTCAATTTCCCTCTAATAATAATGTACGTGAGCATCATCTCAAGTCTGTCATTCAATGCAAATGGATTGAGAGGTATTGAGGACCAAAAGTGGCTATGTGCGTGCGGCGTGCATGTGTGCATGTGTGTGTGTGAGAGAGAGAGAGAGAGGGTGACAGAGAGGTGGTGGGGGTCTGAATCCATATTCATGAGATTCTAAAAGCCCTGTGTTGAGTCCACTCTCATCACGAGTTCTAAAAGAAAAAACAGAAACTTGATTGCAACACAAGCAGTCTGTCTGAAGTGTGGCCTCTATGTCACAGAGACGTCGTGACCTCATCTAAGACTCTCATTTGTTATCGACGCCTCGTTCAGAGGCCATGAGACCGCGCCGCTTCGAGGTGAAGGGCACGTACCGGGGGGCTCCGAGTCGACAGTGACTCTGAGAGGGGTTGGTGAAGAGCGCTAGATGGCTCGACCCGCAGAACGACGAGCCCTGTCAACAGCCAGGGCACGATAACGCACCAATCAGGGCTAAGCTGTGGGCCCGTTGCAGCGCCGCGGTTACCATGGGAACTCCATGACAGCAGGGAGGCTGGTCGCTCCCTCGGGGGAACGTCGTGGTAATAAGAGCGCTTTTGTGTCGAGTGGGATCTGTGTTTCAATCACAAAGTAAATGAAGGGCAAGGGTGCCTGTGGCATTTGGCTTCTCTGTGGCACAAACGCTCACTTGAATTTCAAGCCGACGTATGTAAGTGCTAAGCTTCCACCCAAACCGAAAACTTGATTTTTGGTGATTGAGACATAGCCCCCGCCGTCACAAAGCAGCTGTTGTTCATTATATGTGTATCATCACTGGACCTTGTGGGTGAGGCTTCGGTTTGGTTGGCTGCGTCGGAGAAGTAAACATGACCTCCACGCTCCACAAGGCGGATGAGGGAGCTGCACATCTTCTGTATCATTTTGTAAAACGAACACTTGCGTGCGTGCGTGCGTGCGTGCGTGCGTGCGTGCGTGCGTGCGTGCGTGCGTGCGTGTGTGTGTGTGTGCATGTGTCTCACCAGGCGTGCCCCCCTCTTTGTCGTACTGCTCCCGAGGTCCCGGCAGCTGAAAGAGGGGGAACAGGCGGAGGGTGTGCCAGTCCAGGTCATTATTGGGGTTGAGCTCTGACTTCTCCTTGGGCGGGGCGTTCCGAGGGGTGAAGGTGAAACGCAGGTGGTAGCTCACCTGTGTGAGGAGAGAGAGAAACTTAGGAAGAGTGACAACTAGAGCCAGATCTATATTACGACTTTTTTTGTGCAACTGCAATTGTGCAGCCGATGTAGCCGACAAGCTCACAATGTGTTGTTATGTGAGCTTGTAGAGTGGCTATTTTTGAAACATTTTTAATAGGGCTTAATTGTCTCCACCAGGCCGAAGGCATGGTGATAGAGTATGTTTTGCACTCCGTCCGTGTGTGTGTCCGTCCGTCCGTGTGTGTGTCCGTCCGTGTGTCCTTCCGTCCGTCCGTTACCAGCTAATCTCCGGCACCGTTAACCCGGTCGATGCCAAACTTTGCACACACACTCCCTAGATGCCAACGATGAACCTCTGCCCCGCATTTTCCAGAACGGCCTGTTATAGCGCCACCATGAGGCAGCTTTTCACATTTGTTACCTAAAACTGCACCGATCTGCGTGAAACGTTGCATGCACACTCCCTAGAGGCCAAGGACAAACCTTTGACCTGCATTTTCCGCATCTGCCTTTTATAGCGCCACCAGGAGGCCGACTTTTGTAAAACACATTTTTGGATATTACTCCTCCAGATTCTGTCCAAAAATCTCACAAATCGTTACACAGTATCTCTATGGTCATGTGCTCAAGTCGGATCTGTCCGATATTTCATATTCCACCCTAATTGGCTATAATTGCCTTTCACAGTTTGCAAGATTGCCCCGTTTTGAACAAAAGCCTCAAATCATGAACACAGCATGCAATTTACGTGAAATCTTTCACACATTGTCTTACTAGGCTGAGGAATATATCCCACCCTTTTCACATTGGCCTGTTATAGCGCCACCAACAGGTTGATTTTTGCAAAACAGGTTGATTGGAACAAAATGCCTCAAATCATCCAATTGCCATACAAGGCA
Source organism: Electrona antarctica (assembly GCF_951216825.1). Taxonomy (NCBI): domain Eukaryota; kingdom Metazoa; phylum Chordata; class Actinopteri; order Myctophiformes; family Myctophidae; genus Electrona; species Electrona antarctica. The sequence continues at coordinate 17,660,910 of NC_136795.1, read as the reverse complement.
AACATGTTTATATTGCTACTAAACATTTTGCCAAACATCTCACACAGTCCTATCCTCCTGGTGGAGACCTGTGCCCAGAAGGGCACTTTTTCTAGTTGTTATTGAAATCAAATAAAATGTGTGTGTAATATATAATTACTTGTTTGTTTCTTCATTGTATAAATAAAGATAAGTGCTTTTCATATAGTGAAGTTTAATAAAATGTTACATTATACTATAATATAATGTGTTTTCTATTTACTTGTTTGCTTATAAACTAAATATCAAATATCGGGCCTGGGCCGTGGCTCAGCGGTCCAGGCACCTTGGCTGGTAATCCAGTCTGGCAGTGTGCCGCGGGTTCGATTCCCGATCCCGACGGCCTTTACTGCATGTCACCCCCCCATCTCTCTCCCCATTTCCTGTCAGCCTACTGTCTATCTAATATATAATAAAGGCGAAAGCCAAAAAATAAATAAAAAAAGATATATATATATATATCTCAAATATCAAATATCGATCAAAAACATGTGCAAAACGGATCTAGGACTGTCCAAAATCGGGATTGGCCCCAAAAATCTGGTATCAGTCGGGCTCAAGTGAAAACTCAACAGAATGCCATGGGACAAGCAGGCTATTTGGGACAAAGACTGCGGTGGCAGGAGTAGCGGACGAAAACATCTCACTTCCATTCAAGTTTACTTCACTTCATTCCACTCCTGAGACACTTGACATAATGAATCTGGTGGATGTAGACACATTGCATGGTCTGTTTGTCTGAACAAGCTGAAGTGGAGATGTGCACTTGAATCAACTTGAGTAAAGGCAAGTCATAGTCATAGTCAATATATTTTCACGCCTTGTTGCCCCATTGGAAACATGTAGCTTTAATTCTTACTAAAAATAAGTCTATTCGTGAGTCTTTTTTCATCTGAAATTAGTTCATAATTTATTGTCCATTTGTTTTGTTCTATTGTTCTATTAATGAAAGCCTAGAACCATTCAATGTAGTACCTGAATGTGTACCTGAATAGACTCAGATATTTAGGTTACTGAATTAATATATTTAATTCAAATACCATCACAATTGGCTCACCTTAATGTGTAATTTATGTAATACTAACTAGTACACAAATGAAAATAATAAAACAAAACACCAGGCTGCCTCCTTGAGCTAGAAAGACACACCAAAGACCATTTTATAAGAGGCTCACGCAGGCAGTGACAGCCTGAATATAGCGCTCAGAGCTCGAAAACAAGACAAGACATACAAAGACAAATAAAAACACTCCTCACACAAAAACGTGGGTGGAATTCTCTTTGATTCGCTCTTTTGCACTATAGGTATGCAGAGGCTATACAGACGTAAGCCCAACCTGTTAAGCCTGCCAGAATCTCTCCAGACTCTCCTCGCACACATTTTAACACTGTTACTCTAGTCTACACAGTACCTCAACATAATGTCAAGAGTTTAGAAAGATGGCCCTTTATAAATCAAGTGTGTTTAAATATTTGTGAATTGCTTCGTGAAGTGTTTCAAGGAGCTCAGAAGAGCTTGTAGATTGGCTAATTTTGGTGAAGGGTGTAGAGTGAAAAGAAAAGAGCATACCAATTTCAGTTGCGACTCAGGTCAAATTGCTAAGTATAGACTGGGTATACAGTAAGTGGTTAAACTAGCCTCCAATCCACCCTAAGGCAAGTTGCGTTGCAGTTAGGGCTGTCACGAATTGTTGCATAAAAAATGTCACTGTTTTTTTGCATTGAAAATTGGAACGTTACAATTTGTATTTCTGTTTTCCTTTTCGGCTTCGTAATCACAAATTGCACAGGGCAGATATGACAAATAACTTAAATATACAAAGAAATCACTGACAAATTTAAATGGAGGTATGAAAAAAATCATTAACATGGTGAAACACATCTTGATGATGCTATTTCTGCAATTTTTTAATTAAAACAAAAATTAATAGATGGACATTTTCAACATGGAAAAAATTGACGGTTATGCAAAAAATAATTGTGATTATCTCAAATAATTGTTATTATTGGGCGAATATGTAATAATTGTGACCGGCCTGGTAGCAGTGTGTGTGAGTCTAATCTCTCCACACTGTGCAGTACCTGCTGTGGCAGCGGTTGGTCGTCGTGGGTGAAGGGATGCTCAAACACCACAGCAGCCAGGATCCTTCCTGACGTGGGGTCGTGCTTCACATACTCCTCAAACAGCTGCTCCGTCTCAAAGCCACGCACTGAAGATGGAACACACACACACACCTGTATTTACTGTACTTGTTGTGATGGCATTTTAGGATTGCATTTTTTATGAATATACTGTCATGCGTTTGTTCATGGTATTTTTAACACTATAGCCCGAGGTCGAAAACAGCCGATCTATACACTGCGACACGTTGTGAGCTTGTAGATCAGCTATTTTTGGTGCATGACAAGGCGCAAAGTAAAAATCGGGCATAACTACAACCGCAACGCCTAAACTTCACCTCTAAATGCTTAATCCTAACCTCAACCGGAATATTTTCCTAAAACAAACATTTATCTTGTGAGGAACAGGAAAACTGTCCTCACACATAAATTCTATACTTGTGGGAACATTTGGCCCTAGAAATGTATAACTACGCGCGCGCACGCACGCACGCACGCACGCACGCACGCACACACACACACACAGTAAAAATCGGAGGAACAGGAAAACTGTCCTCACACATAAATTCTATATGTGCACGCACTCATCAGTTGCCAAGTGGCATTCACCTCACGTCACACATAGACGTTGTGGTGTCTGTGCCTTCATTCTGACATTGGTGCATCCTCTCCAAAATGCAAATGCAAAATCCTGAGTGTTCATTTGGCTCTGAGTGTAAACATGGACCGCGGACGCATGGTCCATTTGAACACTTGGTGGAATCGACACTCAGGATTGTCCGTGTACTACAACTCTCAGTATATCCAGACTATACATTTTGGTTGATTGTGGGTTTTTTTGGCACTGCACATTATGAACACATAAATACTTTTTTTTTTTATCAATAACATTTATTTTTATTGATATGACAAATAGGCTTTGATTGTGTACAAGTCCTCGTACACAAACATTGGACAACCTAATTGCCTAAAATAGGGACAACCCTTAATTTTATCCATCAATATACAAATAAATGCAAATGATTATGCAAAAGAATTAGCTCAAATAAATGCCATCAGGCAATTATGAATTAATTGTGACAGGTCTAGCTTTAAATCCACAGTAATGTCACATTCAAAAGCAGAATACAAAGATGGCTGAGACAGGTGTGCACGCACCACGCACACACGCAGAAGAAACAAGTGTTCATTTCTGTCAAGGCCAATATGTGATAGCTTGAGCAAAGAGAAATCCAAGACAAACAGGTCTACGGTATGTCTAATGGTATTAAAGGTATTTCTAATCTTATCATGAACACATGCAGGTATTCTGCGCCTGCGGCCTAGATTCTATGCATGTTAAGAGTTAAGTCAGTACACACACACACACACACACACACACACACACACACACACACACACACACACACACACACACACACACACACACACACACACACACACACACACACACACACACACGCACACACACACACACACACACACACACACACACACACACACACACACACACACACACAGGGTCAAATCAAGGCGAGTTGCATAAAGTAAACACTGGTATGTAGAGGTTGACCAAAGCAGTGATCAATGTAAACTAGGTGCCAACAACACCAGCACAAACTGGAAGGCCACACAGTCTCTGAGCACAGCTGTTCTTTTCGGATCTTAACAAAAGCATAACGTTGCCATCTGGCAGAAACCTCTTATCTCCATATTTTTACTTTACTTTTGTTTTGTTTTTCGTAAATGAACGCCTACTTGATCACACTACAGCGTCACACAAAAGCATCAAAAGTAGCAGATCTGCAAGCGACACGTTTTGAGCTTTACTTGTAGATCTGCTACTCTTGAATTTGAATCCTGAAAAGTAACCATTTTGGACATGAGGTTTCCACATGACAGAGACAATATGAAACACAACGAATTCCAACACACGAGAAAGTGTAACCAACTTGTTGAGAGACTGAATTAAGATTCAAGACATATGGGGAAAAACTGTCTGTGCATAATGTTGGAGGCTGACTTAATATTCAAGACAATTTGGGGGAAACTATCTTGTAAGTGCTAGTTTAAATGTCATTTCAATTTAAACTGCACATCAGTGTGTGTGTGTGTGTGTGGTGTGTGTGTGTGTGTGTGTGTGTGTGTGTGTGTGTGTGTGTGTGTGTGTGTGTGTGCATGCGTGTTCGTGTGTGTGCGCGCGTGCGTGCGTGCGTGCGTGCGTGCGTATGAGACAATCCAAACTGCCATCCTGAAAATGCCCCTCCCCCTCCTGCTGTGATCATTGAGACAGGTTAAATTATTCATGTGTGACTCCGCTGGGATCTCACACAAGGCGCATACGCCTTTTATGGGACGCCCTGTAGAGATACACAGGTCTAATAGCTCCGTTATCTGTGTTCCTGTCTATCAAAATGTTATCAGACAGCCAACTTGCACACCTGACCTGTATGCCAGTCACAATGTCGGCCTCGTCTCAGAGACTGTGTGTGTGTGTGTACTGTGTGTGTGTGTGTGTGTGTGTGTGTGTGTGTGTGTGTGTGTGTGCGGATGTCATGTGGGGTCGTGACAGTGTCATCCTGGTTTTTGTGCTGCACCAGGGATAGTAGGTTCTGCCGGCAGTAGCCTTGCCAAGCATGCAAATTAATTCTGCCACTTCATTTTTACCAATCTGTATGAGCACTTTACCGGTCACGACTCGAGTAAGAAAAATCCAATTTCTTTTTCCTACATTAAACTCCGTGTGGGGGTCCCCGGGGGGGGGGGGGTGGTGGAGTTCCAGATCCACAGGAACGCACCCAGGGTGCCGGCCCGATTCCGGCGAGCCGCCCCGCGTCCGAAACGGTTGAGAAATGACAGAGTTACCGTGTGGGGGTCCCTCTACTGTACTGTACTGTACTGTCACTGTACTGGCACACCCGAAATCACCATATATACAGTTAATATGTGCGTGTGTTTGTGTGTGTGTTAGGTTGCGCACAGGTGGTGAAAAACAACCATGTTGTTTTCGTGCTCAGACGCACCCACCCACCCACACACATAGTCACTTAAGGAAGTGGTTGCACCACTTGTCGGATGGACACCAAATGTCAATAATTTATTTTTTTAAATGTGTCACTGTTTCATGTATTTCACGTGTCACATTTCAGCTGTAGTGCTAGTGCTATCTAGTAACTTACCTCCCCCCGCGGAAACATGAGTCTATAGAGACACTGTTCTGGGGGGAGCTGCTACTGCCCAAACAGGACACGTGTAATACGTGAAATGCATCTATTAACGATCTCAAATGATCTCACAAATGATCTCACACTGTAGAAATGATACGTCGTCTATGAAATGTCTATGACAAGGTGTCAGCCTGATCAGAGACCCTTTGACTTTGTGGGGTCATACACACAAAGCCACACGTTCATTTTGCCATTTACCTGAATGTCGGAGCGGTTAGCACAGCTCAAAAAAAGTATAAAACATTCTGTGAAAACAAATTAGTGGAGGTACTCTTGGGGCCTAGTAGCACAACAGATTTGACGCTGATCGGTCCAGCGGGTTTGCCAGATTAGATCCAGATACACAGACAACGTTTTTAAAAAAAAGCAAAAAGCAAAAAGCACAATATCTAGCCAGGACAAAAATGAACTGAAATGAATCAATCTCATCTCATTATTCATTCACAGACGTCATTATGTCTGGAAGTGGCTTGAACAAACCAATGGGAGTTTCAGTGTAGGGATATTATAGAGAAATACACACTTTACACAGGACAATCCTCTGTGTTTTAACGCAAATTAAACTAACTATACACAAAGGTGTACAGGATTTTGTACACAGTGTATGTAAAGTATCCAACTATATATCCAATGTAAACATCTATCCAATGCTGATCTCTGATGTCTAATCCAGTGCCGCCACGCCACCTATTCTCCCTCCTGACCCACCGTGGCGTGGGACTCACCTGAGGCGATGCCACTGAGGCCCAGGCTGTGCTGCACGTCCTCCGCCACCTGCCGCACCACGCTGGAGTTGCCCGGCACGTAGGCCAGCTGGTAGCCTCGGTAGTGCAGCTGGGGGGGCAGCGCGTCCACGGAGTAGCTCTCGTAGACGGTGGCGTTGGGGTAGTTCTTGAAGGGCACCTTCTGCCGCAGCACGATGAGGATGCTGGAGAACAGCAGAGGCAGGGCGATTTCTACCAGGGTCACCAGGATCTGACGTTTCTGCAGACATGGAGGGAACGGGAGGGGAGATAGGAAAGAAGATGTTTTTAATTTAAGGTACATAGTTACTAAAAGGTATAAGTTTTGTGTGAGCCTTCCGGTGAGCCTTCCGGTTTCCGGTTTTCTTCTACCAACATTTTCTACCACCCACACACGGCTTCTCTGCGTGTGCATCCCAACCCGTTCACTGGAACTGCTGCTGTGCAAAGCCCTGATCTAGCCAACTTTGCCAGTTTTGGGTACACTGACTTGTTGACACTTCTTTTCTGGCATCAGCAATGAACAAACAAACTAAACTCGTCAGTCATACAATCTAGTGGCGGATCCGGTGCCTGTTGGCTACAGCTACAGCAGGAGGTGTATCGAGGGCTTCTAGAAACAGAATAGTCAGAGAGGTAGGTTCTACTGTCCACAGAGCAAAGTGAGTATGTTAGCTCAGCGTTAGCAATTAGCATGTTGTTTACTCACTGATACAGTGTAATGAATAATAAATATGGTATTGAATATATTCATATGCAATGAATATGGTATTGAATATATTGGAAGGGCTCCTTGGGGCCTAAAAGGTTTGGGACTTTTTCTGTACAGCACGACATAACCCATGTCTGTTAATACTTTGACTGCACACATCCCCAACCCCGGGTATAGACTATAATTAAACGTCTGCAAATACTTTTGACGGTGCACATCCCCGGCCCGGATAATGCAGCATTCGCTGAGGGTCGACCTGCCTAAAATTTAAAAAAAAATATATATATTTATATATCCGCACGCACGCACACACGCACGCGCGCGCACACACACACACACACGTAATCAGGCAATGGAGACATGCTGGCTCGGTGGCTCCTATAGGCTACCATACTAATATGAGGGCCAAATGAAATATTTTATTACATCAATCTGCTGTTTCTTTTTCTGCCATATAGAACATGGTTTTCCTATGTCTGTATGTACCCATAAGTAGACCATCATGCATGCCGCTAGAGTACAGCCACACTCTAAACTGCACAAATCCAAACTTAGCTATTTGACACAAATTGGACAGACTGGCCACACCATATACAGTAATAATAATAAAATATAAGTATAAAGCTTACAGGTTTATAAAGCCTATGGGAATAACATAGTTGTCCTGACAAGCAATAAAACACATTTTAGTAGACTAAAAGGAGACCAAAAGAACTTTGGTCGCAGTGCGGATATCAACAAACAGATATACAGTACAAACATACACAACACAGTTATGGGGCAAATGAGGTGATCTAGGGGAAGGCTTTCCTGAACAGATGTGTTTTCAGAAGTGTTTTACAAGATGACAGAGAATTGGCTTTTCTGATTGCCAGGGGTAGAGTTGCAACTTGCAAGGGTTGTTGTAAATGACTGGATCTAAGAAGAGAGGTACACCGCTGATTACCGACTGAGTAGTGATTCCGTCTACAGAAATCCCAGTTGAGTGCCCGCAAATGTCACAGACGTTTGCGGGCACTGTGACACTCTCAGGTCACAGTGGTTGGACAGTTTGAGGGCAAAACTCTTTCAACACACAGAGAAGAGCAAGGTTTTCGAGTGTCAATTCAGCACTGAATCGAAGTCAGAGGAATAAACTATGAAAGATTCATATTATGCATAAATCCTGTGCTTCCAACCAATGTGTGATCATGAATCTTAAGTTCCCCGTTATCAAGATACAGCGTGGCTTCATGTGGATCTTGCTCTTCATGTGGCCAAGCTGTGACGTACTCAGTCATCTATAATGACGTATGGCTCCATATTTTGGATAGCTTTCAGCCAATCTGAGCCCCAGTTTTATAATGGAAGTCACCATTATAAAATGTAAAAAGAAAATGCACTAAGTTGGTCAACTGCCAGTGAGCACAAGAAATATGCGCTTATCAGTCCAGCGGTTTACGAGATTAGCTCTGGACAAACACACTGGCCTCCAGTGAGCCACGCCAAAAAGAATTGCAACATTCTTTAAGCAAAATAAAGTAAACTGGAATTGTGGTAGAGACTGTACTACTTTGAGCCCAGAAAGGAAAACACCATGGCACTTTTCTGTCATTAAATAGTAGCCTTGTGGCAAAGAGAGTGAGACGTGTCAAACAAGTGAGAAAATATCAGCATTTTTCACATTTTCTGACTATTGTTTGCTTGTTACCTAGACTCTAGAGATGAGAATGTGCCCACTGCCACTACACACTCTCTCGGAAGGAACACTGGTAGTTTAGTGAACTAGACTTCTTTTTCAAGTGGCTTGTGAGGATATCGATTATCCCAATTAAGGAATTACAGCACAATACATTTGAGTGTTTTATTGTGATAAGATTATACATCCCTACATTATTATTTGTAAATATAAATGAACATTGAACCACTGTTACTGTATCTAGCTGTATCTAGACAATTTCAATACTTAAATCAATTCTGAATTTATATTTTGTGTAAAGTGTAGCTCGCCGAAAATAATAGATGTTCAACTAAAATCTCATCACATCATTCTGCAAAGTGAGTCTTTTGTGAAGTTGTGGTCACCTCATATGAACCTTAGATGCATCCCCATGTCAGTGTACCTCGGCCAACACACGCCATGTTTCCTTTCGTGCCTGCTCCCCAATGGAGTCTCCTAGCAACAACAACTAGAGCAGCAAGGAGGGGATAAAGGACGACAGAGCAACACTATTCAACCAAACTTAATGTTTACCTATCAGGCTGCCAACTCCCAGGCTGAACCTTTGGAGCATTGTGTAGTAACTCCCATATTACCCCTATATTCCCATATGTTAAAAGGCTCAGAGGCCTCAGAATACAAATGTACTCTTCTGAAAACACTTGCGGCTGAGTCAAAGTGTGTCAACTTCATAACAATACACATACCTAAGGCGAACGGCTGTAATATTTGTGATTCCTTAGAGATATTGATTCAGTATAGCTCATCATCACACAGTGTTAACAAACTGTCGAAAAGGTCACAGATAAGACGTGAACCAAAATACCGTCAACGTACTTACAACAAGTATCTTGTTGTAAGTACAAGCCATATATGACAGTCGCCAGTGTGAAGATCTGTTTCAAAAGGTATTATGGTATTGTGATTGTTTAAAATGTATAAACAAAAGCAAACTGAGTCTAAGGAGGGATTCACAGTTCACACTATGGTCTCGGATGCGCACTCGGGACCACTTGGCAGATTTTGTGGTATTTTGTGTACCGTTCCCGGGAGCGGATGAGCCAACCATTCCAGGGACGCATCGGGATTCGGGACCGATTGAAGTGTACTCGGATACGGATCTCTGCAATGTGAAAGCATTGAAGTCCTGAGAAAAAATGCTGCCATTTGTACCAAAGTGACTGCAAAAAATTGCTGCTATTTGTTTCAAAAAAGCTTTATACCATGTATAACATGTATATAACGATGCAATGTGACATAGCTCTGTTTACATGTTGCACCCCCTTCCAACTGTATATACTTTCCCCATTTTCAACTGTTATTATATTGTGACACTTGCTTTGGAAATGTAAACATATGTTTTCTCATGCCAATAAAGCTCCTTTGAATTGAATTGAAATTGAATATAGTCGAATGAAGTGTACTCAGGTGCGGAAGAATCAAGGCCAATGTGAATCATGACCAGCGGGGACCAGGCAACCGTATTCGGGAACAGTAATACGAATCAATCGAACTCAGTGTGAATCCCCCCCATAAAAGTCATGGTAAAAGCTCCTAAAGGCTATGCTGTTCCTTATACCCAACTTTCTACCCAAGGTCATCCTCTGGGGAGCATGAGGGTGCACAACACATTCCCTGCCAATCCAGCCAATAGTTTGGGATGAAAAGTATAGGATGGAGTGCTCACAAAGGTGTGCTCTTAGTCTTAACATGAGCAGCAAACTGGACAAGGACCAGCTTGAGGTTTGTGCTCTTTCGCCATGGATGGGAGAGATCTCAGTGACAAGAGAAATATCCCCAGTGTGCAAGTATAGACGGTACACACATTGATGTAAATAGGTTTTAAATAGGTCCCGGGACCCAGGGGTGGTCTTTTTACTCTTTTAGATGGGTCCCAGGGACATTTTATGAGTCCTAGAGTACAGTACTAAGTACAGTATTGCATTCCAGGACCCCCGGAGGGTGACATGATTGTGTCCTTTCTCAATTTAGTGAGTCTAAGGATGCAGGATGCAGGCTATTTGCATCACTGGTACGGTACAATTCCATATACATTGTGGATTAATAAATACATCTTTAATCAGTGAAAGGTCCACCCATCTAGCCATGATACAGGTCATACAAGGGTAGGCCAAGACAACTCTGTGTCAATTAACCTCATTCCCAGTTTTATCTCTGTCTCACAAGGAGATAAACCCTGGAAGATAACTACTGCAATAAACAAGTACAAGAAGTAGAGGGATCCATGTTGCCCAGACTACTAGAACTTCTGGTAGCCTTGTACTTCCGTTTAGACGCTTTGGTCCGAAGTTCTTATTCAGACTAGTGTCAATAAACATCACAGTAACCTAGCTTGTCTCTAGACTAGTGGTAATAGTTATACAGGGGCGGCGGTGGCTCAGGGGTAGAGTAGCTGGATGGTACCCGCAAGGTTGCCAGTTCGAACCCGGCCCCCCCAGAGTCAGTGTCGAAGTGTCCTTGAGCAAGACACTGCACCCCTAATTGCTCCTGATGTGCTGGTTGGTGCCTTGCATGGTTTCTGCCGCCATCGGTGTGTGAATGGGTGAATGTAATGCACAATCTATGTAAAGCGCCTTGGATAAAGGCGCTATATAAATGCACCATTTACCATTTACCTCATGGTGACCTAGGTGACAGCTTTGACAGCAACATGATGAAAAGAACCATGTTACTGGTACAGTACTAACCACATTTCCATGCTGCATAAGAATTGTTCAGGGATGAGGAAAAACATTACATGCTCCATAAGGATTGTTCGGTCAAGACTGAAAGGTGCAAAAGCCTGGGGGGTTGTTGTGTGTGTTTATTACAAGTGTTAAATGGCTCCATATTGTGATAGTAATCATTGCTATAGTGTTTATTCAGTAACAGGGGTCTACCCATCTCTGTATTTCAGATGAGGATACCAATTTTATCCAATGAGGAAAGAGATCTCATACAGAATACAAAATGGATAACGTGAGAATTATTGTGCGTGTAAAAAAAAAAGTAAAATTGGAAGTGATGACAAAGAAATTAGCAGACAAAATTGGAGCTGGAACACTATAAACTTAAAGCTGATAAATGAATACGGTATACTCTCTCCTAATGGGATGAAATTGGCAACCTACTTGAAAATGTATTTTCGCTATAAAGTGCTGGAGAGATGATCCACAAGTTTGTATTCACTAAAAAATATCACTTACTTTACCTGAAATTGTAAGCCTACAATGTAAAACAATTCAAATGATAGCCAAATTCATGCCTAACCATGGCACATGCAAACTAGTTATAGTTTCATATTCCTCCAACCCACCTTTTGCAGATAATTTTTCCAAAGCAGTAATCCAAACTGCCGCACAATCGCCATTTTGAACAGGAGACAGAACACAGCCTGGCAGGCCTTCCACAGCTGCTGGAAAGACACAAAGGCAGGAGTCTAAAACATTATTCCCTAATATTTAGGGTTACATTTAAATGAGTCATTACTACTCAACAGTGTGCCATAATAACCACAAAAAGAGAGCTTCTGACTTTTAAGTTTCCATTTTCCATTAAAAAAAGGTGAAGCATGAACTGAAAGTTGTCCCAAGTTCATTTTACAGCTGGCTTAGTCTCTGGAGACCGTTGACTCGCATCAAAATTCAAAGGAAAAGAGGGCACATGTTTACACCTGGGTCCTGGGTAATTTCAAACATGATTGCATCAAACACAAACAAGACCTTGTGCAATCTGAGGATTACAGTGAAATAATCACAAGAGCAAGTTTCAGCTGTTAAAGGAACATGAACCTGAAGAGTGCCCTGGACTGTTCCATACATATTTATTTAATGTGCATATCTGATCTGTAGCTATTTGATGTATTTTATTTGAACAAGAGACTGAGAAACTCAGTTAAGTTGAAGTATGGGTAAATAGAGAGAGAGAGATCAAATACTAAAGATAGAAAAGCCACCGCAGTAGTCTGTTGACATTCAAGTGCTGAACTAGTTGAACCAGTCAACGGAAACCAGTTGAACGAGTCAATGAAAAAATGCACTCTTTTGTTTGTTTGCCATATTCCTGTACTTCCTGCTTCTGCTAACTTTAGTGAAATATGTATGCAGAAATGTAATTTGAGTGAAATATGTATGCAGAAACTCTGTTGAGATTTGTGCCACACATCTGGAAAGAAATAAGTAGCTAGTAGTTACCCGTTTCATACTAGGGTTTAGGAAACAGAATAAATGCCCATCTGAAAACAGTGTGCTTCTTATTGGGTTTTGTTTATACGATTTAGATGAATAAATTGAGCTAAAATCGTGATCTAGTTAAGTCAGACGATTCAATATAATTGTCTAACATTAGTAACAACATATACAGTATGTGGCACATGGTAGCCCTACCTTACCTTTCTTTGACAAACAAACACAGCCTATAAGTTCTCTTCCTACAACTAATGATAATTTACATAATAATTTGTATTATGCATAAATTTGGCTGATACAGGGACATCGCTTGTGAGCTTATAGATCTGCTATTTTCAAATAAATTACACGACTTGTGATAGCTAATTTGTTATTAATGATCTGAATCTGCAAAGTAACTGTAACTAACAGCTGTCTAATAAATAGGCTATAGGAGTAAAAAGTACAATATTTTTCTCTGAGATGTAATAGAGTAGTAGAAGTATAAAGTATTAAGAAATTGAAGTTCAAATGGTATTTAAGTACAGTATTTGAGTAAATGTACTTGCATCACTGTAAACAAGCCACGTTTGTCTCAGGGGAGACAGTGTCTCCTCATACAGGATGTGTTTGTCTTCACATCATCATAGTTTACACAGATGTAATAAGCCAAGCCTTTATTGCCTTACTAAACAACAAGCAACACGTGTCGCTGGAGATGATGACTGAATCTTTTCATGACATTCCAGACCAGGGTCGTTTCGATTACATTTAAAGCCAGGGAATGATTCGCTTATCTGGAACGTGCGATAGGCCGATCGTGACACACTGCCCTTCATAACATACATGACCGAATAATAACCGAAATATATTTTCCTTCAAGCAATGCTACACGAAGCAATGACACTCTTTGTTATAATTTATAAATTGGAAAAACATCATGGCCATCCATGATCCATCATAGACATAGTAGATACAATATAATGCGTTGCTCATCGCTTTAAGCCCGCCTTTCCTCTCTCTCATTCGTCCAACAACAGCCTCTTGAACTTTGCGATTGGACAGTCCAGCTGCTTGTCAGTCCCAACGATGCCTATGAATTTTGATGATGGAGCTCTAGGAGACTAAAAAAGCTATTTTCTTGAAATTTCTACAGTAACGAACAGCATTAAGTATGAATTAGCGCTAATATGAGTAAACACTATGATCGTTAAACAAGGTCGCCATACATTACCTTAGAAAAGCAGGAATCGCTACATTAACTTCATGGGCTGCTGTCCTTTCCTTAATTCCTCCCCTTGTTATAGCGATAATAACATTGAAATATTACGTTGGTGCTTCCTCCTTCACTGTCTCTATCGACCGACAGTAAACAGTAGCGAAGCTGATAATGTTTGCACCAGATTCCCTGTAATAAAATATAATAAAAAGGAGGATTACAGCTCAATTTCGTTGCCGATAAGGATGCGAGGATGACATTGCAGCAGCAGCTCCGGCGGTGTTCATTGTGCAAAATGCAGGCAGGCTACGAGCATCAACAAAACATATCACGTGACCTCCACGGAGCAGTCACATGACCACAAAACAGCTGTGCACCCCCCCCATGTTTTAAATTCATTCTTGTGTATTATAATTATATATATATATATTTAACACAATAAGACACGTGAAAGTCCAAGTCCATAGGATTGATTTTTCTTTTATTAAAAACATTAAAAAAAATATATATATATATATATATATATTCACAACATCACAGGAGTACTATAAAGAAAAAACTTCTTTTTAGACTTTTAAATTCACTTGCTCTCTTTTGGAATGAAGCAAAGACAATTTCAAGTAAAGAGGCAAGTAATTTCTTCCACATAAAATGTCATACAGGTTATTTACACACGTGTATATACACACACACACACACACACACAATGTACATAATATACAATATATATACACACAGTGGTGGAAAGTAACTAAGTAATTATTTTTGATTTGCCACCAGCGTTTTACTTTTAATCAAGTACAAAAGTCAAAAAACTTCTTCCACCACTGTATGGATACGTGCATGTGGCACAGAAGATAGCCAGCCTTTAGGAACATTTAAAAATGGCATTTACAGTTCACCAAGACCCCCCATAAAGCATACAGTACTTTCAAAACCCCATCAAGTAATAATAATTCTGCCTTTAGTGTTCAGAGGAGGCAGAGCAGATCCACATAATACTTAAATAAGCATCGATTGTTCAAGCATAGACAACACCACTTTGCTGCAGTAGATCACTCTGTTCCAGTGATGATGAAAGTGACAAAGCTAGATGGGCGAGATGAGAACCGCTGGATAGAACAGTACAATTACACCAGTACCCGAGCATAGATATATTATATAATAGTTAGTGTGTGTATATATATATATATATTTATATATATATATATATATATATATATATATATATAGAGTACAACTCAACAGTACTGGGGTAAAGTATTTCACCCACTTTCTACACCTGAACTTGATTCTGATGTTCAGGTTTAATCTTACTTTTGACAGTCTTGATGACAACCTGCATCCTTAGTAGATACTCAAGTTTACCATTATAAACTAAATTGCTTAATATCTGAAGTGTCAAGATCCCAATGAATAACCCCCATCCCATGTCTGTGTTCTGTGCAGTAATAAGGATCAAACAGTTTGTCAACGGGACAGTGGACGCATGTGCACAAACGTCTGGGCAAAGAAATGCATTTAACAAGCTCCTAAACAACAATGATTTCACAGCACCATCTATACAGATAGATTCATCTGACAACACCACAGTACCTTTGGCATATGCACGTATGACAAACTCTTAGAATAATTAAATACAGTTAATGTCACAGCTTCAAATTGATATTTACATTGAGCGGTTTACAGCCTCTTCTCGATTTCTTCTTTTACATTCTCGTACGAAGAACAGTGCATTATCAGAATCTATGACAAAAACAATACAATCACAACAGCACGCCATCTATGGGTTGACGGTTTTCAAGACATCTTCACAACAATGCTTAATTTAAAATAGAAAAATAAAAAATAAACACAAACAAATAGTTCGAGTTTGGGACCTTGCAGCCAGCCATCCAATGAGCTATGAGATGGGTTTTTTGCAGCGGTCCGTGTGATGAGACCGTTGTAACAGCGATATCCTGAGGAGAGTAAACACACTGAGGCCCCTTTTTCACCAAAATAACTTTGGTTCTAGAACTGGTTCCGTTCTAGATTCTTGGAACCTTGGTGCTTTCACGGAACCAGCAGCCATTTTATTGTTTCCAGTTCGGAATAAACTTTCTTTTTAACCAATTCAGTGGAAACACTCTGAACTGGTTCAATATTAGGTGGGGGAAAAAATAACCAAACTGGTTCAACCCCGTTGGAAAAGCGGCCTGAGAGTCCATGGATGTAATGTCCAGGTTTGTGAGGTGCCTGTAAACTCTTGAGTGAAATGAGACATGTAAAAGAAGGGCAACATTCTCTGTCATGACCATTCCCTTTATATAATAGATTTGTCTTTTCTTTCTTAAAGCTTCAGGTATCTTTTGATCTTCTTTGCAGTAGAAGAACCAGTGCAGAGCGAGAACCAGCATTGAGAACATGGGAATAAGAGGAAAAAGTGCTGGGACGATGCAATTTCACGCCAGTCAAACGGTGCTGCTTACAGGCTCAAAAACCCTATATTGGCCACCATCTCTCCTCCGCTATGGGCTGCCGCGTTCTTTCTCTTTACCTGTTTGCAGGAAGAGCCTCTGGGCCTCTGCATGGGCACCAAGAGGCGGAAACCCGGCTGGGCGTCTGCGGAGGCTGTGCCGGAGGTGGCAGGAATGGTTGCCAGTGTGCAAGGCACAAGGAGGGAAGAGGAGTTGAGGGGGCTGGCACTTTGGACAGAGGAGTAACCAGAGCTGTGGAGGTCGGCGGAGAGGAGGGACAGGGGCTCCTTGGGTCGGCTCCGAGCGCTGCCCTGGCCCTCGGCGACGTCTTCACAGGTACTGTCTTCGTCGCTGGACAGAGCTCGGCAGTGCTCTAGCCAGTCCTCTGCACCCTCCGCCTGATGCAATGTGATGGTCTTGATTGAGGCTTTCGGAAGAGAAGAATAGAGGGCGTTATTAAAGGAAAGGTTCAACCCCGGCAAATGTTGTTCAACAGTGAGCGTTAAGTAGGCCTTGATTGGAGCTAATGGATGCTACAGTACAGTATGATGCTTGCTGAACATCATAACTGCTGAGTCATGTCCAGTAACATCATCATGTTGTGCTAGCAGACTGACTCATGCCTTATTGCCCTGTGGTCATTGCTTGCTTCATGCCCTTTTAAAAACGTTTAAATAGCACTTTATGGCCCTGGAAGTCAGCCAGTGACCACATTTAGCCCTAATATTGAGTGTAAACTGCTGTAAAGCAGCTTCTTCTACTCATTTATTAATTAATTCTTGCCTTTTGTAACATGACGTCCTACATCGTCTATCTATTCCTTTGTTATAGAGCACCGACGTCCCGACGTCACTCGCTCATCCATTCACGGAGGTTTCTCTATGTAACCCATTTTTCACCCCTGTGTCAATTATCTAATGTGATCCTGGGCTCTACACACCCTCCGCCAACCTGGGGAGAGCAACGGACTTGAACTCATTGTTCCTTTACACCTGACAGAGGGGAGTTTCCCTGGTTGGACGTAGCATGTGGAAGGATCACGTTATTCCAACCAGTCCAGCCAGGGCGAGGCAGTTTAGAGACCAGGATTACTGCATGTTTTTTGTGAGGGTACCTACCCTAGGGGATACGGGGAGAACATGCAAACTCCACACAGAAAGGCCATGGGGGAAACATGGGGTCATCTTAAAATCGTCTCATATAAGCATTGTGGTCCACCGTCCAGAAATAAACAAACTGTCTTGGCGTTATTGTCGGGGAGGTGTCTCTGTATTGTTTCGGACAGTCAGTCACTCATATTTGATTCATATTTGATTTGTTTCTAACGAAAATGTAACTAATTCCGCAACAGTAACATTAGCGTTTTTCTCTCAGTCAGTTGATTCTTCATATCCATGAGTGAAACTATGGATAATTTGTTTCTTTTTCAAACAGTTCTTATATGAGGCGATCTCAAATCACCATACAGGGATTACAATGCAAATAAAAAGTACATGAACCAGTGGACTTAGCGCCCTCTACCGATATTGACGTCAGACTTTGGTGCTCTATAGCTATACTCTCTCTTTGTTACATTAATGATCTTGGGCTCCTTCTAAAAGATATTTTCGCTCCATTCGATGATGCATGAAACCGACCTACACAAATAATAAATGCATGTTGCATCCAACACCAAAGGTGCACTCACTATCTCCCTCTTTATCCCCCTCCTCGCTTTCCTCTAGGTCGCCCTCGTAGCCGGAACAGGAAGTGTCCAAGCTCCAGTCCAGCATATCGCCGAGCAGCGTCTCCTCCTGAGGGGACAGCTCAGCGGTGGGCGTGGCCACAAAACTTCCTCTGTGGGCCTGCATGCTGTCATCACGCCTCCTGTAGAGAACAACAACAAAAAACAAATGTGGTCAGGACATGTTGGCTGTGTCAACAAAATGATCACAGCCGTTTGTCACACAGCAAACGGAGGGACACAGGAGGGACAGAGTGACCACTATGTCACACAGCAAACGGAGGGACACAGGAGGGACAGAGTGACCACTATGTCACACAGCAAACGGAGGGACACAGGAGGGACAGAGTGACCACTATGTCACACAGCAAACGGAGGGACACAGGAGGGACAGAGTGACCACTATGTCACACAGCAAACGGAGGGACACAGGAGGGACAGAGTGACCACTATGTCACACAGCAAACGGAGGGACACAGGAGGGACAGAGTGACCACTATGTCACACAGCAAACGGAGGGACACAGGAGGGACAGAGTGACCACTATGTCACACAGCAAACGGAGGGACACAGGAGGGACAGAGTGACCACTATGTCACACAGCAAACGGAGGGACACAGGGGGACACAGGAGGGACAGAGTGACCACTATGTCACACAGCAAACGGAGGGACACAGGAGGGACAGAGTGACCACTATGTCACACAGCAAACGGAGGGACACAGGAGGGACAGAGTGACCACTATGTCACACAGCAAACGGAGGGACACAGGAGGGACAGAGTGACCATTATGTCACACAGCAAACGGAGGGACACAGGAGGGACAGAGTGACCACTGAAGTGGGAAGAGGAGAGGAGAGGCCTCTACGACAGCAAAGCAGGAAATGGCCGGGCAGTGGAAGGATGTGTGTTCGGCGAGTGGGTGGCTAACCTTTTGCTGTTGCTGGATGGGGATGAGAGGAACGTGTGGATGTCTCCTGGTTGGCCGCTGGGGGAGTTAGGATCCAGCTCAACACATATCTGGGGATCCATCTCAGGTACCTCCAGGATCTGGCACAGCTCATGGAAGTCCATCACCTTATTGGAGGCCATTGCAAAACGAGGAGTTATAGATTAAGAATACAAATACAAGAGAAGATACAGAATACAGTGCACGATACAGACATGATGAAGATGAGCCATGATGGCATAACAATACTTTGTATTTCTATTGTGTTTTAAAGACAAGCATCAAGGTGGACGTTCCCCTAAACTAAAGTATAATACAGCTCTAAATTCATGTGTGTACCTGTTCTTTGCCGATATGCTGGTAGGCTTCTTCCTCAAAGCGCTGCTTGACTCCAGTAAGAGACACATGTCTGTAGTCTTTGGGTACATCTCGACTATAACTAAAAGAGAGGAGAGAAGGGTACATTTAATCTTCTCATATAGGAGCGGCCATGGACCAATCTTGTTACAGTGTTCGTTTGGGAAATAGACTCCCGCCCCCTGTTGCGAGTGACTCACTATGCGGTACGTTAGTATGACTCACCAGCCTGCACGCACGCACGCACACACACACACACACACACACACACACCCAGTCCCCCACACATGCACGGTCAAAACTCTGCACACAGTCATGCTACAAGCCCCCACACCGTCTGCTTGTCACGATATCTGTTATCTGATGACTATCACCTTTCTTGCGATGTCCAGACTGCATCGCCTGTTTTGTGATGACCAGACTGCATTAAAAAACTGATCTCTAATCAATCGGATGCTTAAAAAACAAAAGAAAAACTGTGGGCTCTGGTATTATTAACGATTTGCAGTGTGAAAGTATAATATTTGTGTCGGTTAGGGATGTCCCGATCACATGTTTTTGCTCCTGATCCGATTCTGATCATTTGATTTTGAACATCTGCCAATATACCGATTTTTCTCGGTCAGATATTTATATTTTATAGAACATGTTTATGCCATAAATATCACAATAGTACAATATCCCAAATGAAATCAGACAATTTCCATCATGATATGGATATAATATTGATACTAGGGATGTCCCGATCACGTTTTTTGGCTCCCGATTCGATTCCGATCATTTGAAAATGACGTGATCGGCCCCGATTTCCGATCACCCGATCCGATTGGGACAACCCTAGTGTCAGTATAACTGTGTACTACTGCCTATGCCATGGTGCACTGTTTGTGACTGGTTGGTTACTACTAGTGTACTTGACTAGTATTAAAATAAAACACACACAGAGTGCTACCAATCAAAAACATATCTACATGCACCAATGTCCCACTCTGAAGATGCTGGTGACACAAATAACTGACTAATTACTTTGTGTAAACAGTACTGTATAAGCGTATATTTGTCAGGCAATCAGATGGGACAGAATGCATCACACTTCAGTGGTACATGACTACATGTCGAATGTGACATTAATGGCGAGCCTTTTCTGTGACACCAAAGCAGAACTTGAACACCCATTTCTGAGCAGGTGGTCCCATTACACTGAATCTGTTAATACTAATTGGCTGCAGTCAGTGTAAGCAAGCACTTTACTTATGCATGTCTGTGCCAAAACATCTTATTACAAATACAAACTAAAACCATGCTGCTGTGGAATAAATAAAAAGGGAAAAAAATAAAAACATCCCAATTGCTTAGAGCCGACGAATAGTGAAAACAGCCTAGCTACAATCTCATGTGTCGTCATCATGCATTGAGAGTTTGTAGATCAGATAATTATTTTTGCCCAAAATAGAGGTGCCAGGATTAATATGGTCGATTAATTTTCTGTTAAACTGATTTGTTTTATTTATTTATTTTTCAACACTCCCTGCTTTTTCTAGGCCTTTAACAAAATGACTACATTATCATTTTTCCTTGTGTGAAAGGTTAATTTCCCACCGTTATTAATAACCCACCTCAGAAGAATGCATCACAGCAGAGACAGTAAAGCGTAATACATCACAGAGAGCCATAGCAACTACCTTACTATAATTCACTTTAACCGCACACTGACATTGAATTATAGCCAACTCAAGTTTTCACAAGCATTTCATTATAATAACTTCAGTTAGGAACACATAAGCAATTTTAAGCATTCATTCTTGGATTTACAAAAGACGGGTAGAACCATCCAAAGACAATAGAGCCTGCTGCCTCATAAATAAAGTCTAAATGCAATACAAGCGTGGCTTAAGTTACTACAACTCCTACACCTCCGTCAGAGCCAGAGGTGCTCTCGTAACCAAGGAAACCCTCATTAGAGCCGAACCCAGAATAGGCAACATTTTCACTCTCAAGTTTTTTTCTTTCTTTTTTACAAACTATGTACATGAATGGTGGAGGTCTGAATGATGTGCAACAGACAGTGAGACAGAAGGAGGGTAAAGACAAGGCGTGACTGGGGGGGACCAATCCAGGAAAGTGTGCCTGGCGGTTTCAGTGTTAAACACTCACCACTTGACGTAGAGCAGCACAGTGAAAGGGAGGAGGTCTTTCTTGGAGAAACCTGTGTAGTCGGCCATCTGAGCAGGCCATATGGGAGCTGCAGAGACGGGTGGAGGAAGAGGGAGCAAAAGGGCAGGAGTCAGCTTATGAACTCAAGGCTGCCAACTGCCAAGTCTACACAATTCACACATACCGACTAGACTGAGGACTAAATGCAAGTAATTGATTAAATAATCTAACAGTTGCAGCCCAAATACTGACACACATTCATATTTTCACAGAGGGCTGCATTTACAGCATTGGTGGAAAGTAACTAAGTATTTACTAAGTTACTTTACTGGAGTATTTCCAATATTTCTACTTACTGTACCGCTACATCCCAGAGGTTAGGGGTTAGGAGAATTCCATACTAAAAGGCTTTCTTACCTTTCTTTGTAGTTGTTACATCCCCACCAAAGAGGTCCAGGTGTTATTTTGTGCAAAAGCTCCTTATTGGCTATTTCCCCTACCATAAGCCCTAAATGAATTGCATTGGAATTGAATGGGGCTATGGGGTGTTGTGCTAATTCGCTATTTTTTTTGTATATATCCTCTCTTCATAATGTAAATAATATCCCAAGCGGCACACTTTACTACTTATTTCGATGGAAATAAGAGAATTAGCACAACACCCCATAGCCCCATTAAATTCAATGCAATTCATTGAGGGCTTATGGTAGGGGAAATATCCAATAAGGAGTTTTTGCACAAAAAAACACCTGGACCTCTTTGGTGGGGACGTAACGACTACAAAGAAAGGTAAGAAAGCCTTCTAGCATGGAATTCTCCTTTAAGTAAATAATAAGTGCATTACTTTTTCCATCACCGATTCACAGTATGCATGTATCGTGTGGACACACTGTAGTTACCGTAGTGGTGTAGAGCGCGTGTGAGCAGCAGGGCGGCGCAGGCCAGCTTGGCGGCCGGCAGCACGGTGAGTGCCGAGTAGAGGAGAGACAGCTCACAGATGTAGCTGAACAGGTGGGTGGTCCGCCTCTCCAGAGGCATCAGGGACAGCAGCACCTCGCCATAGTCCAGCAGCGTGGGGGCCTGCCAGGGAACCACACAGGTTATTAATTATATAGGGTGGCGGGCCTGTCACAATTAATATATAAAGGCCCAGGCGCCTGCTGGCCTAGCAGTCCTGGCGCATGCCACATATTGGCTCTGGCCACCCACACACCCACAGAGAGACAGAGAGAGAGAGAGAGAGAGAGAGAGAGAGAGAGAGAGAGAGAGAGATTTTTATTTTAGTTGAATTATCTTTGCAAAATCCTCATGATAGTTTCCTTTTTTGAAACATTTTCCAAAATGGCATATCTACAAGCTCACAATGTGACACGTTGTGAGCTTGTAGATCAGGTGGGGGGGGGGGGGGCGTATCGTTGGCATGCTCACCCTGATCCTCCCCTCCAGCACAGAGACGACCTCTCCCATCATGCGGACCAGGTCTTCATATTTGTAGGTGTTGTCGGTGAGCCAGACAGCTTCGCGGATGGTCAGGATCTCTTTGCTCATGTAGCTACACAAAAAACAAAAATCTAAAGTCAGTATATAGAAAAAAAGACCAGCGTCCCGTTGTCTTGCCATCCTCGACCCACATAATTGCATTGTCTTGACCATGCTGCAATTTCTTTACCCTTTAAGCTTTTAACACAACAATGAAAGGAAAAAAAGTGAACAAAGCGAATCTACAAGCTCACTCGTGAGCTTGTAGATCGATAGATTAAGTTGGCAAGAAAACTGAAACTCTGCTGGTAAATTTCCATGATTAGGATTCAACACAGAACGCAGACGATAGACCGAAATGGGCAAAAGGACGTAAAGCCACTTAACCACTAAATCCTAGACTAAGAACTGCTGGAGCTTATCCGTATCAGGACCACATTGTACCAGAGGATGTAGATTACAAAACTACAAACCATTAAGCGTGTGTTTGTGTGTGTCTCACCGTGTGCAAACGACCATGCAGGCGATGCCCAGCAGCTGAAGACGGGCCTTGGGGACGGAGCACAGACTCAGATATCGGTCAACACAACCCACCGTCACATGTAGCGTCAAGCTGGAGAAGTCCTTCATGGTGGTTACTTCGACCAGCCAGTCCACCAAGATGTACCTACAACAGAAGGACAGCAAGAGACGGTGCAAGGATGGTGAACATTGTGTGGATGAGGGGGAGACAATGAGAAGCATAGCCGAGATGAAGAAGTCCACAAGAATGTGTGCAGTGACGCCTGTCCACATGCAGATCAGGCATTCAAATGCTAATCTGGTGGCTTGTTTTCACCTGCCAGGTAGGGTATGCATAGTACTGTACTCTGCAATAGGCTACTTGTTCACAATGAGAAGGAGTAGCCAGGTGACTCAGTGCAATCATGGCATTTAAATGCTCTTCTGTTTATAATCTAAACACTGACACGTTTAAAAAGTGTTACAAATAAGTGTTTACAACCTAAACCGCTTGGGTTTAGTGTGAAACGAAACAAAAAAAATAAACTCCCCCCCCCCCCCCGCTGCGGCGGTGGGGGTCTCTGGATGTGTGGCCTCCAAACAGGGTCTTTTTTCCCTGTACTGTGGCAACAGGAAGTACTTCCAAATTAAATTAGATATGACTGTTGTTACGAATGAACAACATATTATGTACACACACATATGTGACTGTGCTACAAGGCAGTGAGGCACCCGTTTTGAAGGCCTAAATTATTGTTGTTAGCATAGAAGAAAATGGAAGACTGTGGTGATTGATCTGGCAAGGCTGTGCTAGGCACAATTAATGGAAACATTTTTAAAAAGATGGTCCGAGACCAGCAAAGCAGTGCCATAAGTGGATAATGTGATTCATCAGGCTCTACTCCAATACCATTATCGGGGAACTCAAATCTAATGATGAAAAAGCACAATGAGTCACTCGCTACACTGTCTCCTGGTTGGAACAATGAGCACGATGGTCAAACAGATTTGA
The DNA here is from genome assembly GCF_951216825.1 of Electrona antarctica. NCBI lineage: Eukaryota > Metazoa > Chordata > Actinopteri > Myctophiformes > Myctophidae > Electrona > Electrona antarctica. Next base: position 17,636,371 of record NC_136795.1, on the reverse strand, counting down.
AGGCATGATGTCAGTAGCGAAGGGTGGATTTACCTCATGGTGTCCTTGATGCCATGCCTGAGGACATCCTCCAGTGTGCGGTGGACCGGTGTTGGGCCAGGCGAACTGAAGAGCTGGGCAACCAGATCTGCACAAGCCCGTGCCTCCAAACCCAAAGGGTTCCCGCTACTGCACACCTTAGCCAAGGATACCTGTAAGATACGGAATGGGAAAATAAATAAGACAACAGGACATTTTTTTAATTACCAATCTATAAGCTCACAGCATGATGTAGCAGTGTACTGCAGTGGCGCACGACAACACGCAAAACATTTTATATCAAGACCTTAGAGGCTGGGTGTGATACACACTGACTTCACCAACGAGTCAGATGAAATTATACTACTATCAATGGGCCTCATTCACCAATACATTTGAAAGTTTTCTTCCTAAATGCCTTCCTAAGTGAATTCCTAGGAGAAGTCGAGTCAGATTCATGATTCTATTATGTTCTGTTACTTTTGGCATCTTGGTGCCTGCGCTGTAAACCAGTTAATCCTAAATTATCACAGACGCCCCACCTATCCTAATTAGCATCATAGTTACCACAGGGAGCCGCCCCACCAATTCCCATTCAAGGGCAATTAGGGCAGGACTACTGCATAGCAGAAATCACTGTGAAGTGTGATCACACATCACAGTGTGACATAAAAGTGAAATAAAAATTGAGAGAATTAAGTCAAGAATGCCTAAACTAAAGTCTAAAGACAGTGGAACATCAGTCACCACTAGACATCAATGTATATTTGCTGAAATTAGCACAATTACAAAATTCATGCGTTCGCAGTGAATATAAAACATTGTATTACTGAAAGGTGGTGGGTGGGGAGTATTATGGGGGCTTTCAGGTAGGAAGGGGGTGGGGAAACGGGGGTGTGGTGGCTGTCAGGGTATTGGGTGGGGGGGGGGGGGTATGAGGGCGATGAGGGTGAGTTGGATTGGGGTCTAGGGCTTCAACTCAACCGGGTCCGTTCATGTTTGATTGTAATTTTCAGGCCCGTTGAAAACACTAAAGCAGTTCTCAAACATTTTCATGTCGAGGACCCCCAAATTGACATGCAATTGGCTGCAGAGCCACATCTGAAAATATTTTCTGCCAGGGACTTGCATAAGACATTTTCCAAGATTTATCAGCTATTGGGATAATCATTATCCCAAACAAAAAAATAGAGTTAAAGTGGTAACATAAACTGTTCATTGTTTTGCTTTGGACCACCTGGAACACCCTCAAGGACCCCTGGGGGTCCCCAGACGACTCTTTGAGAACCACTGCTCTGCCCTATTATTATTATATACAATTGAAGAAAACAGTGAAATCAAATCAAAGTGAAATATATCAGCACTCAAAAGTGCCTAAGAATCTTCTTAAGAATGGTTGAGGAATGAGGTCCATTGCCTCTAATGACCCATCAAGATTTTAAAATTACAAAATGCAGTAAAGCTTGGTTGCATTATTCTTAACGGCCGAGCTACACATAGCACGTGTGCGCATACGCAGACTTTAAAATAGGACTGGATCTAAAAGTGTGTGTGTGCATATAAGCACACACACACACTTTCAAAAACTTGGTGTAGCTTGGCCGTAATAAAGCAGCTGGGGAAAAGATTAATCAAAAAAACGGAGATGATAAATGGGAAAATTAAAACCTCACCAGATGCTTGGGCGTGTATAAAAGTAACTGGCAACCGACAGGCACGACAACACCAATACATACTGATATAATAGCACACATTCAGTAATGTAGCCCATCTCGTAAACACACACCTGTGCCTCCCAGCAACCTTTGGCAGCATAGTCCCTGAGGGTTCGTACACACTGGAGGTACCTGCCTGGGTCTGCCATCTGAAATACAAGAGACACGAGTACTGGGTAAGCATTTTATACTGACCCAAAAAAAAAGAAGCACTGACAGGATATTTCCTTCGGGCATTTTACCACCCTCAAACTAGAGGCCCTACACTTCAAAGCAGTCTTCTGCACGCACAGTCCAAATAATACGTTTTAAAATATAGATCAAGAACATGTAACATTTTCACGAGTTAGTTAAAGAGTGGAACAGATCTTTTAAGACTCACAGCAGCTTTGTGGCTAAGCTCCCATAACAGGTAGGAGCTCTGTAGACAGCCAGCCTGTGATGACTCCTCTAGCATGGGCAAGGCTTCCGAGCGCTTCTCCTCCTCCTAGAAAGATATAAACAAGGTTATAGACACGGTCACCTTTTAAAAGCACACCTATTTTCATCTTCCTTAGACATCTACCATGGCAAGCAAAAAGAAAATACTCCAGGGACATCCCTTTTTTTATACCAGAATACCAGTTGCCTGCATCAGGAACAAATATAAAGGTTGTGTGCGTAATCATTCTTAAAAATAACTATCTGGGTTGAGGGTGAAATCAATAGTACATTCCTTAACCACTTCTTAAGCCTCATTACTTCATCCTATGACAAATAGCTAAATTAGCAGATCTATAAAGGTCACAACAGCTTGTATTTCTACACATTTTTGAAGCATGTGCCCAGTATAGGGACGCTGGGTTTAATGTGGTTGAAACAACAGCAGAATGAACACTGAGACTATTGGGCTGAGAACAGACTCCACAGGGAGTGCAAGGCAATTGCTGAGCTATATGAACTGGGCAGAAAACAACAATTTTCCCATCGGTTCGGCTTATGACGACCAGACAATAACCAACTGTGACAGCAGCACATGACCCCAACCCCATGCCGATCAGAAGCACGCTGAACACGTTTCAAGTTCAACCACAGGAAGTAATTGTTTCACACACTGTTTCACACAGTAACTGTTTCACACACTCACATCAAAGAGCTGCAGGACCCTGGCCAAACAATGCAGCAGAGGTCCTTTCCTGTCCTGCAGAGACAAACAAAGGCATCCCTTACTATCATTTTACCAATAACATTTGTGTGTACTTTTTGGTTTTCATTTATTTATAACAAACAGTTCTAAACACACAGAGAAACCTTCTTTGAAATGTAATCGTTTTCATTTCTTGCAATGAGTAACATGAGTGACAAAGCAACATGGAACAATGTGACAGACAGGACTGAGATTTATCTTCACAGCAAGGAACTATATAGCCAGAGACTCATTATGAACCTATATTGACTCATCCCCAGACCACATCAGTGTTCAAAAGTACATCATTAGTAAGTCAAGACAATAATGCAAGACAGCCTTTCTGTTCTATTTTTATGCTGCATCGTGACACCCATTCATTCCATTTGTTATATACTGTATGTATATATATATATATATATATATATATATATATATATATATATATATATAAATAATCTTACCTGTACCTACGGTGTATGGAATTTAATGTTACTGCTGTTGCTGCTACAACACCGGCATTACCCCACAGGGATGAATAAATCCATCTATCAATCAATCTATCCATATATTTATCCATCTATCTACTGTATCTATCATCTGTACCCAGTAGATACAACCGTATTATTATGTTCGTTATCGTTACAAAGCAATGCTTGAGCTTTTGGTGCATGAGGCGAACACTATGGCATGTGTGTGCATCAATTACCACGTTGGTGTCACACTCTGCCTTGAGACGGTCAAACACCACCGCTTTGCAGCAGCTTCCAGTCGGGGACCAAGGAGGACGAATGAACACCCAGACAAAGGGGTCTGCAGTAGGGGGGCGCAGGCTCTCTGCCAGGCTGAAGAAGCGGGAGGCCTTACGACCGCACACGTCCGCTCGCCCCTCGTCAGTCAACAACGCTAAGACAGAGAGAGAGGATGTTATTTACAGAATCAGAAAACATACAACTATGTGCCTAACAACTAGCCTGGTAAACCATCCCAGCCGGGTGAATTCACATTATCATGAGTCATGTGTTAGAATCCTGGGTTTTCAAACGGTGGTCCGCGGACCCCTGGTAGTCCCTGGAGGTATTGCCTGACCAACCATTCAGAAAATCCTATATATTTATTTGTGTAGAATAATAATTGTACTTTTACTTGCTACTCTTGTTTTCATGTGAATAATACTATTTTGAGAGAACTTGGGGTAGCCTCGCGTTGGCGATACTAATATACCACTGCGTTATCTGCCTGAGGCAATATGCATTGCAAAGGTAGATGAAGGCTGGCTGCGCCAGGCTAAACTTGGGGTGTCCCGTTTTGTCCAGGGAAACAAATATTTTGTATGTGGTTGTATCCAACAAAACTGTTGTGCTTCTTGCCAGATTATATCCCTTCTCTTTACTGGTAATACAATGCTTTGAATTATTTTATTGTATTTGTCCAGCTCATGAATATAGCCTGTGATAGTCTGATTTGTGAGTGGTAACAATTAAGGAAGGGAAAAAAACGAATCTTAACCCATGGCATGGTGCATGAACCCCCACCAGTATTGTGTCAAGTGGGTCTATGATGGACCCACCTGACACAATAGTGGTGGTCCCCAGGTTGCTCTTTTAAAAAAGAACAAGTAAAAAAAGTAATAAACAAGGCAGATTAAACGAAACCTGCTTTAAATGATGCAGATATACTAATGTATAATACAGTTAGTTATGATCAGCTGAATCCTAAGCTTTAAGAAGAGTACAGGACTCGTTTCACTGTACTAGTTTACTGTGTTGTGCAGTTGCTCTTCCATCCTAAATTCAAATCTCTATTGTGAAGACCCTAATCCCCCACGCCTGCTCGCAAGTATGGACAGCCGTAACTTACGTCCTTCATTGTACAAATAGGCGATCCCTAGTTTCACAGCGGCTTCAAAGTTCCCTTTCTCTGCAGCTCTGAAAGAAAAGAGAAACTACATTTAAAAACACATGGGGGGCAGGGGGGATTGTCGGAAATAAAATAGATTTGAAGTGAGGGACTGTACCTTTCAAATAGCCAGACTGTTTTGGGGGCTGGCCAGGTGTCCCTGAAACTGACCCTCGCCCATACACTGGAATTGTTATCCACAATGTCCCGCAGCTGGGAATGGACCTATAACAGATGCAAACACAATTTAGCCACAATTTATATCAAAACCAATCTAGAAGTTCTCCGCGCATCACAATGCAACACATTGTGAGATTGCAGCTATTTTTGAATATGTTAGTCTATCTATGCGACATGCCCAAAATAGGGATGCCAGAGTTAAAGTGGTTAACCCATTAAAACTGAGAAAGCATCTGTGTTATTTTTTATTTTAGCGTTGGCTATTCAAAAATAGCAGATGTACAAGCTCACAGCACATCACTGTGCCACGATGCGAGCATCTGCTATTTTTTGGGGGGGAAATATTGAAAGTCTGAGACCTAATGATTTAGTCTAAATCATTAGTTCTAGAATCTAGACAGCATTTGCAGAATCGGTTTCAGGTCTTTATGGGTTGAAGTCAACAGAGAGTCAGCTAAAACAACCAAATTAGGTGGACACCGATGATGAGACCAAGCAAAGCCAGATGATGTTGAATCTATACGCTAAATGTGGAACAGCGGTGTGAAAGTGTGTATGTGTGTTTACTCACTGCTCTGACAGCCAGTAGGTCCTCAGCAGAGAGGCATCTCAACACACACAGCAGAACCTCCTCGGGCAGTGACAATAGGGTCAGGGCTGGAGTTCTTTTACGGAGCCTCTTCCTCACCGGAACAGAGTAACATTTGGAACAGTGGCAATGGAGTACTGTAGGATTGAATCATGTCAAACGTTTATCAAAATGTGGACAAAGAGAGCCTCTAAATACATCAAACAGTTCTCCTTTGACTTTGCAGCAATATCATAAATGTTCCAGTTCATTTCAAGAGACAAGAGTTGTATGTAATGGATGCACTACGTCTACATACAAGTTAAAAACAAATCACATCTGTGTGTGGGGTTAGGGTGTTACTTCTCACAGCACACCATCACAAACAGGCTATTTGGAGTCAGTTTACTAACAGTAGAGATCACTGTTTTGCATCATGTGAGCTAATCAAGCCACTAAGAATTTTGGCTCCATGTTCAAACCGCCTAACGTTGTGCCTCTCCAGGTGGTCTTAAGAATTACATTTTGATAATGATGAGTTGATGTTTAACAACTGGCAAACTGAACATTATTATGCATTTAAAACAGTCGATAGATTGAATGATTACATTAGAAAGTAGTAGTAACAACATGTAACTATGTAATCAAGTGAGCGCCCAAATTTCCCTCCTGCGGCAACGCAACTTAGGGCTGTTTATTTACTTATCTGAACATTTGGTTTCGGTCTGAAATGCTCACGATAAATAATATGTTGTTTATTAGGCATGTATGTGCAAAATCGTTCCCCATAAGTTGACAAATTTCTCAAGTTTGCTAACTTTTTAACTTGTTCAGTCCTCCTGCTAAACAGCTAACGTTAAGCTGGCTAACAAGTAGCAGCGGTAGCAGGCTAATCAACGTCGCAAACTGCCTGGACCAAACGAGGTCTAATATAACACGATGTGAAGAAAACTACATGACACATCTATACACTACTGTATATATTTCATGTACGAGTTAAAGCTTAAAGACTTACCGCCGGCTTTCATTGCAAGTGGAGGGAGCTCTCCTCAGGTCAGACGAGTTAGATGAATGTCCACTCCAGGCAGTAAGTAATAAACAAGGCAGATTAAACTCAACCTGCTTCAAATGACACAGATATACTACTGTATAGTAAAGGTCGTTATGATCAGCTGAAACCTAAGCTTTAAGAAGAGTAGTTTCACTGACTGTACTATTACTAGTTGTGTGTGTGGTTGCTGCTCTGCTGCTCTTCCTTCCTACATTCAAATACAAGCATGCATCTCTATTGTGAGGACCCGCCCCTGATCCCCTTTAGCACCGCCCGCTCGCAGCGTTTAAAAGTCAACTTGCGTTTTCATTAGTCAGATTGAGGTACCTCCCCCGGCCAAGTAGCGGGCCTTGGATTGGTCGCGACAAAGAACGACAGCATCGATTGGCTGGTGCTTATGAACCCCAATATAATCGTTGCTGATTGGACGACACGACGCAGTTTCGAAAATACGCGCTCCAAAATAAGCACACGAGATTGGTTAACTAAATTACAAAAAATAACCTAATGGTAGTAACGCCCCGCTTTGGCTCATGGGACATGTAGTCGATCAACACAGCTCATTTAAAGGTACCTCAGTTAAAGAAACATGAACCATGAAATCACACGGCCAGTCACAGTACAGTACAGCACACAATTCAATTCAATTAAATTCAAAGGAGCTTTATTGGCATGAGAAAACAAACGTTTACATTGCCAATGTAAGTGTCACAATACAATAAAAGTATATACAGTTGGAGGGGGTACAGCATTTTGTAAACAGAACTATGTCACATTGCATCGTTATGTACATGTTATAACAGGGTATAAATCTTTTTTTAAACAAATAGCAGCACTTTTTTGCAGTCACTTTGGGACAAATAGCAGCATTTTTCTCAGGACCATTTAAATAGTATACGGAAAACTCAGATTTAAGATCTGTTTAAAGGTTACATGTGCAAGGTCCAGCGGCCTACTAGGTACATATCACGCTGGGCAAGACCTAAACTGTAGAGGCTATCATTTGTTTTGGGCGGAAGTTACGGGATTTTGGAAACAAGTGTTGCTTGTGATTGGTCGGAATAATATTGTATCCAGGGGAAATCCATTTATCGGATGTTCCGGACCGACACTTCCACCGATAGTGTAATAATAATCTTGCTGCTGTGTTTGCACATTGTTGTATTTCTCCCAATAGGTATGGGCAGGGCCGGATTAACACCTCTGAGGGCCCCTGGGCACTGAAGCTCGAAGGGCCCCCCCTTCACGCGCGGCACGCGCAACATTTTTGCTTGTTTTGGAGCCGTTTTGGGGCAGTTTTATGCCGTTATATTGGCCTATTTCCGGTCGCCTACCCCCCCAGAGTGACAGCCAATTTAGCGCATTGTTGCTGCTTTACACACAATTGCACTTTTCAGCTGCCCTTCTCACCAACAATAAAACACTAATCTTTTTAGACACCATTTATTTCATTCGGATTAGCAGGGAAATTTTCTGTGGAGCTTTTTTTTTGAGGGGCCCCTGGTGCCCAAGGGCCCCTGGGCACGTGCCCAAAGTGCCCATATGGTAGATCCGGCCCTGGGTATGGGAGTTTTTTGTTATTGGTCATAGTTTCAAACTCACGTTGGGTGTGTGTAATCTCAATCTGTGGGAAGTATGTGTCTCTGATGTCTTGGTCAGGTGGTTAGAAAGTGCTCTGTTTCTACCACATTTTGTGTGCAGTGCAGGGTGCATTAGTCTGTCTTCCCTTGGGAGCGGAGTCTGTCTGTGGTGGCCTTTCTCCATTGCCATGCTTTCCTAAATTTTGGGTCGTTTACCGTGTTCAGGACAGGTATTCAGCCAATGTATTCTCTTTTTAGTGATAGATAGCAAGCATTCCATTTTGCTTTGTTTTTTGGTGGTCACACACCAGTCTCTGTGGAGACGAGACAAAGCTGAAAACCTTTACCTTTCCGTTTGCTGCTGCATTTTTTATTTTTTTACAAATCTTTTTTTTTATTTCTTTTGCTTTTCTGCCTTTATTGATAGTTTCAAGTGAAGATTGACAGGAAAGAGGGAGAGAGAAGGGGAGAGCAAAGGTCATCATGAACGGGACTCGAACACACAATGCGCTGTCAGGCCAGAGCATGCGCCTGGACCACTAGGCCACCGGGCACCCCCACAAATCATTTATTGTACTGCACAATAAACTTTATTCTCGTATTCAGTGTCAGCTTATTTTTTTAAATTGTAGCCTATATTCATATTCATGTGTGCTTTTATAATATGTTTCTTTTGCAAGCTCTGATAGACTGATACTGATACCTCCCAATGTATGAATGAATGAACCAACCATTGTAAAGTGATTTGAGGACTTGGAAAAGCGATATAAAAATGCAATTCATTGTTATTATATTACTGATAGGCCTACTCTAAATCTTGTAAAGTGATCGGCATTTAGGCCATTTCAGAAGATGTTAAAGCCTTGGCTTGGATTAAATTAAATTAGTCTATTAGTGATGTAATCACACATGCATTCCAATGAAGCAAATTAACATACTGAATCAATAAATAGATCATAGTTATTAAGATCAAATTCGCTATTGAACCTTCAAGGATTTCTTCCTCAATTTTAATCATCAGATAAATCATCTTTTAAAAACTAAATCTTAATGAAAACACAGGATTGGAATACATTTCTGACTGATCTAGTTTCATAGTGAATAAAATATGAAAATAGGCGTTGTCTGTCTTTATGAGAATAAATTCAAATGTGCTCGAGGTGAGAGATGCCAAGATTAAACGATCCACACAACCACTAGTCTGGTAAACCCATCCCCCTTGAAATCATTTCATTCATTGAAAAATGGCAAGGGGGAGGGGTTTACCAGGCTACACATTACACAACCATTAAAGCAACCTGGTCAATGGCATCCCTATAATTTGGGCATGTCTTTCTTTTGATAAAGAATACCGGTACATTGTATTTGGAGCGCCCGCTGACAGCGTGCCATGGGTTCGAGTCCCGATGACCTTTGCTGCGTGTCATTCCCAGTCCTGTTTCCTGTCTATCTCCACAATATGTCCTATCAATAAAGGCAGAAAAGCCCCCAAAATATCGTAATAATAATAATAATAATAATAATAATAATAATAATAATAATAATAATAATAATAATAATAATAATAATAATAATAATAATAATAATAATAATAATAATAATAATAATAATAATAATAATAATAATAATAATAATAATCAAATAAAAATGTATTTGTATAATTTGAAATGTGGTGATCTACAAGCTCACAAAGATTGTGTTGTGAACTTACAGTCTATGGTTGTGAATGATGCCGACGTTGTGAGTTTGTAGATCTGTTATTTTTGCTATTAGGCCTACAATGTAAGACTTAATGTATGTATAAAGATGTGGACATTGTGGAGAAACTATAGCCTTGGTGAAACTATGGGTGAAACCTGGGCAAAACCAAACAAGTTCAGACTATGAATAAGTAAATAGGGAGAATACTGTCACTTTTCACACACACACACTCACACACACACACACACACACACACACACACACACACACACACACACACACACACACACACACGCTCGCACGCACGCACGCGCACGCACACGCACACGCGCACACACACACACACACACACACACACACACACACACACACACACACACACACACACACACACACACACACACACACACACACACACACACACACACAGACAAATCAATATCTAACACTAGAGACGAATAGGCCTAATTAGTATCGACCACAGATTGGATGTTCAGTCTTGGGTGAAGTTGTCTTCCAGGACATGACGTGATTATTTTCCCACTTTGTGATGGCTGGTCGCTGGAGGATCATAAAGGGAGAGTGCAGGGGTAGGCTGCATTCTGCTGTTCTCTATTGATCTGTTCAGAAGAGTAGTCCACGTCAGTACCTGCATGACAATCCATGAGAACTATAATTAACGGTCAACATGATTTATGGCTCTGGGCCGTGGCTCAGTCTCTCCCCATGTCCTGTCAGCCCACTGTCTATCCCTCTATAAAAAAAAATCACGCCCGTGTGAACTGAGTGGTGCAAGGTCTTATATAGCCTGATCAGCTGTGGTCTGACGTAATGTCAGTGACGTCACATACTAACCATAGCAACCATGCTCGTTTTTTGGTTGCTAACCATAGCAACCATGCTCGTTTTTTTGGTACGAACAAACACGGGTACAAAGCCAGTTGTTGGAGTGGTTTGCACCACTCAAAAATATAAAAAATAAAGGTGCAAGCCACACAAAAAAAAACATAAAAAAAATGTATGGCTAGATGCATACAGCCCTATACAGTATACTGTATACTGTAAATACTGCATGCCTATTTGAAACCCTTTTTTTCCTCTCAATTTCTTTCCTCAAGGGTAACATAAGCTACAAAGTGTTGATGCATTATGCACAACACCACATCACAGATTGACCTCGGCTACTGCGCGTGATGCTTTGACAAATGGATGCCTATCCTAATTTTCTTAATCTAAAGTAGATCACCAATAAAAATGGATGCCTATCCTAATTTTCTTAATCTAAAGTAGATCACCAAAACCTGTCAAGTGCCTATTATCATTGAGAAGTGCTCAAGGTTAGGTGGGCGTGATCAGTCAATATTCATTTAGATCTGTCTGTATCAGAATCATAAAACACAGGATGTGATGTTGAGACTGTCCATTGTGCCAATAGATGGTGTTTGTGTGTCTTTATGTACAGTATGTGAAGGAGAGTATGAAGAAAACTCCATTTACCAGCTTTGATGGGTTTAGTGTGTTGCCAGTCCCTGGTGGAGGGAGGGGCATATAGGTTAGACAGGCACATAGTCAATATTATCTTCTTATTGGATTCAATGCGGTTTAGCTAGAACTCCACACTACTGGCAAGGAACAAATAATCATTTGGTGCATTTCTGTAAAAGGAATGTTAATCATAGCCCTGTATCGATTCGATTCCCATAGCAAACATTGCTATAGAGTTTTTGTTCAATAACGCCTCTTTCCAGCTCTTTGGTAAACAACAATACATTTTCAGGTCAAGACACCAATTTAATCCAACCAGGGAAGAGAACTAATACAGGATAAACAAGAGAAATTGGAAGTGATTAAACAAATTATATGAGCAGAAGTTGAAGTTGATAATTTATTTTTGTGGGGTTCTCTCTCTCTATTGGATGAAATCTTTTATGTATTTCCTGAGGTTTTTTGTTTGTTTTTGTTTTCTTATATACGTTTTTTTGTTTGTTTTTGTTTTAATGTTTTTTTTTGTGGCTTTCACCTTTATTTTATTTTTGTATGGAGGGACAGACAGTAGGCTGACAGGAAATGGGGAGAAAGATGGGGGGGAAGACATGCAGTGAAGGTCGTGGGGATTGGGAGTCGAACCCGCGGCACACTGCCAGACTGGATTGCCAGCCAAGGTGCCTGGACCACTGAGCCATGGCCCAGGCCCTTATATACATTTGTTAAGTGTAATGCTTAATTGGGTCGTCCACTCACAGTTAACAGCCTTTGTATTGAGTTTGTGCTTGAAATGTACTGTAATTCTGCAAACTGTTAATACATTTTTCAATCAATCAATCAATCAAAACAGTAGAGTCAAAACGTTATGCAAAAAGGATAAGACAAAAAGGCACAGAACAAGATCAGCAGGGGTTCATGTTTAATTGTGACTGTAGCCTTTCACCTTTATTCCCCAAAGGTTAAATGTCTCTTTAGGTCCACCTGCTGAGCATTGCCATTGTTTCAGGATACTCTGCCAATTCATCCAAAAGTTGTCTTATTAACAAACGACTGATTATACTGTTCCTTACATTACTACAGCAGGCAGGTTAATAAACTGGAGTCAAGAAGAAGACAATCTCACAAGAAGAGTATAATGCATAGTGTATTCAGGTATTCACATTCACAACAATAAATTCAGGTATTCACAACAATAAAGTCGAGCATAAATATGATTTCTCTGAATAACAGTTTCCAAAGATGGAATTTATAATGGAGGGCTCGCAACGCAAGGTTTCAAGAAAGTTTATTCTTATTGAATGAATGCCCCTAAAAGGTTTATGGCAGAACATTCCAACACTGAAGTTAATTTTCAGAGAGAGAGAGAGGGTTACAGGTGGTTTGGAGCAGAAGTATGCAGTCCAAAGGTTCTGGCTTTGTCTCCCCAAATGTATAGCTTTTCTTCCCTTCTATGCATGGTGCTTGTCCAGAAAATGCCAATGTGATGCATTTCAAATATTTAAAATAATTTGGCAGGTTAGAAGGGCTCACGACTCTTATCGAATGTTCCAAAAATGTTTCTTCTTCTTTATTAATAAACGTTTTAGAAGTATTCAATAAGTCATAATCGCTCCTTTATAAATTCAACTGTAGTTTGACTGTAGTTATTATAATCATTTTCCAAAGCTGGAATATGCCTTGAAAAACATTCATAATGGCAATCAACATTATGATACTGAACTTCATTCTTCCTCAGAAAGAGGGGGTTGGGTGCTATCACAGAACATTCCAAAACTGAACTGAATGAGGTTGTGAGAGAGACAGAGTGGGGGTGGGGGTACATGTGGGTTAAAGCAGAAGTATGCCGTCCAAAAGCTTTGACACATTTATGATAACTTCACTTCTATGAATCTTGTCCAGAAAATGCCAGTGTTTCACTATTTTAATGTTTCCCGTCTTCCTCACTATCTCTCCAGTGTAGTACCAGCCAAAACCAGCCGGACAGCACAGAACATTTTGGATTTATAACTAATCTGAATCTTTTTTTTCTTTTCTTTTTGGACCACACTTGTTTATTATGTCCCATGATAGATCTGTCCTCTTTAATATCAGGTATAGATATGAAAAGTGACACCTCCCAGCCATAAAGGTATCATTATGTCACAATCACAGCAGATGGTGACTCAGAATTCAGGCAGAACCAAAAGAGCTGATCATAATAATTAAGCTGCCAAATGGAGACTTGAATGCATTCAGTGCAACACGTAGCATTGCCTTGTCTGCAGCGTGCAGCCTCTTCTTTTACCTTCCATTATAAACTGTCTGATAACACTCTCAAAGGGCACCTACGGACGGCTGCAATTCGAAACTGGCCCCCGTAAAATCTGAATCGCTTTCCCCTCACTGTATGTTTATTTTCCCTTTTTACCTCCTTTATGATGAATTCATGATCTGTTCTGTTCTTTGACTATATAGAAGTGTCTATTTGTACGTCTCTAAATGTTTTGATGAATTGAACATGGTGGACCCTCTTGTAAACAAGTGTAATGCTTAATTGGGTCGTCCACTCACAGTTAACAGTCTTTGTATTGAGTTTGTGCTTGAAATGTACTGTAATTCTGCAAACTGTTAATAAATATTTCAATCAATCAAACTTGTATGAAATTCAGAGGATGATTAATATGCCTTTGTTTGAAGCCAGGCCTTCTTGGGGCTATACATCCACACTAAAATGCATATTCCAGACTTGGTTTCATTTAAAAATGCCATTTAAAGTGAAAAATGTGTGGACGTGCATGTGCATGGCCGGTGGCCTGAGAAGCGGATGATTGCTCCCAGCCAGTTTCCTGTAATCGGTGCTGACCCCAGCAATCTATAACCAACCCCCCCACTGGCCTCTCTGCTGTTATTCAGACCCAAACCCTTTTCTCTCCACACCCACAGACAGTTCTCAGTGTTACTGGCAGCAGGGTTTGAATTGGACCAACAGTGTTCATTCTTAAATGTAGAATGGAACCATGATTTGTGGTGTGCAGGCGCTGCCATTCTTTTACTTGCAGTCAATTTATATTGCATTGCGTGAGGGGTTCGCAAAGGGAGGCTTGTAGATTTGTTTCTTTTTGGCAATTTAAATACTGTTGTACTGCAAAGTTGAAATTATAACTCAAAAGTAACATTTCAACATGTTGCCAGTAGGTGGAGTCTTTAATCAAGATGTTTTATGCTGAAACATGACATGACAAATGTGCTCACATAACATTTCTTTAATGCAACATTTAAAATACATTTCCAAGTATAAATATACAGTACAAATATAAAATGGCTATATTTATAATATATATATATATATACACACAGCACCAAATAACAGACAAACGATTTTTGTCACTCACTAGAGTGACCAACAGCATCAGTGGATTAGAAGAGGCTGCCTACTGTGTAAAAGAAAGATTTCCCTCACCAGAGCTGAGAGAGGTAGATTTGCTGCAGGGGGAATCACTTTTGAATCGCTACAAAACAATATCTGGCCAATTGCCATCAGTTTTCATTTGTACATACACAATTCTGGCACTGTATACAAACAGCTAGAACAAATAGGCAAACTTCATGTTACACAAGAGCATTTGCCCCCTCCAGTCCAACACACATGAACAGCTATGAACATGTGTGGCTTCAATCGTGTGTGTGTGTGTGTGTGTGTGTGTGTGTGTGTGTGTGTGTGTGTGTGTGTGTGTGTGTGTGTGTGTGTGTGTGTGTGTGTGTGTGTGTGTGTGTTTTTTACACTAAAGCTATGTTATTGTGGTCAAATTGGTGGCCTGACTGACTGTAAATCTGTATTCCCATCACGTTGCTGGCTCCTGGCGGTCTGCTTCTCTCAATGAAATTGCACAACTCTCTCTAAAGCCTGGACAGCAATCTATCTTTTTTTCTGAGAAAAACACTTGCCAGGATATGGATGCTCTGTCATCTTATCACGTTGTTCTCGTGATCTCTTGAGAGTTAATTGAGGCCATGCCTCACTGGAGGTGAGGTGCTACGCACAACTTGTATATAATCTGACCTTTCATCCCAAAATAAAACAGGTTTTTCATTAGGCCGAGCAGTTATGGATGGGTGCCCCGGCTGGGCTGCAATACAATACAGAGAAGTGCGCTAGGCTGCTACCTCGTCATCATTAACATGTAATTTAATCCCACCTGGGGTTTCTGTCTCATATGCTCGCACACTGGAGCTAAAAACAGTATCATAAATATTCTCCACACTTACTTTAATACCCCCTCCCCACCCCCTATAAAAACGCAACCATAAAATAAAAACCTAAAATAAAACCTAACCTGGCTTTTCTTAAGAATGTCTCCCTATATAGACAAAAAGGAGGCCCTGTTTGTTTTGCTTCTGTTCCTTTGTCAATAAGAAAAGGCACAGGAAGGCCTCTCCCTCGTGACTCTGTGCTGTGGGTTCTGTCATTGTCCCAGCTCAAAGACCCAAGGAGGCCCAATCACAGATCCCAATCTCTGGGAGAATTGACATTTTCGCTGTTCCTTCCCGTAATGCATTACATCCCCTCAGAATATAATTGTGTTCTGTTCGGGATGGCTGATCCCAATCTCAGCCCACAGCCTGGGCTCTCCGCTGTCACTTAAAAGTTAAGAGGCAAGGCAGCTGTCACGGGGCTCTCCATCTTTATCTGTTCATCCTCCCCTTCCTCTTTATTCTCCCTCTCTCTCTCTCTTTCCTGTTCTGCCGTAATGAGAACACCACACAACAGGGCATCCAACGTAAAATGATCTGCAACATATTGAGGGCAAGGCAAAGAGTGAGAGGGGAAAATCCTCAGCATTAATTTAACCCTGAGAGCGTAAAAATGGACCCAAATGGAGCCATTTCTTTTTATCAACGTTGAAGATTTTGCTGTGTTCTACACAACCCAAGAATTCAGGCCATGCCTGTCTATTGGAAAACACACCAATTCATAGTATTCTCTTGAAATGTTTTTCCATACAATCTGGCACAATGCCACAGCTCATGGGCAATAGTTTAATGATAGTAATCACCGATTTGCTTTGAATGAATGTGAATACTATGAAGTATGAACCTGGGATGGCCTTTGGCACAGTTTGTCAAATGCTACCACATTATGCATAGACACATTTTACAGTAACGGCCGGCACTAATGCAGGAGCCTGGATCAATACAACAGAGAAATCAATGTCACAGGTAACAGAATCTCTAGGTCTAGGTGCACGCTCCATCACACATAGACACAATGGTGTTAAATTCCATTCTATTTTCTGCTGTGTTTACTGCACATGCACTTTCTTCCTTTGTGTTCTCTCCCCGCTTACTTACATTCAGGAACATACTGTAGTTTTCTTTAAGACATGAATAAAATGTGCTCTCTCTAGTGAGATCACACACAGACAGCGAGACTCCTGGCAGTCAGTGATGCGGAACGGAGAGTGCTGCAACAGTAGCTACAACATCCATCCCTGCAAGACAAAGAGCACAGCTAGTGGCAAAGGAGAGGAAAGGGAATCCCCACAACAGATTCTCTTCTCTCATTCAAATCCTGTCCTGGCAGGCATACCAACAAAGGGATTAGCCCCTCACTCTCAGCCAATGGGTTCTCATCTATAAAACATTAAAATAATCTGCTTTATATGGCGAACAGGTGGATAACTAAATAAACATGGCTGAGCCCAGGCAGGGCTGTGTGACGTGTGGCTTTTAAAGTGAGTGTGATGTGCTGCAGCACACAGTTGCTCCGGGGCTATCATAATGGGGCTGACAGTGAAATGAGATGTGAGGAGGAGGCGGAGGTGGCGGGGGTGGTGAGGGTGGTGGTATGGAAGGATGAGGGAAGGTGTATAAATGGTGGGCACCGGAGAGAGAGAGAGAGGGGGGGGGGGGGGGGGGGGGGGGGTGTTGGGGAGAGAGTACTGTCGGGTCGGGGTAAAGAGAGAGGGGAGAAATTCCCAGGAGAGCAGATGGAAACTGGGGAACGCCCGCAGAGCCTTTTTCCACTGAGCCACTCGCTCAAGGCACCAGAGCGGCCCGATGTGTTCTTCGTGGTACGGCGGTGTCGCTTGCCAAAAATAGCGGCTATTTTCGTCGAGCAACACCATTGTACGATGGGAGTATAAAGTAAGCAGCATGGGAGGAGGGGCTGTTTGAGTCAAAGTATCAATGCGGCCGGCGGCATGTCCCCTCAGCCCTCAGGCAGTGTCCTTCAGTAATCCTGGCCTGCCCTGCCTGGAGGTGAGGTCCCCCACGTGCGCATGTATGCTGGGCAGTGGGCACACATAGTCAGGAGGGAAGGCATCTGTAAGTCAGTCAGAAAGTCATCGGCCTACACATGACACAGGGGAGAAAAATGAATACAAAAATAAAGGCCTTTGAGAGTCTGTCTCTTTCCTCTCCAAGTTGCTCCACTGGAAATTGCTTGCCCCTTTTGGACAGGGCCTATTACAATAGTTTGGGCTGTGCTGGGGGGACAGCCACGCATACACTTGTGTGATTGTGTGTGACTCTTTCATTCCTTAATAGTGATGCTTACACGGATGGCACAGGTTCTTGTAAAGTTTCAGTTCCCCCCCAATAGGTGTCCACGTTATGCATACTTTTACATACAGTACGTGTGCCCACATACACACACATGCGGCCTACACTTCCCCCCGGCAGACCCTCTCCAACTCCTCGTCCACACAGCTGCCAGTGAGAGCCTTTTGGACTCAGGTTCCACTTTCCCGTTGCGTAAAAAAAGCCCCAACACATTGCTGCGGTGTCACAGGACGAGTGAATGACGCGGGCCGCTGACGTGGGTGCACTCCTCTTTCGGCCCAGTGTCGGGTTGCCGTCTTTGGCCCACTTCCTGGCCTCTCGGACGGTCACCTATCCTGGCTGGAGGAATGCCGCGACTGACGTGCCCAGTGACGTCCGCACCAACTCTGACAGACGCTCCGCATAGCGCGCTGAGTGTGAGATTTCCCACTGTGTGTGGCTGGTGCATATGTGTGTGTGTGTGTGTGTGTGTGTGGGGTGCATATTTATGTATGTGTCTCCTTGGAAGTTGTTTTGACACTGGACACCTGCTGTCTGATGATAAAGCTGTGTGTGTGTGTGTGTGTGTGTGTGTGTGTGTGTGTGTGTGTGTGTGTGTGTGTGTGTGTGTGTGTGTGTGTGTGTGTGTGTGTGTGAGCTGGTGGTGATCCCTCCAATGGTGGCAATCCAAAAAGTGCTACCAGGCTCCAATAGATCCTCAGTGTGTCCATCTGTCCTCTCTCTCTTTCCCGCTCTCTGTTCGTCCATCAACTCTGAACCCCAAGTTCTCCTCTGTGCGAGCGGAGCCAAACTTTATCGTGCTAAAGATTTGAGAGGATTTGGGGCGTAGAGGGGTTGGAATGGTGGCTCGTCTAGCCCGTCTGTGAGCCCCCGGCTCTGGGCATGTCTTTCCTCACTCCGTGTCCCTGTGTCCCCCTCTCTGTCGTATCTCACAGGGGACACTGCTCTGAGGTGAAGGAGCCTCCTCCCTCTTTTTTTTTCCTCCTCTTCTTCTTGTGCACGGCCCAGCAAACGGTGGCCGTGATCACCAGCACCAGGCCCGCGACCAGCAACACAACGGACACCACTTTGGTCTGAGGCAAGTCGTTGTAGGTGTAGGTCACCCCCGTCCCTGCCACGCCGATCACCAGGGAGATGATGCCGAAGGGGAAGATGCAGCGGTACCAGGACTTCTCCATGCCCCCGGTGGCCTGGGACAGGCGCTCGAGCGAGGACAGCACGTCTGGGACCTTGGGTCCGCCCGCCTCCAGGAACTGTCCATCCTGTGCCGAGTTGGGTTGGGGCTGACAGGCGAGGTTACCTGTGGTGCCGCCCATCCTCGTGCCGTGTGCTGCTGATGCAGGGTCTGGAGACGGGGGCTGTAGTAGTGGTGGTCTGTGATCTCCTCCGTAGTCAGCTCTGGCTTGGAGAGCCACAAGGGGAAGAGGCAAGAAAGGGAGAACAGAATGAGGGAGGGAGAGACAGAGACAGAGAGAGAGAGACAGAGAGCAGAAGGAGGTCTTTGTGAGCCCAGAAGAGGATCCTGGAAACAGAATGGCTGAAGCGTCCCTTAAGTCTGCGCAGAAATCCACTCACACTTCAGCGTCCTCTCCCGGCGTCCTCTGTCTCCCTCCCTCTCTGACTGTATGTCGGCGCACTGCCTGCTGGCTCTCTGGCAGCATAGTTTACACTGCTGAACGGAGCGAGGGGGCATATATGTAAGGGGCCACTTCGGGGGCGGAGCCAGGAAGGAAAAGGGGGGCAAGTCCAAGCTCTGCGATTGGCTCCCTCCTTTGTGATGTCAAAAGGCTGGAGTAGGCAGAGCAAAAAACAAGACAAAAAGGAGGGGTGAAGAAGAGTTAACGGCACCCTCTATTCCAACACATCATCAGTCTCCCTTTTCTTTCCTTTTCTGTTGTCTTTTTATTCGGCAGCGGGGAGTAATAAAATTGTGATATTACCGGAATGGAAAGTCAATTATACGTGATGGATTACAAGGAATGAGGAGAGAAGGGAGACCCTCACCCGCTAAACATAACCATAGTTCTTAAGTTCCATGTGCTTTATCCATTCCCCCAGGACCACATCACATACTGGACATGCAACCACACGCCTCCTGTTATGTGAACTATGGTCTGACTATAGTATTATGACCTGGCTCTTGGGCCATAACAAAGGAGGATGTATGTACACACACACACACACACACACACACACACACACACACACACACACACACACACACACACACACACACACACACACACACACACACACACACACACACACACACACACACACACACTTGCAGATAGATCACAGCAGCAAAACTCACTCATTGCTCGCCACCCACACATATGTCAGTTAGTTTTGGCTGAATGGAAGATAACGTAAACATAGCAGATAATACAAGAGGGGACACAAGATGAGACTGGCTGCATTATTCCATTAAAACAAGTATTATTTCTTACCATCTGCCTTCTCAATTAAACGAGCACAAGGATGGAATGCTTTATCAGCCCATCAGGGAACTTGCCACTCACAGGTAATTTTCTGGACAGTTTAAATACATTTTCTAATCTAGACAGTTAAACTTACAGGTCTACACGAATTCTGTGACTAAGTCATGAAATCTGTCAGCCCAACTTCATCTGTCTGTTAACAAATTACCCTGTTTCTTGACCTGCCCTGGTGCTCCGGTTTTGCCATTTTGCTTGTCTGTATTGATAAAATGCTTTTTAATGCTAGTGTTTTGATTTTTAAATGTGTTTCTTGATTTTAGAGAGTATGGAAAATGGTGAATTATGGATGAAAACCTGCGTCCGGGATAATACCAGCAAATTTACAGAAATAAACTGGACATTTTGAAATAGAAATGAATAAAACATCTTGTACGTGCGAGGGAGCCACATTTACAGTAGAAAGGGTAGCTGGTCGTCAGCCTCTGAAGAGGGACCCACATGCATTTTTCATGCACTCTGCCTTATGCACTGTTCACG
Source organism: Electrona antarctica (assembly GCF_951216825.1). Lineage (NCBI taxonomy): Eukaryota > Metazoa > Chordata > Actinopteri > Myctophiformes > Myctophidae > Electrona > Electrona antarctica. Next base: position 17,615,491 of record NC_136795.1, on the reverse strand, counting down.
CTTAGCATATAACCACTTTCAACCTGGGGTCCCTATTCTGGGTATGCAATAAGTGAAAATATACAAACTCACGGGTTTGGAATGTGATACGTTGTGTGCTGAATGTGTTATTTTCGGCAGTATATAAATATATATATATATATACATTATATAGTATAGGACTTAAGTAGTTAAATCTCCACCGTAGCTCAATGAAAAAGAAGAGCTGTAGCTAGAGGATCATCAGAGGACGAGTGTGTGAGAGGGTGGCAGGGTGCGGGAGAAAAAGGAATTCTCTCAGCGATGAGTGGGTGGCCTTATATGTGTGGAAGGAAAGTGCATTGTTGGTAGTGCTGCATGGTTTTCATGAGAAGTGGTGGGTGCTGTGTGACGTAGGCGTAGCCTACTTTTCCCTTAAATTGAAACCACACGCACTACTACAGGCTTACAGGAATTAGAGAGATAAAGGATTCCAAAAGAAAGAGAAATGGAAAGTAGAAGAGCCCAGCAGGATGTTTAGAGAGAGGTTTCGGAGGAAAAGGCGTATGTGTGTGAGTGAGAGCGAGAGCATGGGAAAGTATCAGTTACTCAGTTCCAGGCCTGACAGACATGTCACAAAGAAAGTTCCATTATGTGATTCAAAAGGCATGACAGCACGGCGTGAGACACGAGGAACCCGGGGTTGGGCTGGGCCATGACAGTGCATGTGTGTGTGTCGCCAGCGCCAGGCCTCAGCGGCAGCAGATGCCGCAGGGTCACAGGAAGGCTGAGTTGCGTATGCGTGGGCTCCTCTCCCACAGGGACCTGAGTGTGTTGTGTTGACGTGATCTGCAGAATGTTTCTGCTGCCTGCTCATCGACCACGCTCTCGACACACTCTGCCCCGAGACTCTATGAACGGATCCACAGCCACCAGCACACTGCAAACATTGGAATCCGGTACGACTTGGATCACGTATAATCCAGTGGTTCCCAAACGTTTTAGCTCGAGACCCAAAAGAGAAATTAGACATTTTACCAGGAACCCAAACTACTTTTGAAAAATGTTGCAATTGATGAGAAGTTGTGATTTGTTTTGGTTTAAACATATATTTTTTAATCTTTCGAAATAAGATATAGGGTTAGGGTTAGATTTTGGATTTTTAAATATAGGAAATGAAAAAAGGGAATATTTACTTGCAACCCACAAACATTGGTACGTGACCCACAAATGGGCCCCAACCCATTGTTTGGGAAACTGACGTAGACCTAGTAGGAGCAGGGCATGAGATGAGGTTTTAGCTCGTTTCCCACTCAAGCCATTAGTGGCCTGGCCTGAGACTAAAAACAACAGATTACATGCAGGCAACATATCTGATATCTTGATGAGATCTTGAAGGCAAGGCCTTCAAAACTGAACTGAAGCAACACATATATGTCCCTTGTGTCATCAGGGAAACGTGCCATTTCCAGCTGACACTGCTCAAGTGAAGCTGTGCCCACTGCCCAGAATGTGTTCTCTTTGTGACTCAGCTGCCACGGGGTGTTTGTGTGCACAAGGGCTTGCTGCAGCAGGGCGCAGACACCCACGGCCTGCTGTGTGAACCCAGCGCCACCTGTCGCCCAGTCTGGAACAGGCTGTGCCATTCGCACATCATCGGCCAAAGGCAGTGGGCCAAAGGCATGAAAAAAATAATCATGCATGGACAGCCTGAGCCAACACTGCATGGAGCAACAGTTAATCAAACAAATCAACGTTTTGTTTAATGAATTGTTTTGGGGCTTTTTATGCCTTTATTGATAGGGAACAGTAGTCAGACAGGAAAGGAGGAGAGAGATGGGGAGTGACACGTGGCAAAGGCTGTCAGGCTCGGGAGTCTCAGATGTGTTGAAGCTTGTGGCGAAGTATGGAATCAGCCAGTGAGCTGCTGTGTTTCTAAACAATGAATAATGAGCATTCATGGAGGGAAGGTGTGATGCTCTCTAGCAGTTCATCATGTAATGTGTATTACTCTGTCTCACTCACATAATGTGTTTCCTTTTATCTTCAAGTGAAATCCTTACATTTCCCTTTCTGACACGCGTCCCTGGCATTCACACCTCAGGGTGGAAGTAGGGTTTTCTCTGAACACTGATCAGTGATCACTACTAGAGAGAGTCGATTGAGAGTCTGCGACCCATTGTATCACACTAATCACAGTGATCTTCAAATAATACAATATACTTAATAATCATTAACCACTTAAGCCCTATACAAGCCCCATTTTCAAGATACACACATAACTTATAACATGCACCTAGTAGAATTTGGAGTAGGATTTTAAATGCCCAAACTAATATCCGGTCTGAAAGTGGTTAAACTATGGAATCCCCTAGCTTCCCTTGCTAGGCCAGTGACTCTCCTATTTAGTGCTGCTAGCCTGGGAACTAACCTCAAGAATCTGCCAGGCTAATTCAGTGCCACCACTGATGACAAACACACCACTTTAAGGTAACTTTGGATTCTGGGTTTTATGTGTATTTTCAAACGAGATTGATTGTTTACTTTGTCTTTGACTGGAGAAGATATCTGTTGCTGTAGTAGTGCATTGTGAGCATTCATTCTGCATGTAGACTTATTCATTCTTCTCAATATATTCTGGTTAAATCAGTGCCCCCTGCTGGCATTGTGATTACTACACAATGTTAGTCATTGAAGGTAATAATGTAAACACACCATGATACTACAATGATTGCAGATATCACAATAAAAACTAATCTAAATAGACATAAAACATTTGCATACCAAACATTAGCATTCATAGTTGTTGATTAGAGTCGTTGATTTATTCAAAGGAAAAAAGCAAACTACAGACATGCAATGACTGTAGAATGCATTCTATGCTGATGAAAATAGAATGTGTATTAAATATGATTTATGTTTTTTAAATTAGGCATGTTCTGCTCAAAGAGTGTGAAAGAAAAATTAAGCACAAACTGAATTTTGAACACAAAATTTGAGTCTGTGACCTGAATAAATACCATGTAACAATACATGCACTAAAAGATAGATTCCTACCAACAAGCTCTATGCACACAGAATAACTTGTCCTACTTCCGGGCCCCTTCCATACTTCCTTCACAGGTGTTACAGATGATACTTACTTATTCAGGCTCTGTTCCATTCCGGTCAAACAGAGTCAGGGTACTGATATTGTGCATGTTGGCTCACTGGAAACATGTCCCAATAATCCAATATTACTAACCCTACTACCCCTAACCTGGCCTAACCTAACCCTAACACTAACCGCACACAGAAGACACGGGTGAGTCTTAGTCTTAACCGGCCACGTACGTATGTCGGACTATAGGGACGTTGGACTAACGTATGCCCCCCCTCAAAGTGTCTTTGAGTGGGTTCCAAATGGCCCTGTATGGGGGTCCTTGAAATTGAAAAGTTTGACAACCACTGTACATTCAATGGAACAGAGCCTTAATTAGTATCATCGGTAACACCTGTGAAGGAAGTAGGGAAGGGGCCCGGAAGTAGGAAGTTATTCTGTGTTCATAGAGCCCATTACAGTTCTTAGGTTCTAGTACCTATAGGTGATACATTTTCTGGAGTCAGTCTTGATCGCTGTCCAGTACCAGGGCAGGGAACTTCTCTCCATTGTCTGCCAAAATGGAATAAATGTCTCTAATCACACTGGGCTGGGGACATCCAGGGCCACTTAGTACTGAGGAGAGCTGAGGGAGCAGGCTGCGTGACAGAGCCTGGCAAATGGAGGAATGAGAGTGTTAACCACGCCCTACATGTATACTTTGACGTACGATGAATAGAGGGTATGAGCGTGACATCATCATCATACCCGGAAGTTATGCGGGAACACAGGCAAAAAACTACTTTTCTGGCCATGATAGCCCATACAGCCAAATAGAAAAGTCCTATCCGATTGCATTAAACAACGTTAAACGGCATTAAACTCACTTTGCCAATTCACTTTGCCTGAGCACAACCACTCCTCCGATACACACATCATTAGTCACTTCTTGTCAGTGAGTAGTTTCACCGGGAGGCTGTAACACATGTGGAGGAACATGCTATCCCTCTCAGTTGCGTGGCCACAAAACGGCCTGGCCAATCAGCGGCAGCTAGAGGCGGGATCAAGGCAGCACTGTGTATGCACTGTGCCCGCCTCTAGCTGCCGCTGATTGGCCAGGCCGTTTTGTGGCCGGGCATCAAGTCTGCCTGATAGTTCCCAGATGGGAGCAGGAGGGGGGAACCCAGTGTACTCTCTGCTGCCCCATCTGGCGGAGTCAGGTTATGGCCAACGGGCACCGGTCTAGTCCGCTCAAATGAGGCCAATCCTTAAGTGAAATCATGCAAAAGAAAAGAAAAAACATTGACTAATCGACTAAGCGATTCGCAGTCGACTAAAAATCCCGCCCTAGAGGAATCAAACTCCTAATATAATCTCCATGGTGGTGGGCAGGAAGTTTCCACCCGGATGCCCGAAAGTAAAGATTTAATTTGCCAGATTTGAGCGACCTGCATCTCCTGTTGGTTTATAGGCCTATGTCATTTCCTGAATGAGAGATCTGTGTTCTAGTCCAGCTGCTCTCAAAGTGTGGTCCAGGGACCACCAGGGGTCTTTGAGGGGGTTCTATAGGCCCTATAGAACCCCCTCAAAGCTTTTTGCTTATCCTAGCCAGGTGTGAAACCGGTCAGGTTCATACAGTAGAAGAACATGGTGATCCTTACCTGCTGCAGGTACATGTCCTGTTGTAGCAGTGTCACCCTCATCCTCAGCCTCTCTAGCTCCCTCAGCTCCGATTCTGTGCTGTAGGTGACGGTGGGAGGCAGGGGCGCGTCTAACCTTTCTCCCCACTCACCCTTTACCCCGATCGTGCAGAGACAGCCTCCCTCTGGCCTCCATCGATCCCATGATTCCCACCCTGACGGAAAATAGGGCTATCTTTAGAGTGTGAGCGCGAGCAACTGTACCCTAAAATGTTTTTTCCTTTTCTTTTTTTTTCCTTCTTGCTGTGCTGCCTCAGCTTTAAATAGCCGGGAACTTCGCCTCTGCCTCATCAGGGCGGACAGCTTTAAAACCCCTCTGTTACAGGGAGCGAGGGGGAGGTGGGGTCTGCAGAAGCCAAGGAAAGTACTCGTCTGGCACCGAGGTTACACGGCAGCTCTATTTTCATTTTCCATACGACAAGACGGAGAGGCTCAATTAGCTCGTTAACACGCTCCCCCTCTGATTTACTCCGCAAAGAGCAAATTTGCCCAACTTGCCAGAAATTACACTATTACAATCTTACATTTCAAATGCGACAATAACAAAGACATTTTCTCAGAAAAATAAAATATTGCTAAATAAAATAACTCAAAGTTAATGGCTATTTTTTACTTTCAAAATGTTACAGAAATAGCAAGAAATAGCCACCGCAGTGAGCTTGTATACTGGCTATTTTTGAATGTTTCTGGAATATTAGTTAGTAACAATCGCCTATAATACAAAATGAGGACTCAGGTTGGCTTCAGGGCACACATTGGAACTGGCACAGAGAGCGTTGAAACCGGAAAATATATTTAACCTCTGGGGGTAGCAGGTCAACATTTGTGTGGTGAGAATGGTAAATGTGACTAAATTTGACTGAGGGACTGCCATTGGATTTTTTTGAATTTTTGTTTTTTCATGTCATATGAAAGCAGGGAATCATAGCTTCAAATTGACATATTGGTTGTTCAGTTTGACCCACCAGTTTTGGAGATATGCCTTATAGAGTAATGTCTTGCAGAAAACAGAAAGTTGAGAAAACAGGCTTGAAAGGTTCACTTCTGTGGTCTCTAACATTACACCTAGCTACATGTTTGGGCATTTATTTCATATTTACATGTCGATTTCAGCTCTGACACTTATTTCAGACATGCTCTAGTACAGTATGTGAAGAGTCTGCCTGTGCTATTAACTCATTTTGAAAAAAAATAAAAAGTTTTTCTCCTCTGGTGAAAAGCTGTAATTTGCGCGATGGCAGTCTCTTAGTCAAATCTGGTCACATATGTTGGGAGGCAATGAAAATTACACCATGCACGGTGCGTGCGCTGCTGCATTAGTAATAACCCGATACCCCACATATGCTAATTCAAACACAGCTGGGGGGCTACATTGAACCACAGGGTCACAATTTCACCACCTACGGTATGTCTCCTTTGTTACATAACTCTCTCTCCGTGGAAAGTTGTGGCAAAAGAGCAACCTATTTCAGAGCATACCTATTTACACGCACCTCGACAGTGGGTGTAAACAACGTTTCGATCTTGACAGATCTTCGTACTTCATACTGACCTGACGAAGATCTGTCTGTCAAGATCGAAACGTTGTTTATTAATTCAATAAAGTAATTCTTTACCAAAAGAATGGTGTGCCTACCTCCTTCCAAAAGAGCAACCTATAACAGACCTCTTTATTGTGCGTTCTTATTGAAACTAATTTGCCATTTACTTCTCTGCAAAGCCATAACTGTTCAAGGGGAGTCTTTGTCTCATGAGGTAGAGTGTAATTATTATGTTATAATGAGCCAAAACCCCTACCTCGTTTCACCTGGGATGCCGATTTTCGGAGCTCTGCGGCCATTATCTCCAGGCTTTCAGGTGTCACATTAGTTTCTTTGTTTTCCCCACTGCCTGTACAAACAAGAAAAACACATTAAAGAATTACGATTCAGGCAATCAAAAGATAATTGGAAACATATTGTCAATATTATTTAAGAAAATATTCTAAATGCTTTGGGTTTATTACATTCATCAGGTTTTTGTGAAATTAATTTATATAGATATATGAACAAAGGACAAAATCCCAATCCAATTATGAAAAACGAATTAATGAGTTAATTTGTAAATCAGTTTGGAGGATTTGGCAGCACTAAGCTGTGGAATTAATCACAGCCTTTAAACATCAGTCTAAAAGTCTGATTTAAAGCAGATCAAAAGCTTAAAATCATGGATTTAAAAGCTAACTACATGTCGCAAATGTGACACATTGTGAGCTTGCACATCAGCTATTTTCGGTGTGCGACACCAGTGTACGCCGGTGCCTAAATGAAGCATAAATAAACGCTCAATACCCGCCCTGCAGTGTTCCATTCCAGATTATTGTTGTCTCGACCCACACACTTCTTCCCATCCCTGTCTGTTTGTGCTCCTGTGAGACATTCTGCAGGCTTGTTACCTGGCACTGTCTCAGCTGCGGATGTCTGTTTGGCCAGGACCTGCTGGCTCTGGTAGCTGTGGAGCAGGGCCTCCGCCCGGTGTGTCAGTTTGGCCACCAGAGCCCTGGTCTGATCCGGGCTGCTATGTGGATGGCAATCCTTGGAGAACTAGAGCAGTCGGGGGGGGGGGGGGGGGGATGAGGGGGGGGTGCACCAAGGAGAAACGCACGTCATTCATATAAGTCTTAAGCTTACTTTATACTTCAGAAATAGAATGTTTTCAACCGACAAAAGCATTGACATGCATTTTAATGAGTCTTCTGCTATTATTATCGCACTCGCACAACACTTTGTCACTGAAGAATGAATTAGGATTCAGCCTGAGTGTGATTCAGACATTATATTGTTCTGTACTAATTAAAACTAAATAGATTATATAAATGTGTTGGAAGGAGTAAGGGTGGTGGGTGGATGCAATCTTGGCTAACAAAACTATATTTCTAAATGTAATGATACAACATGAAAAAACATATTCAATGCTTCACTGATCACTTTTTAAGTTGTTTTTGGGTCAAGAATAAAGGAAGGAAGGATACCGTAGCCCTCATTCTCTCCATGAAGTGACTTCTCTCAGGCACAGGATTGCTTTGTACAGCCATTACTTTGTCCCACAACCTGGAGACAGAGATAAAATGTAACGCAATCAAATCACATAACTGACCTGAGAAAAGGCGTCATGTGAAATAGACATTCATAAAAATACATGTTTGGCACCTGTCTTTCTTGCTTCTTAGTGATTTCCATTTCCTTATCTCTTCGGAGGATATCCTGCCATGAAATAAAGACAAACAGATTTGTTAAAGTAAGTAGCACAGAAAACAGAGTCAAACTTTATAATGGGGCTTGACATTGACAGGTGTTTAAAATCTTTATGGATCTAAAAGCATACTCATTCTGTGGAGTTCCAGTGCTGCCTGAGCTTGAGGCAGGTGTTTGCTGCGTATGAGAGAGCACAGAGCCGCCTGCAGCTTTGTCCAGGCCCCCATCACTCAGCAGGTGGCCTTGAACAGACCCACTGTTTGGGGAACTCTGCTTTTCTTTCCCAGCTGACGGGCGAGGAAGGTCTGATACAGGATATTTCTGGATAGACTTGCTATTATTATTCACTCTGCTTCTGCTTTGTCCGGGATAGCGATCGGTCGTACCTATTCCACCAGCCACGGAGGATAATGATGCTCCAGACTTTGTGGGTTCTTTTCTGACCAGGCTGGTTGACCTGGAAGCAGAACTACTTCTGTGGTTGTTTCTAGAGTTTCCAGGGGCCTTTGTACCTCCCTTGTTCTTGGCCACTGTGCAACCTGCTTGTTTGTTAGTTCCAGACTGTCCGTCACTGTTTTGAGGTTCTTTAAATGGTCCTATACCACTGCGGATGCGCATGGCTTTCTCCAGTGCTTGTTCCAATAATTCTATTTCCTCTTGTTCCTCTGGTAGAAGTTCTGGGGCTGAAAATGAAAGCACACATGGTTGTTATTACTGATTTCTGACTCCACCTCATTGGCTACAATGTGTTTTGTAATAACTGAACAATGTACATTTTATTATTACCTTTATTGGAATTATCTGCCAATTCCAAGTCCTTGGAAACAATCTTGGTTTGTGGTTTTCTGGGGACCAATGCATTAATGTATTACGTTTATTAACAGTAAGAAGAAAAATAAGGAAAAAAGCACAGATAGGATGCTAAACCCAATAAATCACTACACACACACACACACACACACACACACACACACACCATGTATTTATGTCCACACAAAGCATATGCATACAAGGACACAAACTCACACACACCGACACACGGTTCCACAAACTTGTCTGTGATCATGAAGCCACTTTTAATTGAATTGCATTTAATTCATATTGACTGATTCACGGTTCCCCTGTCGTAATCGTAATTTATGCTATTGCTAATAACAATCTGAGTACAAACAAACTTAACTGTGAAGCGACTTATGCATTATAATTAATATTGACTGGTGTACGCACCAATCAATTCTAATTCTTCACCAATTAAGTACAAGCGCAATAATCGCGCGAGAAAAGGCACTGCTGAGATTCGAACTCAGGATCTCCTGTTTACTAGACAGGCGCTTTAACCAACTAAGCCACAGCGCCGATGCACAGAATGGAGCGTGCAGCCTACTTGGTCGTGTCGACTGCCTCGCCCACGATGCCCAAAATAAAACACAGGCGAGCTGAACTTTTCACTCCGTAACTATGAGCAATAACTAAAAGGAGACTTACAAGGACTGCAGAATTTCCCTGTAGAGCTGAATATCGTCTTTTAACGTGGCTTGTTCCTTTTTGGTCAAACTGATGGCTTCCTCCACCGCTGTGAGCAGTGACATCATGCTATTGTTGTGCAGTGACATTACATATCCTTGATACAACAAGTAATATATTATATAATATTAATATGACCGATAAACGTCCTAGCTGTGATCAAAAGCTGAGTGACAATGACAACTGATAAGTCAATATAAAACAACCACCGCCGGGCTGGGCTGCAGCAGCGTGTAGTCATGCAGACTCACTCACTTGCTATCTTGAAGCCCCGGTTGTTATACTCAGAAATAAAGTTATGTCCTTGGATGAGTTGGATGAGGATCGCATTGAGGAACCACCATACTCTATGGGAACCACCGGGAACCACAAATCCATCCTGGTTTGTTTGTTTTTCTTGCTGACGCGCGAAAGGGAATAGAACGGATACGGAAGTATTTTGTTTCTGAAAACATTCGCGGCAGCGGGGTGAAATTAGCCCTAAAACGCTTCTAACAGTCTGTGCGTATGACAGACAAAAAGGCGCTGAAACATATGACTGTCATAAACCATGGCTAATTTTAAACTAGCATCGCCATAGTTAGCTCACTTTAAACAACTGAGAGGGAACCACCAACTTTTTCGAATTCTCGCGAGTGCATGCTGTTCAGTCTCCATGGAAACGTGGACGCTGTTTCCTGGTCGTCAATCCGGGAACCCATCTGCAAAACAAAGGGAAAACAGCGCCCTCTTTCAGACTACCTGGTCGTTGACTGAAAATAACTGCCATTGGCAACTATTTCTACCTACCTACCACTACCTACCTGACCTACAGTGTTGTCAAAATATTACTTTAACAGTAATATACTACTTATTACTTATTACTTTTAAAAAAAGGAATAAAGTTACACTACTTATTACTCCCTGAGAAAGGTAACTAGTTACTTATTAGTTATTACTTTACTTATTACTTTTTTCTCTCGCCTCCAGTAATTAGGTTGTTGGTTCGTTGCACTCCCTCTGGTGTTGTGGGTGTGGACTTTGTTAACATTAAGGAAGTATCTAGACAGGTACATGGGTATCTTGGTGGTGTATCGAATCTTGTGGACCAGACCCATTGCAAGATGCTGTACCAAAATGTGGAACGCCCTACCAACAGTCATTAAGACATGCAAATCCCTTGACTCCTTCAAAACCGCTCTCAAAGGGCACCTATGGATGGCTGAAATTCGAAACTGGCCCCCGTAAAATCTGAATCCCCCACCCACCCCTTTCCCCCCTCACTGTATATGTTTTTTCCCTTTTTACATCCACTATGATGATTTCCTGTTTTTGGCTATATAGAAGTGTATATTTGTACGTCTCTTAATGTTATGATGAATTGAACATGGTGGACCCTATTGTAAACAAGTGTAATGCTTTATGGTGTCGTCCACAGTTAAGAGTTTTGTATTGAGTTGTGCTTGAAATGTACTGTAATTCTCCAATCTGTTAATAAATACTTAAATCAATCAATCAATTGAAACACTATCAGATTTAAACTGATGAATGGGTTCTCTCTCCTGATTGGATATAATTTGTTGTTACCTACATACAAAATGTATAGAAATGTGCACGTCTATAGAAATGATTACTATCAGAATATAGCTGAATATAACTTATTTTTATTTTTTCTCCAAAATATCACTTACAGCTTATGTTACGGTACCCAATTATACATACCTTATCAGCACTTTTAATTACATGTGTCACACTAACTAACCATCTGGTGACTCAGAATGAACAGCTGTCGAGTGGCTTATGGGTGGCATTCAACACCACTGTAACCTGCATTGCTTATTTTCAGTGACTGTGCAGACTGTACAACTAGGCCTACAGAAACAGCAAGACTTTCTTGGCCAAACTGTTATTCTCTCATCATCATTTATTTGACCCATTAAGACCTGAGGCATGCAGATTCTACAAATGCCTTCTATTTGAACAGAGGAAGAATGTTTTTCAGAAAAGCACCAAATTCAGAAAAAACATTTGGTTTATCAGATTGCCGTAATAAAATGTATTCTGCCTGCCTCCAGTGCAACATAGCCTTATAAAAACAATTAAGTCTGAACCTGGAAAGCTTTAATTAGTTGGGTGATTGATTTATTGTTTGTTTGTTTGTTCGTTCGTTTGTTTGTTTGTTTGTTTGTTTGTTTGATTGAATGCATATGCATGGGAATATGTAGCCTACCGTACATACAGTATCTGTCAAAAGGATTAAACACAACAAAGCTTTGAGAGCTGAAGGTGGCAGTGAGGCTTAACCTGGTTTAACCTGTTATTATGGTGCTTTCCCTGGGTATAGTTTGCACATCAATCCTTGACTGACTCTCTCTCTCTCTCTCCCCCCCTCCCTCTCTCTCTCTCGCCTTCATATTAATTCATTCTTGCACTTTCCCAGAGGTGCTAAGTGATATACCAGAGATTGCTGTGGAAACTTGAACAGCCGCTGCATGTGTGTGTGTATAAGTGTGTATGTGCGTCACGTGCGTGGTTGATCTGAGGCCAAGCAGTCCTACATCATAACAGTGTCCTGAAAAAGCCCAGCAGAGCCCCGTCTAGCCAGAGTGAAAGGTCAGCAGCAGGATGCTCAATGGTGGTCAGGTCAGTAGACATGGATGACGGTGCATAGTTGTCAACTAGAGTTGCGATGCAGAAGAGTAGACACTCTTGAAGAGTTCCCTAGCTGCTTGGTTCCCTAACCAGAGTTCCCCTGGATAAGTGATAGGTCTTATGGTTCACAATGTTAAGATATCTTACAGGTTTCTTTTTGAATAAAAAACACTACAATCTCGGGTTCGAAATCAAGTGGGGGCTTGTCTTCCCCTACCAAAATAGCTGATCTACCAGAGCTCTCACACAATGCACTGTGATGCATCGGTTTGTGACATGCAACAAAGTATAATCAAGCTTTAATTCTGCATAATTCTGCCCCATTTATTTAAGGGAAGATTTGTCTTTGGTTGAGTGGTGGTACCGTGGTACAATGCTTGGTTTCCCATGTGGGTTTGAATCCAGCTGGTTAAGCTGACACCTATCCTGTTGTTGGTGCAATGGTGACACTGGCATCCAACGCAAACCTAAGGTTGTGTTATTGTGTATGTACTGTATTGTGTATTGTGTTCAACCATGCAGGCTTTCACTGAAGTCTGATTTATCTGACCAATCCACGGAACACTTCCCATAGCAATTAGCTGTAATAGCATCAAGTTACCGGCTCCATCAGAGGGCAGTGAATCATCTCATTAGCTCTTCTGCCTCTCCACCACCAACCCCCCGTGGCTCCACAGGATGCTCGGCCACCCCACCAACTGAGCAAAGTGAGCATGTGACATTGCAGCCGGCTGCCAGACAAATAACAGGCTGTACACACAGTGACTTGTTCTCTCTCTCTTTCTCTCTCTCTCTCTCTTTCACACACACACACACACACACACACACACACACACACACACACACACACACACACGCACGCACGCACGCACGCACGCACGCACGCACGCACGCACGCACGTTGTCACTTGTATAACTGCACAAACAGATGAAAACCCCACTTTAAATGATCATTTGTAAGACTGTCCCTGGCTGAATACTCTAGCTAGCACAGGGTAAACTGGACATAGAGCCAGGGTGTTTTCCTAACTGTCCAAATGGGATCTGCCATAATATTGGTACTTTATGACTGCCCATTTTACTTAGCCTGATTGCCTCAGACTGAAGTGGACGGGGTCTATGGTGTGTGGAGTGGACCTATGCAGGCAATACATTTTACTGGTAATAGATTGCACATTTTATTAGCGTGCAAGTACTAGTTTCGCCCAGGACGATGTGTATGCACCGTCCCAGCAAATGACGTAATGACTACTTGTGCCTGATACGGCAGTGGTGTCAGACTACATACATGTATACATAGGAGCATTACCTCTAATCCTCCCGACACTAAAACATATCGTCATTACGTCACCATCGAAAACCAATTACACTCATTGGCATTGGGACCTTTAATCCACATCTTTATTACGTCATCATTGAGAACTAGTCATCATTGAGAGGCTGAGAGCTAGCATATGACGCCAGTTATACGCTGACGTCATATGCTGGGACGGTGCATACGCATCAAAAGTAACCACAGTATACCACTAATCAACTTACAAATTACATATACATATACATAAAGGCATTTCCTGTAAGCCACCCGACATTGATCGAGATATACGTCACCATCGAAGGCATTGGGTCCTTTAATCCACATCTTTATTACGTCATCATTGAGAGCTAGTCATCATTGAGAGCTAGCTATACCAGTTATACCCTGACGTCATATGCTGGGACGGTGCATACGCATCAAAAGTAGTAGTCCTTTAATCGACATCTTTATTACGATATACTTCATAATACTACTTTTTTACGTGCAAAAAGTAGGTACGTAGCAAATGGCTAAACCTAATAATTCAATATTTCAATCGTTCTTTCAAAGAGAAGCTGAGATTTGACAGTTTGTAGCGGTCGACAGTACTTGCGCTCTCTGCTTGCGTAGGCCATTTATTGCCTACTTGTGTGCAACAAGCAAGTAGGCACTCGACAGAGTGCAGTTCTAGTTTATTTATGTTTTGCAAAAACAGATTCAAGCGTTGTAATATCAGGCTTTATGTATTAATATACAAATTAATCATTGTCTGAAGGAGAGTTCCCTTTGGGGTCAGGGTGGCCTATCTAATAACACTGTTAGGTTTATAGTCTCAAAGTTAAAAGTGAAATAATATTTCGTAAATGCAGCCAACTTTGAGTGTTTTCTCTCTCTCGCTCTCTCTCTCTCTCTCTCTCTCTCTCTCTCTCTCTCTCTCTCTCTCTCACTCAGTGAGGGACAGTACAGAGGGTATGCACATGCATAAAGTGAATGGCAAATCGAGTGGCAAAGTGAGTTTAACATTGTTTAACGTTGTTTAATGAAATCAAATAGGACTTTTCTGACTGGATGTATGGGCTGTCAAGGCCAGAAAGATGTCACGCGCATACCCTCAATACTGGCCTGCTAGGACAAATATCACATAACTTTTACCAGTTTAAACTGTTCTTGTTTTTAGTCACTCCTCAATTTGTCTACTGTTGTTTTTTCCACAAAGTCACAATTGGCTACATGTTTCCATTATAATATTAAAATATATACATTCAGTTGAACCCTATAGTATACCCATGTGGGGTAGCTGAGACTACACAGAATACATATTGTACAGTATGTGCTGTATGTATGTGCAGTATATGCTGCTATTGTCTCTCACCTAACCTTAGAAAGCCTATCCTCAAAACAAAACAAAAATAATATTGCATCTGCCTCTAAATGCACAGATAATAACCCTTTTACATTTTTTTGATCAATAAAATGCAAAAATGATTAGGGAATGAAAAACCCATCTTATGAAAGCAATTCAAGGCTTGCTGTATTTCTTAAATGTTCCTTTCCTATTTGCAGCTTCTTTGAAATCATCAGACAAGCAGATTTAGGACGACTTTGTTTTTTTTTATAAAACCACAATTAACAGGATTAGGATGAGTGATTTATTACACGGCGTGTAGCAGCAAAGGAAAAAAATGAAAAGAAAAAGAAAGCCAGACATGTTGGCTGTTTGCTCTTGCAGAGACGTACCAAACTTGCGTCTCTCAAGCCAACAGGTCAAATTCTTTTCCTCATATCCTGAGGAATGTAATGTATTTGAAACATTCCTTTCCTCTCTCTGATCCTGTGTCGAAATGTTTATTTGTATGAGGAAAATGTAACCAAAGGGTAAGGTTTAAAGACTTACACATGGATAAATGAACGCTGCGGATTTGACCATTTACTTGATATCTGTGATGCATTGCATCACATTTTTCACATTTTTCAAAATTGGTTATTGTCAGAATAAACAACATTCTGCCACAAAGTATGAATGCTGTGGTTTTGCATGCGGTGTCTCTCATCAAATGTCAGCCCTGAAACCTTTCCATAAACTATTCCATAATTTTGAATGCCTATTGGATTTATTAACCACTTTCAACCTGGTGTCATTATAGGTGAACAGTTTTAAAACACATAAAGACATTTCCAAAATAGCAGATCTGTAAGCTCACAGCCTGTCACATTGTAAGCTTTTATTGCTTTATTAAAAATGTCAACTTTATTTTTAACTAGTAGTTAACTAGTTAATAATCAACTTATTCTGAGCTATTTGTCATACTTTTACTTACTATTAGTTAATAGTTAGGCCATAAAAACCATTAATGAATTAATGGCATGTTGAATAAATGATGAAAATAATGAATTGCAGGAGGAATTGAAAGTATGGCGTGTCCATTTATTTCACACTCACGCTGACAACACAACAACACACACCTCGATCTTCCCCCCAAAGCCCGCCCAATCCCCTTAAAAGAACCCTGTTGAATTATGCCCTAAGAGCATCACTACATACTTTTACTTTTGGTACTTTAAGTCTGTTTTGAAATCAGGACTTTTACTTGTAACAGAGTATGTCTACATGGTGGTTCATGTACATGACTTAAGGCCTATTTATAGTCTGGATTTTCGGTGGTGAGGTGACCACCGCTCCGGTGGTGAGCTGACCACCGGAGCTGAAATAACGTTGAGCGGTGGTGAGTAAAAACAGAGAGAAGGGCTGGAGCGGTGGCGGTGGTTTGCTCTTCACCGCGGCTCGTGACGTCATGTTGTAGTTCGGTGGTCACCTAACCACCGAAAATCCAGACTATGTATGAGCCTTTATTCTAAAATTGTACTTCTTGCCTCACTGCTTCATGCTGGTGGAGAAGGGCGGATAGTTAGGGGGGAAGTTATTGAGGGCCCTTGTAGGTTTCTTGAGCGGAAGCCAGTGAAGGTCATGCTGTGTTGTAGTCTTTGGAGCGAATGCACATGTAATGTGCTGAACATGTTGGAGTTGCAGTAGTCAAGGACTCTTCTCCTCCTTAGTCCATGATCTGGAAACAGAAAAACAAGACAAAGAGCATGTATTTATTCATCTAATTTAATCTAGACCATTAATCCATAAATAATATTTATTTGTACAAGTAAATGGTGTAACCTGCGATTTAAGGGTTACATGGAGTGAACTGTTTGAATTTGCATCTACAGTCATGAATCTTTGACGTTCTTTGAACATGAATGAACATTGTCAGGAGCATCACAGAATTATGTGTCTCTGCCGTTCCTCATGCCTGCACTACTGTGTGTGTGTGTGTGTGTGTGTGTGTGTGTGTGTGTGTGTGCATGTGTGTGTGTGTGTGTGTGTGTGTGTGTGTGTGTGTGTGCACGCGTGTGTGCACGCGTGCGTGCGTGCGTGCGTGCGTGCGTGCGTGCGTGCGTGCGTGCGTGCGTGCGTTATGGAATGTACACAATAAAATCATCAGTGTTAATCTTACTCTGAAAGTGTACATATTGAACGAGATTGCAAAACGTTACCTTGCCTCCCATGCACCTTCCGCTCGCCTCCCACCATTCACTCCTCCACACTGAACTCCAGATCAAGGTCAACCTGGTCTGAGGACGAGACAAGCGGGAGACAACACTGTAACACACAAATGACAGCCTTCACAGACCGTGTACCTGATCATGAAACCATAAACAGACAAACCACACTATATTGGTGGAAGTCCGATTACTACAAACAGAGTACATTAAAGACTGAAATCGCATTGGCCCTTATCAGCCATATCATTCAGGTCTTTAACTGTGAGAGTGTGAAATGTACTCTTCCATTTGTATGTTCTCTGGGGGTGCTTGAAATGAAAAGGTTTGAGAACCACTGGTCTATGGACTGTGTATTTATTAGGCTACTCCAAACCCACCTTCTGGTACTGAGCCAACAGCAGCTGGCAGGCTGGGGCGGTTAGAGCTGCTCTCAGTGTCTGGCACTGTGGACTCGAAGCGGATGAAGCACAGGCCAGTTTTGACAATGGACTCGATCCACTCCTCGCAGTGGTCCACTCTGGCGTAGACGCCGGGCAGACTGGGATGAGCACAGCCCCAACCCCAGCTAACAACTCCAGACTGGACCCAGTCGGAGCCGTATTTGCTGACCATTGGACCTCCAGAATCGCCCTGATAAGACATAAATTAACATTGTTTTACTCTTCAGTTATACTCAGGTATGGCTAAAATTTAAATGGCATCTGAATGGCATTATACCTGACATGAGTCCTTGCCTCCTTCCAGCAAACCAGCACAGATCATGTCGTCTGTGATTAGTCCTGGATAGCTATGGTTGCAGACTTTGTTGTCGACAACTGGAACCTGGACTTGCTGCAGAACCATAGGGCGCGGCAGAGGGACTGTAGATAGAGACAAGACAGTAGAACAACGTATCAGTCTGCAGCCTCTCACTGTAGTGACTGCCTTAAACAGTTAGGTATAGTATTGATCACTTTCAATCATGCTGGCATGTTGTATTAAAACTCGGCTGTCAAAACATTATTCAATGGAATTCTACCGTACTTTGCCAAATTCAATGACTTGGCCACCAGGGTGCCATTTTCACCATTTCAAGTGACATGTGATGTCATGCTCACCTCCCTCGTGGATGGCCCCCCAGCCAAGGACCCAGCTGGGAGTGCCGTGGCTGAACACGCTGCCATTGGCTGCCAAACACACAGGTCTGATCTTGTCAGTGAACGGGACAGGAGAAGCCAGCCGGAGCAGAGCCATGTCGTAGGCGTAGGCATTAGTCGCAGGGGCATATGCCGGATGAAGCACAATTTCAGCAACAGCTCTGGACACTACATTTGGACCAGTCAGGTTTCGCTTCCCCAAGACAACATTCACATGTTTTGGGCTGGAAAAAAGAAACATCCCAGTGAACATTTATATTGCTTGTCTTTCTGTGTCAATGTTTTTAGTTTTTTTTGTGTGTTTCGAAAACGTAAAAAAACTGTGAAATAGCTTATTTACAAGCTCACAACGTGTCACATTGTGACACGTTGTGGGCTTTTAGATAATTTGCGTCTGAACTGAAAATAGAAATTGTTGAAAAATGTGGGGAACCGCTGCTCTTAGAAGTTGTTTGTCCTATCAGGCCCTGCTGCCGAAGATTAAGCTATAAATTACGTACTGTAATGAAGTCTGTCTCATTTACCTTCTGTTCTGCCAGCAGTGAGCAGCAGAGAGGACCCATTCACTGTTGATCAGGGAACCACCGCACCTATGGTGATTATACTCCTGAACACTGACCATGAAGGGCCATCTTCCTTCCTTGGCATCCTCACCTCCAACTATAATGTCAGAGGTGTTGAAGGATGGACCAGATCCAGGAGCAGCTGTACCAGAACCTGGAGAGATCAGTGATATATAACATAATGTATACATAGTATTGGTATTGGACTCCATTACATTTACAGTCACAAAGTATTAGGCCTGCTATATACCAATCAAGGGTTAAAAGGTGAAATATAGCAAGCTTGTTCTGTCCTTAATTCACCTGGCCTTGTAAACAGGGGTGTTTCTGGCATAGATATTCACACCAAGGGAAGGAAGCAGGGAGGGAATGTGATGTGCGAGATGGTGCAACGTTTAACACACACACACACACACACACACACACACACACACACACACACACACACACACACACACACACCCACACACACTGACACACACACACACACACACACACACACACACACACACACATAAGCAAGCTGCTCTACACAGTGCTAAATGTACCACACTACAGTTTAATACTAATAATAATATATTACAGGTTATTATATATGCTATTGTACTGGGAAAAAAACACATGTTGGATCATCATTATGTAGATATATAAAACATTGCAATAAAACACATTGTTATGAAACTCTCACAGCTTAGGCCAACGATCAAGCCGACGATGGCAGACAGACTTCCAACAGCACAGACGTAACGATTGCACCATTTGAACTGGGCTGGATGAAGAACTGGAGAGGACACACGCACGCACGCACGCACGCACGCACGCACGCACGCACACACACACACACACACACACACACACACACACACACACACACACAGACAGAGAGAGAGAGAGAGAGAGAGAGTTAGAAAAGCAAGGTCAGGTGCAAAATATTTGAACCTATTAAAAGGTAGTTACATTTACCATTATATAATATTAGCATTATTTTGTAGTATTTTTCTAGTCGTAGTAAAATCTCTTACCATCTGTCATATTGTCAGTCAATTCAAGCTCAGAGCCTTGCATGCTGCAGACAGCCATGATGTCTGTCTGATCGTGTCACAACGAGACGGTGAAAACAACAATTTATACACGTTCATATCAAAAACGCCTACTGTCAAGTGTTACATTGCATCGCAAAATAGGGACACAAAATGATGTGTCACTGCTGGCGATATCACAAATCACATGTTTTTCCAAGACTATTGTGGCAATTCAGTTATGCCAATGAAGTACTGTTTACAGCAGCTGTTCTCGTCACGTATTTGGCCGGACGGATGTCCATCTGAAAATGTTTTGTGACAGAGACCCCATACAGGAATTGTGTTTTAAGGAAAAAACAAAAAATAGATTCCAAATGTTTTACACTTTTTGAAAATTAGATCTTTTGTCACAGCTCATGCTGCCGAGATTACATACATTTTATGAAACAGTTTAAGACATAAAACACAAATCAAAACTTCATGTAAGGAGAGACATCATTATACAGACATTGAGACAAAACACAAGTTAAAAACAGTTACATATTGAGGTAGGGAGGTTCAAAAGCAGGTTATTAAATTGACCATAGGATATTGGGGTGTTCATTTCAATGTTTGTTGTAAAGTGTTCCATGTGGTGGGGGCATCGAAGCAAAAAGCTGATTTACCTAATTCAGATTGGACGGATGGGACCTCTAGAGAAAGCCATTCACTTGAACGGGTCTGGCGAGTATTTCTTTTCCATTGTAACAGCAATGTGATGTATGGAGGTAGCTTCCCATCAATGGCTTTAAAAATAAACTGGTGCCAGTGCATGGTTCTCCTCTCAGAGAGGGAAGACCAACCTACTTTATCGTAAAGGGTGCAATGGTGAGTGCTATAGTTTTCACCTGTAATAAACCTTAGTGCTGAGTGATAAACTGTATCTAGGGGTAGAAGAGTGGTAAGGGCAGCATTTCTATAAATAACATCACCGTAGTCCAGAACTGACATGAAAACAGCATCAACAACCCTTTTCCTACAGATCATTGGGAAGTTAGCTTAACTTCCCAATGATCTATCCCCACCTTTAAAAAGAGGGGTTACGTGGGCCATTTTCCATAAACTGGGGAAAACACCTTCACTGATTGAGAGGTTAAAGATATGGGCAAGAGGTTCTGCAATGATTGGGGCAGTTAATTTAATGAAAAATGGATCCAAGTTATCCTCCCCTGGTGAGCTCTTTGCGTTCATATTTAATAATTCGTCTAATACAGAGCGAGGGGTGAAGGGCTTAAAAGAAAAAGATTGACGATGGTCCAATTGGTAAGTGATATCTAGAACGTTTACAAGGGGTCCTGTATGCGTTTTTTCAAATAAATTCCCTGCATCTTCGAAGTGTTTGTTAAAGGCATGGCAGATATCCGCTTGATCTCCAAGCACCAGGTTATCATATTTAATGTGAGTAGGCAGAGTATTTGCGGATTTATGTTTTTTTTAAATCAATAGCTTTCCAAAGGTGACGTATTTCATTAGCAAAATAGCCCTTGGCCCCTTTATGCACACAGATGCAGTGCATTGTTTGAAATCTTTAGACCAACGTTAATGTTTACTTTAATGATCTGACTTATTTTTTCTATTATTCTTATAGTATGTGGTATAATGTGTTTGATAAACAGAAACAGAAATTTTCAGGTGAGCTGCCAATTTCATCAGGAAAGAGACCCTTCCTCTCCAAGGAGTCGGTCCAGAACCTTATCCAGAACTCAGTCATCTCCAGCTGTGTGTGCGTGCGTGCGTGCGTGCGTGCGTGCGTGCGTGCGTGCGTGCGTGCGTGCGTGTGTGTGTGTGTGAGTGTGTGTGTGTGTGATCATTTCTGAGTACTCCAGCAGACTTGACTCAATCCATGCATCGCCCCTGCCACTCATCATGAAGCTGGAGGCAGTCAGAGTATTTGGCATTAGCCAAAGTACAACACCTATTCTCCAATGTACATGTTCCACGAAAGTCACTACGTGATTTGACTGACAAAACTGTACAGTTAGTGAGACAATGGACTGGCCTAAACACACACACAACATGTGACATTATATTCCACAGTAAAGGTGAGGGTGGTCTTATCTGGGGGTCCCCAATTTTGAAACTTCCACTGACTAATGCCCGAGGTCGCCTCCTATGGGCACAACAACAAAGACAGAGACAACATTGGACTGAGTTGAGATTACAAGGAAAGACTGCATATCTTCCTGCTGCGGACCATTCTGTCTCTCACTCTGTGTTAAAAAATGTTGCCATTGATGAGTGCATTGTTGTTTTTACTTAGATGAAACCATGTCCCACATCTTAAATGGTTGCCATGTTTACAGGGGCCTCTACATAAGTAGGCATGACAGAATAGTGGATTTGATATCGAAAGACATCTCTTCCATTTTCAGGTCCTCCATCATGCTTCATAAGCATTCTACTGTGAAGCCGAGGATGTTTAACCTGTGTAATGATGATTCTGTGTTCTCTAACATTTCAGCTAGGGCATGTGCATAAGTTGGTTGTGAGGGGCATGGCCGGCCTTTCCAAAAGGAGAGCCAAGCAGTTAGCAAGGTACTGCTCAGTTTCAGTGTGTGTGTGTATGTGTGTGTGTGTGTGTGTGTGCGTGCGTGCGTGCGTGCGTGCGTGCGTGCGTGCGTGTGCGCAAATGGTAGGCTACTGGTCTGGCATGCATACAAATCACCCTTAGTCACCATTTCCCAGTAGAAAAAAAAGCATGTTTTATTTTTAAAATGGAAAAACCCAACTTGAAGGTCACAATGTGCATTTTAAAATGAAAAAGCCTTTTGGTTTTTTTATTGTATCTATGCGAAACTCCTATTTTAACATTGTAACCACCACACATGAATGGAATGTTCTGAAAGTCTCAGTATTGTGAGATCATGCCTATACTGACTTGTTTGCCCTTTTTGTCTCCACCTGGCCGAATGCATGGGGAGAGAGTATGTTTTGCACTCTGTCCGTGTGTCTGTCCGTCCGTTTGTTCATCCGTCCGTGTACAGCTAATCTCCGGCACCGTCAACCCGGTCAATGCCACAATTTGCACACACTCCCTGGATGCCATCGATGAACCTGTATGCCAACGATGAACGATGAACCTGCCAACGAAGTCCACACCCATAACACCAGAGGAAGTTCAACAAACCATGTGCAACCCAGATTCGGCACAAACAAGGGGCTAAATTATTTTCGCTCTATGCCACCAAAATGTGCACGGAACGCCCTACCAACAGTCATTAAGACATGTGAATCCCTTGACTCCTTCAAAATCGCTCTCAAAGGGCACCTACGGACGGCTGCAATTCGAAACTGGCCCCCATAAATCCCCCACCCACCCCTTTTTCCCCTCACTTAGGCCTATTTGTTTTTTTCCCCCCTTTTACACATTACCTCCTCTATGATTATTTCCTGTTTTTGGATATATAGTAGTGTATATTTGTACGTCTCTAAATGTTATGATGAATTGAACATGGTGGACCCTATTGTAAACAAGTGTAATGCTTTATGTTGTCGTCCACGGTCAACAGTTGAACAGCTTGTTTTTCAATTCAATCGAACACGCACGCACACACACACGCACACACACACACACACACACGCACACACACACACACACACACACACACACACACACACACACACACACACACACACACACACACACACACACACACACACACACACACACACACACACACACAGAGTTTCCGACCATATCCGATCTAGAATCACACCGTTTCCGTTTCCGCTCTAGACGCACAGACCGGAAGAGAAGGCAGAACCAATCAGTGCGTATCTATGAAATCAACGCGTTTGATTAGTTGCGTGCCCGTTACAGATGCTCTGATGATGCTGCGATTAATAGCCGATCTACAAGGTCATTCGCTTCGCGATACGATGCGTTGACAACTTGTAGATCGGCTATTACACGGCCGCAACCAAGTATTAATCACGTGTAGTGACCAGTGACTGGAGGAAGGAAGTGATACAGCTGCTGAATCAAGTCAACGTGGTGGGTTTCAGCATCGAACAGACAAAATGGTGAGTATAAACAATTCTATCTTTCTTTTTCGGAATGTGTTGTTTTGGGATAAATTAAGAGAAACCGAAACGCTTTCATTTGGTCTCAAATTGACTGCGACTGACTTGTTTCCCCAGGGCCTGATTTTGTAGATTCTCTTTCCCTTTCCCAGTATATGTTAAAACAAAATGCACAAGGGTAAAAACACGAGAGAAAGGGCAATGCAGGCCGAGGTAATACAATGAGTATATGGTCATTTGATTTGACGCGAGGTTCGGGCATATTAAGATTTAGCTCCATCTGCACCCCCCCCCCCCCCCCCCCCCCCCCCCCTGCTGAGTTAGCTATGGGTGAGGTCACAGCTGCGGCTAGATTTGGTTCTTTTTTTTTGCTGCAGTAGAGACCTGAACTAGATGACAAACAAATGTCACAATGTAGAAGTTTGTTAATCAGTTGAAGGAGATTAGATCTGTAGGCTCACTGTGGGCTTTGCTACACTAAAGGGAACAGTAACTCCTGTAATGGGATGTAGCATTATACCCTTGACGTCAATATGCCTGGCATTTATTGTCCAAGCCCGACTGTCATTCACACACCTAACCCACCCATGATTTAGCTACAACTTTGTGTTTACCCTTCTGTAGTTGTACAACTGGCCTAGGCTTTCATGCCCCTAAAGCATTGTTATGTTGGGTAGTTTGTCTATTGGCAAAAATAAAGTCTCAAATCTCCTATTGCATTATTAAAACTCTACCATTTGTTTGATGTACTTCTACATAGCTTCACTCCACATCATACAATGGTAGAGTGAAGTCATCAGGCCCAATGTGCCTAGGGAGTGGCTGACATTACTTTTATTTTAATTATTGTATTTGTTGACATTGTATTTACAATTTCCAGTTATTTTTTTCTCCACAATCAATTGAGAATTCTCATTTATTTTTTTTGGTTTTCACTTCTTCCTCTACAGCGTGAGTGTATCTCTATGCATGTGGGCCAAGCCGGAGTCCAGATGGGCAATGCCTGCTGGGAGCTGTACTGTCTGGAGCATGGCATACAGCCTGACGGACGGATGCCCAGTGATAAGACTTTTGGTGGAGGAGACGACGCCTTCAACACCTTCTTCAGCGAGACTGGAGGAGGACAGCACGTCCCCAGGGCCGTCTTTGTCGACCTGGAACCCACTGTCATTGGTCAGTAGGTGTCACAGCAGCACCACGATAAATGAACCATTTACCACTTGTAGGCAGCTACTGTCAATTGTATAATTCATTATAGTAAGACTTTCATTTCATTAACAAAATGTACTGTAAGAAGCCATTTTCTTCAAAACTTTGAACAAAGTAGTCAACTAACCCTAAACTTTCCATTTACAGATGAGGTGCGTAAAGGAACATACCGCCAGCTGTTCCACCCTGAGCAGTTGATCACAGGAAAGGAAGATGCTGCCAACAACTATGCCCGCGGCCACTACACTATTGGCAAGGAAATCATTGACCTGGTCCTGGACAGAACTCGCAAGCTGGTGAGAACTCTAACTTGGCTGTTCTTGGCCAACTGCTTTGTTTGTGTAGTTTGCTTCAGTTTTGACAGACTAAAGATGATTTTTCGTTGTTTCTCCTTTCAGGCTGACCAGTGCACTGGCCTCCAGGGGTTTCTCATCTTCCACAGCTTTGGTGGAGGCACTGGGTCAGGCTTCACTTCCTTGTTGATGGAGAGGCTCTCTGTCGATTATGGGAAGAAGTCTAAACTTGAGTTTGCCATCTACCCAGCTCCCCAGGTGTCTACAGCTGTAGTGGAGCCCTACAACTCTATCCTAACCACCCACACCACTCTGGAGCACTGTGACTGTGCCTTCTTGGTGGACAATGAGGCCATTTATGACATCTGCCGGAAGAACCTGGACATCGATAGACCAAGCTACACCAACCTCAACCGGCTAATTGGCCAGATTGTCTCTTCAATCACTGCCTCTCTCCGCTTTGACGGTGCCCTGAATGTTGACCTGACGGAGTTCCAGACCAACTTGGTGCCGTACCCTCGTATCCACTTCCCCCTGGCCACCTATGCACCAGTCATTTCTGCCGAGAAGGCCTATCACGAGCAGCTGTCTGTTGCAGACATCACCAATGCCTGCTTTGACCCGTCCAGTCAGTTGGTGAAGTGTGATCCTCGTCATGGTAAATACATGGCCTGCTGTCTGCTGTACCGTGGAGATGTGGTGCCCAAAGATGTCAACTCTGCCATCGCAGCAATCAAGACCAGGCGCAGCATCCAGTTTGTGGACTGGTGCCCCACAGGCTTCAAGGTGGGCATCAATTACCAGCCTCCCACAGTGGTTCCTGGTGGAGACCTGGCCAAGGTCCAGAGGGCTGTATGCATGCTGAGCAACACGACGGCCATAGCTGAGGCCTGGGCTCGTCTTGACCACAAGTTTGACCTGATGTATGCCAAGAGGGCCTTTGTGCACTGGTATGTTGGTGAGGGCATGGAGGAGGGAGAGTTCTCTGAGGCCAGAGAGGACATGGCTGCCCTGGAGAAGGATTATGAAGAGGTGGGTACTGACAGTGTTGGTGATGAGGAAGATGAAGGAGAAGAGTACTAGAATGCCACTCTGAGAACTTGTTCATTTTCCTGTCATTTTGAACTTGATCACTTGTCTGTTTGTGTAATCTTTTAAAAGGTGTTAGTGTGTTAAGGCCAAGTTGTATTAAACGATGTAATGACACTGTTTGGCTTCGTCTGAATTTTTTAATGATTGACCAACTGTGGTAGCCTGTGTTGGACAGGTACAGAGTAAAATGTCACAGCACCTGGAATGTCTACGTTCTAAAAATTGACGGTTTGAGTTGTCAAATGTTTAACCTATACATGCAAGCTCTTTATCAGCTACTCCTTGCATGCCATATGTGCATTTAAACAGTACATTCTACAGTTGTCTATTTCAGTAACGGGTGAAATGCTAGTGTTCATCTAAAAGCAAAATGATTTGAACCTTGAAATGCAAGCTCCCAAAGTCATGGGCTGAAACACTGAACCCTGAACCCTTAATTCTGAGAAGAAATTGGATTTGCAATGCATTTTTGAAAGTATGCTTAAATTGTGTGGTCTCGTAAAAGTTTGAGATAGGATTTTTAGATTTTCATGAGCTGTATGCCATAATTAAAAAGGTTTAAAATACTTTTGTGCAATGAATTGAGAATATATGAAAGTTTCACTTTTTAATTATGATTGTAAATTAACTTTTACAAAATATTCATTTTTTTTTTTTACAAGGAGCTGTAAAGGACTGATTTAAAATGTAAGACTGTTTGACACCATGTCACCAATAGGTGGCACTGTATAACGGCCACAGGGAGGCAACAAAGACTGACTGTTCTGTTCTGGCAGAAACCCTTGACGGGTGATTTCACAATTCTGCAAAATGCAATAATACTGCATTAATTTGTTAACTGTCAGTTGACTGCATATAAAATATATTTATTCGTTATAATGTATATTGATTGAGTTTCCAGAGATTCTTTCTAAACGATACGTCTTCAAAGTTAGTGAATAGTTTATCTGGTAGTAGTAGTGTAGTCTGGTAGTGTAGTCTGGTAAACATTGTGTAATAGTATTGTAATTAAATACAGACTTTAACTTGTCGTGGTCACGTGACCTCTTGTTTGGACACTCAGCACTTCCTGTGTGGGGGGGTATTAAACTGAGAGCGCCGCACAGTCAAGGTAAGCTTTGTTTAAATAAGCAAAATCAACAATGTCCATAACTGTGTGGTGAAATGAATGAAATTGTCAACATTGTAATGTCAGGGTTACAGGGTAGCTATCGAATCACAGATTAGGATTTGATATCAAAACTGCTAGCTAGCTAGAGCTAACGATACTATGGTAGCAGATTCAGTTTAATGATGTAAATTTGTAGGCTGTGAGCCGAGGAGGGTATAAAATACATAGATATAATTTATTACATAATGTAATGTGAGTCACTGTTAACCGGAGACAAACTCCTTAACCATGTGTAAAAGCATGTCTGGCCAATAAATCAGATTGTGATTCTGTTCTGGTGTCAGTATGTTTACTAGTCTAAAAACTGTTATTATACTACTATCACGATTTGATAGCTCAGATATCAGTTAAATATTCTCATATGTAACCAATAAGCTACGTCTTTATTTTTGATTATCTATATTTGAGAAGCAAAAATGATCCAGCTAAATTGTATTCATTCCATGGAACAGCTGCTGCCCTACTAGCAAACACCAGATGGGGTGTGTTGTGTGAAATGCTTTGTTCAGCTGAGCTGGTTCCATGTAGTTCCAGAGATGCTCATTGTTTACTATGTAAACCATGCCAATCCTATGTAAACCATGCCAGTCCATGCCAGGCTGTACCAGCTGTTACTTTTAAACGTGTGGCTGAGGGTCACAGTAATTTCAGCACAGACTGGCACAAATGCCCCATTCCCCCCAAAATCTAAATCTCCTTCAGAATAAATGAGGGCTGCCCTAGTGTAGTGGTTAGTAGTGGCTTTTCATGTGGAAGGTTGTGGGTTTGAACCCTGCCTGGGGTCAAGGTCATGCGATCGCAACAGGTTCCTATCCTAAACGCCAAATTAAATGGGTTCAGATCTGAGCCAAGTTTCCTGAGGAGGCGCGTCTACTCGGAAGCCTTTCCTGGACGGGTATCCTATCTGGATGTAAAAACAAATCCAAATAACTGGACATGTGTGTCTGTCCACAGTAGGACCTTTTTAAAATAAATAATAATAATAATTATTGTATATCTTGTAAGGCTTATACAGTATAACATTGTTGAATACATACAAATACAATATCAAACAGTATAACTTAGCAGTATAACTATACTGCTTGGTATTAGTATTTGTATGTATTCAACAGTCGAGTCAAACCGGTAATTTATTTAAAGTTATTACCCTTTAATTGACTATGATGGGCATGTTGACTGTGTTGATAATATACTGTCATTGTCAGTGTTTTGCTTGTTGAGATTTCCCATCACCTTTTCTGTTATGTGACGTGCGGATTGAAATCGCTGGGCTTCTGGTTGTAATTTTTAGTATGATAATGTGTCCTGCTTTTCTGTTGTTATAGTAATGGTTATACAACAACCATTAGCCCTCTGGGTTAGTGTTGACCCTGATAATCTTTCTCTTTTTGTTTGACTGTATGTCACTGTGCAATCTGGCAGCCACAAAAAAACAAACACGCCACATAGAACATGACATTAGACATTTTCCCACCTGCTTCCCTGTACTGTCCACATATTTCAACATAAACATACAGGAAACCACTGAGCAGCAAAACTGGTTTGCAGAGCTCACTTTTCACACAGCCACTTTTAGTAGAAGAGATTCTAGAGAACAAAGGAATCACTGGCAGCGGCAATCAAGTTATAAGGTTCAGAATCTCCAGTAATTCAATAAATGCTATAATGTTGGTAAAATTGGTTTAAAACTTGACATTTTAGCTTGATGCGAGGTTCTGTCATACATAATTGGTGCTGCTAAGCCTATAATGGAACACTGTAGCTCCATGTTATGTTAGTATGATGCTGGTCCCACCAAAAAAGCGTAGTGTAAAGCCCTAACCACACCAAAGGGTCGAAACGGTTGGACCCAAGGAGTTGCATGGAGACCCTTTGGTGTGGTTTGGGCTTTACTCTGCACTTTATTTCAATTACCTAATTCCTGCACATTTCTGCACTGTTAAAGAAAAAAACCTGCACTGAATAACGAAAAAACCTTTGAGACTTTACTCAACATGTTTCTTCTTCAAGTGTCCTATTAACAATAAGTTTGATCGATGTAGACAAGAATACAGTGTTATTAATACAGCTATAAACTTGTATGTAGCAACTCAATGGACCGTCTATGTTCACTTGTCATCTCCCCCAATATATTGGACATTCTGTATCATCAGGTTTGCAGCGGAAGCCAAGGATAAACTGTCTTTAGAGACGGATAATAGTCTGTTACTAGCCTGAGCTGTGCTTTTGCCTTCACTTGTGCTTGAGTCCACCAATCCACCTACACAACAAGAGTGAGTCAGTGTTTAAGTGTGTAGGTGTGATGTTTTTGACAGAATTCAGTAAGCAGAGTCTTGAGTGATCGGAAGACGATGTCGACAGAGAGGATGGAGAAGAGTGTGACAGTCTCCAACGGAGCAGGGCCAGTGTATGAAGAAAAAGAGTCCGCACTTGGGTATGTCCTCCACTAATCATGTGTGGTGTGGTCCTTGAAAGACCACTCGGTGGCAACAGAGCATTTAGACTGCTACATTAAACCCTGTTGTGTTTTTGTCTCTAGTCCCGATGACCTGTCTGAGCTGCTGGCAGCAGGGACCAAAGAGGTTCATGAGAAGGCTGAGAACACCCAGTTTGTCAAAGACTTCCTCAGGGGACGAATCCGCAAAGAGCTGTTCAAGGTCAGTCTGCAGAGGAACAGAGAATGTGTTGCTTTCTGAGGCCATAGCTTCTACAATAGTATTGCTCTTGAAGGTTAAAAGGAATACTCCTCTTTGCTACCATATCCCCATATCTAAGTTCGACAACCCTATAAGTATCTCTGAAGCAGGAATTCAAAACCAAAGAAGTGCCTTTTCTTAGCAAGTGTTGCATGTAAAAAGGTTTCGCATTCATCAACACAGTTAATGTCACATATTGATTATACATTCACACACTGGATGGTAGAGCATTGCTTGAATTCATGGAAGGTGGAAGGCCTGCAAAATGAAGCCAAAGCATCTGTCATTTTAGATTTTAGTGTTGGCTGATTCAAAATAGCAGACATACAAGCTCACAGTGCGTCACTTCGTGCCGCCGCTTGTACGCTACTTTTGAACATTTTTGTAAAATCTTGGAAGTGTCCAGTGTTCATTTCGACAGCAAATTCTGATTTAGTCTTAGTCTTTTGAATAACACACCATTTAGTTTTAGTCCTATTTAGTCATCTGAAATCATTTAGTCTTAGTCAACAAAAACTATTGATTTAGAAGGCATATTTTGTAGAACCGGCCCCAGGCTTAATGTGTTCAAATGAATCTATCTGGTTCACATTGGCATATTTGCTAACTGTTTCCTCTGGCTCTCTGCAGCTTGGTGCGGTGGCGCTCTACTACACGTACACTGCCATGGAGGAGGAGATTGAAAAGAACAAAGAGCACCCCCAGTTTGCCCCTCTCTATTTCCCTACAGAGCTGCATCGACACGAGGCCTTGGGCCGTGACCTGGAATACTTCTACGGTCCAGACTGGCAGAGTCAGGTCAGTTGCTCCCCCGCCACCCAACAATACGTGGATCGCATCCACCAGGTGGGTGAGGAGGACCCAGTGCTGCTGGTGGCCCACGCTTATACCCGCTACATGGGCGATCTATCCGGGGGCCAGGTGCTAAAGAAGGTGGCCCAGCGGGCCTTGAAACTCCCGGTGACTGGAGAAGGCTTGGATTTTTATCAGTTCGACGCCATCCACAGCGCCAAGGCTTTCAAGCAGCTATACCGCAGCCGGATGAATGAGCTGGACCTGGACACAGAGACCAAGCAGAGACTGGTGGCAGAGGCGGTCAAAGCCTTCCAGTTCAACATGGAGGTGAGAAAGGGAGGGTAGGTTTAGTAAGAGAAAGTGTTAGACGAGGAAGGACAAAAAGTGGATGCACTATGAAAATTGGATGCACTATTGTGAAATCTGCACTATTGTGAAATCTGCACCACATTTTGTTGTTTTATTTTACCCTGTTTCTTGAGTAGGTTTCTTGCCAGAAGTAAAATGGTGGCTTTCTTCTACACTCTCACTCTCACGCTGATTTCATGCTATTAATTTCACAGTGACATGACTCCTGTCTCTTGATTATATATAGGCCATAGCTGTAACATTTGGAAATGCCATTTCTCATTTCTCTTAGTGACTTGCCTGCATGTTGGTTCTCTTCATGCACTCATCATGGCTTGTCAGTTAGGTCTGTAGAATTCTTCTTGTCTGTACCATAATGTCCCCCTTGTGTTTGCATTGGCAGGTGTTTGACGAGTTAGAGGAGATGGGAAAGACCATCCAGGAAGAGGTTTTAGATGCTGGCATGCCTGTCCATGGAGCTATGGATGGAGACACCAACAAATGTCCCTTCTACCAGGCCAAAACGGGTATGCCTTCCACTCAGCTTTCTACTATAATTGTATGACATAATACTAGTAATTAGGTAACGTAGAGCACATAGAATTGACAGAGACAGTCATACGGCTCTGATGAGATAATAACAATGTTATGGAAATGCTGCCACACACATTATGGCTGCCACAACTATGGTGTCTTGGTGCAGACTGTTAAGCGTTTGTGATGTAATTTGTTGCAGAGACAGATTTATTGTATAAGCAAACACACATGCCAATAAACAAGATCCTCCTGTTCTCCATCTCTTCCCACAGCGGCTGGTGGTGGAACTGCATATGCTGGTCAGCTAGCCATGGCCGCTCTCAGACATCCTACGGGACAGGTCTTGTTTGCTGCGTGGGTCGCTGCTCTGGCTGGATTGGCTGCATGGTACTTCATGTGATCCATCCCTCAGTTGCTGTGCTGCTGGCTGGGGGTATAACATGGAGGGAAAACACAAAGGAGGAAAGTGATCCCACAGAGCTCTCGGACCGTTGTTGTGAGCCATTCATCCCCAGACCCTGTAACCACCTCTTCTCCTTTTTAAGTT
The DNA here is from genome assembly GCF_951216825.1 of Electrona antarctica. Classification (NCBI taxonomy): domain Eukaryota; kingdom Metazoa; phylum Chordata; class Actinopteri; order Myctophiformes; family Myctophidae; genus Electrona; species Electrona antarctica. The sequence goes on along the minus strand of NC_136795.1, from coordinate 17,583,049 downwards.
CCCCACCTCCCTTGCATTGGCTTTCCGGCATGGTTAGTCATCTCTCAAGCCCTTATTTTTGTAGCTGTATTGTCCCAGGTTTATACTTTGTTCTGAGGGTTGAGGAGGAGGGGGGGGGGGTTTCTTTAGTATCCTACAGAATGTAGACAGGAAACCGACAGGAGAGAGGGGGAAAGGACATGCAACACAGGTCTCCAACCAGGATTGAACCAGAGACATGATTTTGTAGATGAGGCACTATGAAAACACACACATGGTGTGTTTATAGTTTGGAGGGATGTTGATGCTGAGTAATCCTTGAAACCTCACTTGAAATTTTGGTTGGTGTGCTGACTTTTTTTGCCTGCTTATTTTTGATGAACGCCAGATCCAAACAGCCAAGGCTTGACTTGACGGCCATGCTTTGACAAGCATGACGGCCCTGATAAACGTCTATAAGACCCCTGCCCTGACTTCTATACTTGGCTGCACAGATGCTGCATGCGTTAAAATGGTGGATCCATCTGTCAAAGTTGGTAAATGACAAGCTTCCAAAAAAGAAAATACTATGCATATTCTTAATTTGTGAGACAGCAGTTATTTTTATTCAGGGCAGACGGCTGTGTTCTAACAGTTATGATTTCTATGACACTTTTCAGGTCTGTTGTACAAGTAGATTAGACCTGGAAGAAGAGGAGCTGAGCGTTAATGAACCAACTAATTAACACAGACCAGACATCAAATAGTAAACTTATGAACGGTTCTCACAACGTTATTTTTCTCCTCTACACCTAGAATGTAGTTCAAAGTATTTGCACATGCACAGCTTTACAAAATAAGTACTGTATTTTAATTGGTTCATATTCCATCCTGTGTAATCTTTATCAATACACCCAGTAGTCATCTACAGAATTAGACTTGTGGTTGGAAGGCAGGCGTTTGAGCCCTACATCTAAACATCTATGTGATGAATAAACTTCTATCATTTAAAAGTACCGCAAATGCACATCTGTGCTTAGAATGACAAATAAGTAATAATGCAATTTATTATGACAAGTGCGTGCTCAAATATAACCTTGGTGTTTCTTGAAATGACATAATAGTTCTTTTTTTTGCCAACACAAATCTGTCCAAGCTGCTTCATGTTGGGTTTCATTGTACAACTTCTAACAGTCTAATTCTGACAAAACTAATTGTTTAACTCATTATACTGTGACATCCGTCCTTCAATAATGCAAATGTATGCCTAATTATAGTTCATCGTTCGATGGAGTCTAAAATTCGTTACTAAAATGTGACCAAAACAAGGCTCCAAGCTGACAGGCTTGTCTGCATAGTGACGAATGCAAAGTTCAATTGACACAAAGGCTACAAGCACTTCAGTTTAGTGTTTTATTGAAACCGAAGAGAACAGTTCACATCAGGTAACACTGATTACAGGTTACTGGCTAGAGAACAGTTCACATCAGGTAACACTGATTACAGGTTACTGGCTAGAGAACAGTTCACATCAGGTAACACTGATTACAGGTTACTGGCTAGAGAACAGTTCACATCAGGTAACACTGATTACAGGTTACTGGCTAGAGAACAGTTCACATCAGGTAACACTGATTACAGGTTACTGGCTAGAGAACAGTTCACATCAGGTAACACTGATTACAGGTTACTGGCTAGAGAACAGTTCACATCAGGTAACACTGATTACAGGTTACTGGCTAGAGAACAGTTCACATCAGGTAACACTGATTACAGGTTACTGGGTATAACCAGCCCTGCTTCTGTTTTTGTATCCATGTCTGATGGATATTAGCAATATACTGTACATGGAGATGCAATATGTGACTATTAATGTGTTACTCATATGATGGCACATGATAGCATTTTTCCACAACAGCACATGGTTTATCATGTTGCACTATTCTGCAACTATTTGCTTAATGTCATTGTATTGACATTTCCACTGATTGATTTGCTTTAACAAACTGCCATTACCTTTTGTTTAATTTCATGTTTGGAGATGTTGATTGAGACTGATTACCAAAGGACATTAACCTGAAGGACCACATATATGGAACACACAGTTCAAGCAACTGTTTTGTTTTTATTTTAATTTTAATTTTTAATACATATACATCTAGTCCATTTCATGTTTCCATAACCAGATGTGAAACTTTCCTTTTATTAGCAATTAGACTAAAAGACAAGCTGATGATATATCATATTATTGGACCCAGATTTGAAAGCCAGAGTATTACCCATTGTCACTTTGCAGGGCAAATGTATTCATGTTAATTATGTCTCATTTGCAGAAATAGCAAAATGTTGCATATCAAGGTTTTTCTTTACTTTATTGTACCCGTTTTCTTCTCGATTGAATGTCTTATTTCAAGCCTGACAGCTGGAATTGAATATTTCCAAGGAAAGCATCAAGCATGGTAATGTAAATGTCTAAGTAATCGGAAAAAGGACGTGTCATGCTCTCTCTCTCGAGTTACTAGGTGATTTCAGGTCTTTCAGTATTTGAATCTGTTGACAGAGAGCTTTGACTTTGATGTGGTTGCTTTGCTCCCATTTATCTCCTTAAATTATAGCAAGCTTTCCAATCCCTGATGCAGAGAAGCAATCTCATAACATTAGATGCTTCGCTGGGGATGTTATCTGGCAAACACATCTTGATGAGTCAGATAAAACAGTTTTGTTTGATCCAACCACATCTTTTATTTGCTTCACTGCAAATGATATGTGGGCTTTTACCTTAACTTCAGAAATTGTTGACTGATCACTGATGCACATTGTCTCTCATTGCACAGAGGAAGGGACACTTCACTAATTAGGAGACATGGTTATTTTGTGCACCTACCATCTAGATTACAAAAAGGTGACATTTTGAAGTTTCCAAAATTAGAACATTATTGGAAGGGTATTCATAATATTTTTGCAAGGTATTAAAACTGCATTGAATATGTACGTTTAGCGCTGTTAGATGGCAATGTTTTATGACCTTTAAAAACCATTAACACAATGTGTAAAGATGAATGTCTCCCCCCTTTAAGATGTCAGTATGATATAATGAAGTCCCAGTATATTGGACATGTTAAAGAAGTAGTGACTTGAATCTCAGGAGGAATGGATGTAATCGCTGGTCATACACTAAATATTTGAAGCCTTGTAGAGCATTGGTGTTTGGCCCGTAAATGTCCATTTTACTTTTTTTGCATTCTTAACCATTTTTTCAACCCTATTAAGCTTTTTCTGTGACTGACATGTCCTTGAGAGTAAGATATTAGCTGACAATTGCAGGAATTAATTGTGCTGACTATTACTGAATAAAGGTACATTTCCTGTTCGTCTGTGACTTCTTCAGGGGCAACGCTCAGTATGAATAAATGTTTAGCAGTCTCAAGCATTCTATCAAAGTTTTATCTAATGTGTTAATTTGGCCCAATTTCCTTTAGACGCTTTAGAAAACAAACATTTGCATCAAGGGTATAAATATATTATTTCTATTCATAATGAGGGCCAAAGGATAAGAATCAGTAAGACAGATTATTTTACCAACATTCTAAATATAGTGGACCATTAACAGTTTGTCTTTGTCAGTTGTAAGAGAAGTGCTCCCTTAAGTCATTTATACAAGACACTAGTCTTTCCCCCAGACCATACATTTTATTATAGATGTACAGTACATACAGTAATATATCTATGTGACACATTGATACAACTGCATAATTAACAGCTGTCTATTTACATAACTATGAATGGGTTAACTATGTAGCTGAGTTAATTCTCTGACAATGACATGGGGTTTAAAGGGGAAAAACGGGTCCATGTCTTCTCCGAAAGGGAAAGATTGGGTTGATCTTTGAATTCTGACACCACAGTTATTAGGATCAGGTGTTCCATACACTCGGCCACTAGAATTCAAAGGTAAACCCATAATCTGTCAATGTTCAACTGAATAATGACCAAAGTACAGCGGCTTGTAAGTAGGGATGAAAACATACTAGGCATGTAACAATTCACTCAACTCACGATACAATTCGTATCACGATATGATTTTTCACGATATTTTATATAATTTCTCCCCCCCAAGCTTTTGTCACATTTTTTTATTTAACTACATTGCAAAAGAAGTAGCATTACTTTTGACAGTGCAGAAACATAATTGACTTCCTTGATGTATTAATGAGCATCAACCACCATCATCACCTGGGCACAGTCACACAGACACACAGCTCCCCTCTACAGTGCTCTATTACTGAAAGTGACTCAGTCTCATCTCTCCCCAAAAGCACTTGAATATGATGGAATATGATTAAATTGTTTTTTTATTTTATTAAATCGATTCATATCGTCAGGATTAATATCGATATACGATATATCGTTACATGCCTAAAACATACCGGTCAAAAATGAACATGATAAAACAAATCAACAACGATGCTGAGGAACACTGTTTCAGCCAAGATTAAAGGTGGCCTTACACTAGCCGATAATCGGGCATTTTTGACGCTCGGGGGGTGCCCGACCGCTCAAAGCGGGATCGGCCCGATCAACATCAAGCATGTTTGATATTTGCTATCCTGTAGTGTGTGGTGCTATCAGATTGCAGATTGAAAAAAATCGGCTAGTGTAAGGCCACCTTAAGTATTTAATTCTGTCTGAAGCCTTTTTCGATCACAATTTATTTCTGTCTACATGGTGTTATCACAGCGAGCGATGTACACATTCTGGCAATTTATATCCGCAGGGCAACACAACACGCGTTGAGTTTATAAATTAAATGGACTTTGTTGTTGCCAATTTGGCTTTGACAAGAGAAGAACCTATGGGGCAGGATTCACTTGGCCAGTAGAACAAAGGGCAAGAAGCGTTCAGTCCATTATCCACTGCTAGTGAAGAAGGGTCACTGGGACAGGTACAGTATGTAAATCTGTGTTGATCAGTCCAGAGACCTTTTAGGTCTCAGCCAACACCCCGTAACACACTGCTGCATCTCCTTGTATGACCATAGCCTCGTAGCTGCTGATCTCCACTCTGCTTCGGTCCCTCTTGACGGTGGCAGCTCAGCTCCCAGTCGACCTTTTACCTGTATTGGTTGAGGGAGAAACAAAAGAGATGAATGCCTGTAGAACTGGACATTGTCCCGACGTGCTGCAGTCAGGACAATGCACGACAGCTGGATAACATTGCTGCTGTCGGGCGGAAACCTCGTATTTCAACTTTTTACAGAAGCAGGAAAAATAGCTGTGTACAATGTACAAGCTCACAATGCTCTTTTTAATACTTTAAGTGGTCGTGAAAGTGATTATAGTATGTCTGTGAAGTGTTAAACAGATGAAAAGTATTAACTAGAGCTTGTGACTAAACATAACTATATTGGATCCATTGGAAGTTGGAACACAGCTTTCTTCCCCCCCCCCCCCCCTTTACTGAATGTTTTTGGACATAAAAGCAATGGTTTCCACCCGACAGCAACAACCTGCTGAAGGTCAGACACGAGGGAGTTTCACGGGAGAAGTGTGAAATAAATACATGGATAAAAAACTACAGAGGAATTCAAGTGTGCATGCCTCCCATATATATTTACAAATGAGACCAGCCACAAACCATTCATTAAATGAAATACCAGCATAAGACTTCACATTAAGTGTACCACAGGGTAAACTCACTGTGCACAAGAGGGAGACATTCAGAATAAATCAACACTAATCCTACCTAGTTTGTGGCTGTCAAGAGGAGCTAAACAATTTCTTTAACTTGGAGAAGAAGCCTCCCTGCTTCCCTTCTTCCACCTCCTGCCCTGCCTCAGAACGCTTAGCACTGCTGCCCCCACCTGGACATAGAGCAGCACTGCGTCAAGGAGGCAGATCATGTACACTACAGCAGTGGTTCCCAAACTTTTTAGAGACGATTTTAGAGACGAAAGAGAGATTAGATGTTTGCCTGGGACCCAAACTAGTGAAAATAGCAGATCTACAAGCTCACAACCTGTCGCGGCGTGCACCACGTTGTGGGCTTGTAGATCAGCTGTTCAGCTCTTAAACATTTGTTTTCTAATTTAAGGAATTTATTAGATTTTTCTTTAATCAATTCATGATTTTTTTTATTTGAAATAACAATAATTAAAGGGACCATAACAATTTGTCCATGACCCACAAATGGGTCGGGACCCATTGTTGGGGAACCACTGCACTACAGTATGTCTGCATATGCTGTATGTCTGCATACCGATACGTGACATCAACTCTGCAATTAAGCCCCTACCCGGTGAGAGGCAAACCGCTATAGCAGGAAACTGACAAAACAAAAAAGGCAAATAATGTGTTTATTGCATGTCTGGAGCTTAAACAGAGACGTCCTACCTGTGGTGGTGGTGGTGATGCCGGTGACCGTCCCCTCCACGTCCGCCTCGTCCTCTGCGTAGCTCATCAGTAGAGCTCTCTGTCTGTCTGTCAGGGTCCTGCACAGCAGGAAGTGAAGAGGAGTGACACAAAGAAGAGCATCTACACAAAGTCTTGCTGCAAACCAGCGTCTCTGAAGTGAAATCTTATAATTTCTAAAATTGTGTGTGTGTGTTGTCTTACTTGGGCACTTTGATTTTGACATGGACGTAGTGATCTCCGAAGCCGTAGCCACTGACACGTGCGATTCCCTTCCCAGAGAGACGGATTCTCTGGTCTGCCTGGATGCCTGCAGGGATCTGGGACCAACACCGATCCTATATTACTGTCCAGTTCAACTTTAAACCCCATTTTGGACTGAGGTTCATTCTAAAAACACCTTCTAAATCCTGACCTAAGTTTTCTGAAAAACTTCAAATATTTAATTCCAAAAATGTTATGCTGCTAGTGCTATATACTATACAAATACATAGCAACAAGAACCCCAAAAGGGGTTCCCATCCAGAAGGGTTAAAACACCAAAAGGCGTTCGTCCGTGTATGGGCGCTCGCTATTTTAGAACATTTTTAGAATGACATGCACAATTCCCATCAGTGCTGGGGTTTTTTTCATCCCTGATCCAAGAAATTAAGATGACAGTCAAATTAAACAAATTCACAATCATAACTAGTGTATTCTAATGTGTGTTTGTGTCTGTTCTTACCGATAAGTTGAGTGTTTCATAGAGGCCCTGTGATCTTGCTGTGCCTCCCAGAATGGCTTGGGCCACAGAAATGAGCAGGTCAGAGTGGACATCTGCACCGTCCCTCCTGAACACCGGACTCTTCTGGACCTGGGCACCAAAACACATCATACCACACAGCCAGTCACAAATCTGTGTACATTTCAGAGATGGGCACAAAATCAAGAGAATTTCGTGAAAATGACAGGAACCCTCCCTTGTCAGCATCACATTGTGTGCCTGACAGCCACGGAGTCAACACACAGCACTCTGCACCGTGCTGGCAAATCTTTGCTATAATGCTTGATTTACAGTTGATTTTATTTCTTCAGCAAATCAACATTTCTCCATTATGATTATAGTATTTTAAAGTTACCACATCTGTATGGTTCCTATAGTATATTTTAATGTATACCGTCATGTATTACTAAGAAGAATATAATTTGTAGCCAGTGACATTTCTAGAAATAGCAATATTGTTGGAAAGGCAAGGCAATAACCATTGTGGAGACTATAGCGAGAAAGACTTCAGACTTGAAGCAACTGGAGCGATCTATGGAACACCATTCTAACAAAAGATATTGCTATGGAATGACCCCCCCCCCCCCCCATTAATTTGACTGCAGAACCACATTTTCCATCATAGTCTGAAAGGGAAAACGCATCTCTTCAGACTCTCACCCCTTAGCACTCCACTTGTATTAATGTCATACAAGCTAGTTATAATATGTAAGTGGATTACTTGTCCACAAATGAAAGTATGTTATTTAGACCAGCGTTATGAGAATTTTTTCATTATGTTATGAGAATTCATTTTTACCGCGGCTTTTGCGATGCGCAATGCAGTTGGCTTGAATTGGTTACGGCTGTACTATTTACAGTAGGCTACGCTATGTGTTGTCAGATGCACGGTTGAAATCATCATTATATGGGTTTCATTCAAGTACTGTATCACACTGTCTGTAGGCTACTCCTCCTTGGCTCAGAGACGCTTCATTTTCACTCTGCCCACCCACTCCAATTAGTTGGACCCCAGTTTCCGCATCATATTAACTGGTGTGTTTTGGGTGTCGTATCATTTCACTGGCACTCCTGCAGCAACAGTGCTGTAGGTCCGTCTGACTCTGACTCCGAGACATCCACCACTGCAGTTTCTACGTGCAGGCTGCTGCTAGTCAAAGTATTTGCCTTGTCTTCCACACTTTTATAGTTCGATTGCCCATTTTAACTACGGTAGGCCTGCGCTATACGTGCTGTAGATATCTTGGGTTAACTTGCCACCCTTTGTAGCGGTCCATGAACGCATCGTCGGGCAGTGCTCGAGTCGGCACAAAGCCAACGTAAACACGGCACTCGGTGACAGCACAAAGCAAAACTTGGACCCGCCCCCCCCCGATTTATGGATTGGAAGCATCAGAATTCAGAACTGAAAAAAGCACCAATCCAAGTGCAGAAGTGAGACAGCTCAATGTCTCACAGTATGTGGAGGTTCCTATGATTTGTGTTAGACTCTTACCCGGAACGTGATGAACACCTCTTTCTTGCCGACAGGCATCCTGACCGTCTGGCCTTCCTCCACCCCTAAAAAAAAGAAACAAGAAGGAATAAAAAAATAAGAAAAAACCACAATCACTGCTAGGGACCATGTACATTGATGTGCACAATAAATAGTCATTACTTAGCTAACCTTTTTTTTTTCATTAGGTAATTAGCACAAGAATTCGGAGTGAAACCCAACAGTAGGTGAGTGGCTCTCACCTGCAGGCACGGGGACAACCACCGTCTTCCTCTGTTTGGTCTGTCCGCTCCCCTTGCAGGAGTTGCAAGGGTGGGAGATTACTGTGCCTTTTCCACCACACCGCCGACAGGTCGAGCGCATCACAAAGGGCCCTGTATTCACCGTCTCCTATACAAGACACGTGCAGTCTTTTTTTTTATAGCAAAGCTGCACACAGAACATGCTGCGCCTTTGGGTAGCTTAGCAAGAAAAGGTTTGGCGCATAATATATTGGCCATCGTTTGACTTTTTGGATGACATTGGTAACAGCAATTATTAGGGATGCACAATAATTATCGGCCCAATATCAGGAATTATTAGTTAACTCATAATTAGCAGCCTGATAACATTATTAATAGCTCCGATAATATATTGTACAATATATATTCTTTATTTATAATTTCATATGCTTGCAGTTCTGACTGCTAAATGATTATTTGTTTCATCTGCTGACAAAGCACACAGCGTATCATAGGTATGATGTACTGTATTTGCTTAGGTCAAAGCTACGTCTTTTTGTGTGTATATATTTTCATCAATCGGTTATTAGTATCAATCTTGAGAAGCATGAAGTTATTGATATCAGTTTTAAAAAAATCAATATCGTGCATCCCTAGCAATTATGCAACCGATGTGTTTCAACTTTCAACATATTTCCAAAATAGCTGATCTACAAGCTCACAATGCGTCTCATCAAAATTAGTTGTAAAGCTTGTAGATCGGCCATTTATAGAAACTTTAATAAATGAATCAAATATTTTGCACTTGGTCAATACACTGCCTCCGTCCTAAAATGCTGAAAATAGTTCGGGAGTAAAGCAGGTGACCCTCCTCCCCCAGTAATTCCGTTTAGTTTTTGCAGTCGAGCAAATTTGTCCCAATATAAATTCAATGAATCAAACCATAGTATTTACTAAGCTTGTTGCTTAGCAGAAATGACAATTAAAAATATATACTATTACTTGAAAGATATTTTAAAAACTGAGAATGGAAATGACAACTTCCTGTTATCAGATTTCAGGAGGCGTAATTACAGACTGTGTAGCATTTAGAGATTGTAGAATAATAGTCTGGCTACGCAAGACTATTACAAAATCAAGATCGACATCGGACAAAAATAAATGGTATCTGTTGTGCTCTAAAAAGTGGTTATATAACAGGACTCACGTACCATGCCAGAACCATTGCAGTAGTGGCAGTGCTGGACCTTGGTCCCGGGCTCGTGGCCCTTGCCGTCACAACGTTGACAGGTGTCGTCCAAATTGACAGACATCTCTTTGTTCACTCCCTTTGCCGCCTGAGTGAATGTCAGCTCCATGATGTACTGCAACAAAACAAACACTTAATTCAGATGCCATTTTGGATCCAATAACATTTGTATAATTTGCCTGTAATATTTACACTCTGTTATGAACCCCAACCTGATTAGGATTCCACAGCAATATTCTGCACCACTGACCTCTTGTGGCTGATCAAATATGGCACCGAAGTCTCCGAAGCCCCGGGCTCCAGAAAACTCGCCAAATATCTTGCGGAAAAGCTCCTCTGGGTTCACGTTTGTGGTCTGTCCACTCCAGTACTGCTGGCCTCCACCTCTTCCTGCCTGGCCGGTATCAAAGCCTGCTGAGCCATATGTATCGTACTGCTTCCTCTTCACCTCGTCACTCAACACCTGAAGGGATATGATATGGTCACAGGGGGGTTACACCTCACATCGTTTTTTGTTTCTTTTAGATTGGCTATTTTGGTTGTTTTTTGTTTAATAATGAAAGAAAGAAAGAAAGAAAGACAAGTGATTTGATTTTGTCTATATCGTTCCACACTAACTACAGCTGTCAGATATTCTTACTCTTGCATCTGTAAAGGCTAAATCCTAAAACGTGTCATCTAACAATGATGAGGATCGTAAATACTAAATGATCCACGATGATTGAAGCATGCCATGATATCTAATACATTTGGAAAGATTTTTTTGAGGGCCCCTCCTATAAAAAGCTATAGTGTAGATTCTGTCTGAACACAAACATTAAATGCCATTGACAATGAATTGGAGAATTAACGTCATATGTGTCTGAGCAAATCGGCTGTCTGTGCAAACCCTTGGCCAATAATAAGGGACCACTATTATTGGTGACGTAACTAAGGTATGTTTCACTTAAATTCCCATTGACAATGAATGGAGAATTTACGTTATGATGATGTACGATGATAACAGCGCCCCTCACTTCACATGGGTGTGATTTTTTACCACTGCACAGTTTTACTCAGACTATCCAATGGTGTGGTGAGAGGCTGAGAGCAGTTAGCAATAGAGAGTATGCACATGCATGATTTTCCCATCAGGAAAGGAGTGGCAAAACATTGAGCAGCATGGAGTGTTGGAGTTTGGAAGCGCTCGTTGGAAATCACTGAACCGTCCTGCGTACCACCTTTACGTTTCTAAATGTCACATAATGCAGGAGGCAGCAAAATGTTGTGTTATTGAAAACAAGTACTTGAAAACAATTAAATGCAGGGCATTTCTTGACAGAAAGTAGCTCATAACGTTTCTATGGTGGATTTTTATGAAACAAAAACTTTGCAGATAGAAAGAGGATAATTCAAGCTTTTCGTACAGCTGCAATGTTGGTGAGTTTAACATTGTTTAATGCAATCAGAGGACTTTTCTGTTTGGATGAATGGGCTGTCAAGGCCAGAAAGTCGTTTTTTGCCACTCAGTGGGCGTTCCCGCATAACTTCCAGGTACGATGATGATGTCACGCGCAAATCATCGTACCTGGAAGTTATGCAGGAACTGTCTGTTTGCATTAAACAATGTTAAACTCACCAACATTGCAGCTGAACGAAAAGCTTGAATTATCCTATATCTGCAAAGTTTGTTTCATGAAAAACCACCATAGAAACGTTATGAGCTACTTTCTGTCAAGAAATGCCCCGCATTTGATTATTAAGTAATATTAATTATTAAGTGTCAGAGTTTGGAAGTGCTTGTTTTCAATAACACAACATTTTGCTGCCTCCTGCATCCTGTGACATTTAGAAACAGGTGGTACGCAGGACGGTTGAGTGATTTCCAACGAGCGCTTCCAAACTCCAACACTCCATGCTGCTCAATGTTTTGCCACTCAGTCTAGATGAGGGATGTGTGTCCTGATGGGAGTAGAAGGGAAAGTAGGTGCAAAGTGGAAGCTTTGTAGTAAGACTGGGTCCAAACCTCATAAGCTTCAGCCAGCTGAGCAAATTTCTCCTTAGCCTGAGGGTCTTCTTTGTTTGTGTCAGGATGATACTTCTTGGCCATCTGATGAAGGACAACAAATGAGAGTATACTGTCATCATCTATGCCGATAGGACAAAAACATTTTTTATACTACAATCGGTATCGGCAATTATACAGCCAATGTGTTTTAACCTCTTTCAACCTGGCGTGCTTATCAGAATCTTTCAAAAGTAACAGATCTACAAGTCTATATGTTGCAATGTGATGCATTGTGAGCCTGTATGCCAGCTATTTTAGAAAATGTTTGAATTGGGCTTAATTGCATGGAGTGCCGTGATACGTTTTGTTAAAATTAAATGTTAAACATCTCTATATTCCATGATCAGGAATCATTGCTAGAGTGTTTGTTCAATAACAGAGTCTTTCCAACTCTTCAGGTATAGTTAGCCGCAATTTGCAACTCTAGATTATTTTTATAATGGGATGAATCTAGAGTTGCAATACCCTCCATTGACTGAAATTCTGTGCAGGTGATTCTTTTTCTAAGTGTAGAAAAAAAATAGTATGCTAATGGCTGAATCATCGGCCACAACAATACATTCGGTCTGGCTCTAGTAATCACAGTGTAGTGCTCGAACAGGAAGAAGCAGACCTGATAGTATGCTTTCTTGATCTCCTTCTGGGTGGATGTTTTAGGAACCCCCAGAATCTGGTAAAAATCCTGCTTGTTGTTGGAAGAGACACTTGTGTGGAAGGACAGCGACCCTGGAACTAAAGGAATGGTGAGTTTAGTAAGAAATTCTGCCTCTTCATCAAACATCATCTCATTCTGGCCATATCAGAATTTGTGTCCTCACTTTTGTCTTCAATGTTTGCGTTTACACACTTTTGTTTTCAATGTTTGTTTACACACTTTTGTCTTCAATGTTTGCATTACAAGCTATACATAGTAGGGGCTAGTGCCCCTCAAAAAATTATTCTGTGCATGGAGGGACCTAGCCGCAATTTGCAACTCTAGATTTTTTTATAATGGGATGAATCTAGAGTTGCAATACCCTCCATTGACTCCCCACTCATCATTTTGCGTTTGCGATCTGCTTGTCTTAAACGACGTTAAACTCACCAACATTGCAGCTGTAGTCCAAGCTTGAATTATTCTCTTTCAATCTGCAAAGCTTGTTTTTCATAAAAATCCCCCGTAGACATGTTATGAGCTACTTTCTGTCAAGAAGAAGAAATGTTGGAGTTTGGAAGCGCTCGTTTTTATTAAGGGGTCGCGCTGCTGCCTCCTGCATTATGTGCAAATGCGAAACAGATGCATGCAGGGACGTTCAGTGACTTACGACGAGCGCTTCCAAACTCCAGCACTTAGAAAAAGAATCACTTGCACAGAATTTCTTGACAGAAAGTAGCTCATAACATGTCTACGGGGGATTTTTATGAAAAACAAGCTTTGCAGATTGAAAGAGAATAATTCAAGCTTGGACTACAGCTGCAATGTTGGTGAGTTTAACGTCGTTTAAGACAAGCAGATCGCAAACGCAAAATGATGAGTGGGGAGTCAATGGAGGGTATTGCAACTCTAGATTCATCCCATTATAAAAAAATCTAGAGTTGCAAATTGCGGCTAGGAGGGACCCCAAGGGGGCAGGCAGACTTTCCAACGTTGAAGCTCTGGGTCCTAGTGGTAGGAGGAGGGACTACAGGCGGACCCGTGGATTCATGACCGGGAAACCCCGTGCAGCTGGGCTTTAACGTTGAGCGCTCGGTTGCCCTACGTCACTCAGGACCTCAAAGTTGAGGTCCTGGGAGGGACTTCCGGCAGTCTTCCGGGTGCTTCAAAACGCCACTGAGCAACTTCCACTGACATGAATAGCTGGGGGGGCGGAGCTTCGCGCTAGTTCAGTCTCTATTATATATATACTCTATGAGGGACCCCGATTAGCTCTGGTCAACCCTGATACCAAATGATGAGCTTTATACAATTTGGTTGAAATTAAACTGTCTATATGTCATGTACATGTTGGGGCACATTTATGGATTGTAAACAAAAATTATAGGCCTACAGGTAACATTTCCTGGGTAACCTCAATGACCCCTGAGGGTCCTCAGACCAAACTTTGAGAATCACCGCCACAGATGACATAACATCAAGCGTTGTCAGCTACCTTGTTCTTGCTAGCCTTTCAAAACACTGAGCCAGCTGACATCTAACGGAATCTGATGGAAGGTTCTATCTAAACACAGAGCTAAATAGTTAAACATTATGTCATGTCAACATGTGACATTAGTAAACAATTACAATATCTATAAAAGCAAGCACTGTCGCATACCAAACATTGCATAAAATACACCATACATGCACGGTAGGTCAGTCAGTGACTGCATGAGTGCATGGCTGTCAAGCCACATTTCAACCTGAAATAGGCAGGTAGTAATATATGCCACTGAGTTCCATCTATTTAGAACACACCAGGTCCAGTAAGTCAACATAGGAATCCGTGTGACTGTGACATGATTATATGGAGAAACGTGAACTTACAACTAGCATTCTACTAGTAGCCTAGCCTAGCTTTGGCGAGCGACACCGTCGTACCACGGAGTGCTCTGTGCTAACCTAGCGTCACAGCCGGCTTGTTTTCAGATCTGGCCTAGAGCCCGCCTACCGGATCCGGTCATTTTAACGCACACAAATGCACGCTACACGGACCGACTCCGTATCCGCTCTAGACCGGATCTGCAAGCGGCTCAGTGAATCTATCTTCGAAGGTCCACACTCCACAACATTCAGGCCGAATGCTGCTCACACGGCACTCACCCGACACTCCTCTCAATGTCAAGCCGCCGTTCGCCGTCCCCCTGCGGAACAAGCTGCCTCCCTGTCCCTGCCATCCTTTCTGGAGGCCTCCCACGGAGCAAACAGTCCGCGATCCCCCGTGAGCGGCGCGGATAAGCCCGCCGCGAGCAGCGCGCTGCTGTCCGGAGAACACAGCGACTGTTATCCAACGTGTGGAACTACGAACGGCTGAGGACGCCATCATTCCTCCTCATCCCAGTCACAGCACACTGAGCACAAGCATGAGCATTCCCTCAACAGCACACTGAGCCTCCTCTGCAACTGCGCATGCCCAACACAAAGGGGGTGTGACAGACGTGGACGGTCAAGAATCTCAAGATGTTCTTGTTTCAAGATTGTCAACATGTCGTGAAAAGGCCGCAGAACAGTAGCAGAAGACCCGTGCATGGTGTTTTGGTTAACAACTTAACAACCTATATAAGGCAGATGTGACGTGTCAAACTAGGGGTTGCTCATTAGTTTTGCACGAAAAATACTCCTTTGGCTAAAAACGTCCATAGACGTCATCGCAAATGTGATGAGGTCTGATGTCAGCACATTTGGGCAAGTGCCTATGGCCTAATTTAGCCCAATTAAGGAGTGTTTTTCATGCAAAACTAATGCTTGCAATTGATTCAGTATCATGAAAAAACCCTAGTTTGACACATCATATTTTTATGCCTTAGGTTGTTAATGGTACCCCAGCTTAGTATGCTAATTATGAAAATGCTCATTTATGCATAGCCTATAATATATGCAAGTTAGCATCCAGCAGTTTCTAAATGCTGGGAACCCATACTAACATAAAACTTTAGGATACTCATAATGTCCGGGTTCACATTCTGGCATGTGGCACAGATGATCTGAATCAGGCTAGATTTGGCTGCCAGTGTAAATGGGGCCTTGTAGACATTCTAGACAGTAGACAGCTTGCCCCTTAGGTCATCAGTGGCGTATCGGATACTTGATTCCAAAGGGCAGACAGACCCACACTTTTATACCTGTACATGGCTATCCTCCTACAGAGCTATTCCATAAAAAATGTAGGGCCATGTTGGCTCTCCACCTATTCTGTGTGTGAGTTCATGAGGAGGGGTGGTCCTGAGTCTCATTTAGGTGGTTTGCTGAAATGTTTTAAACATGCTTTAGAAATCAACATTTTCTGTTCAGCACTTGACCAAATGGTTTCTAGTCTTATCTTGACTCTTTCTTTGGAATTAGGAAAATAGAAAAGAAAGAGAGACCCACACATAGGCCTACTGTACATTAACATACTCAGTGGAAATTACAACAATATACTCCCAAATACACTCATCTTAAAATGAGTAGTCTCTAAACATAATTTACTTTTTAGTTCCCTGATCGCATTTTATGTAGTTAATGTGTTAACTCAACGGTAAAGGTATGAATTTATTAATAAATTAGAGAATTACAGTACATTTCAAGCACAACTCAATACAAAACTGTTAACTGTGGACGACACCATAAAGTATTACACTTGTTTACAATAGGGCCCACCATGTTCAATAGGGCCCACCATGTTCAATTCATCGTATACTGTTTTTATACATTTCTACACCAAAAAAAAGTTCTTATGATTGGTTTGCTACATTCTTGGCCAAATGCTTTCTACTCTTGACTCTTCTGGAATTTGGTAAATAGAGAAGCAGTCTTTTCTTTTTTTTTTACGAACTTCTGCCCCAAATTTTCCACAACTCAACCATGTAGTAGGGGAGCCTATCAATCAAATTTTGATGCCCGTGATTTTGGAATGTTAATTTTTGGAGACAGGTATATCTTGATTCTTGGGGTTACCAGAATGCCAAAAAAACATGTCTCCAATTTTTTATGTCAGGTTTAGCATGTTTAATTAGCATAATTAGCTAATAAATTGTCAAAAATGGAAATGGCAATAACTTTGATTCTAGGTAACTTATAAAGGTGATCTAAGAGTCTGAGTCCATGTTTGTGATGTCCAGATATTCATCTGTTACCATTGTGAAGTCATACAACCTTTCCTAATTAGCATAATTGCCATACATTATGCAAAAACGAGGTGAACATCAGCAAATTGCTGCATGTTTTACTTTTAGTCAACTTTGAAAGATTCTCACAGACTTCAAGTGTATGTTTACAACTCCAGGAATAATTATCATCCTATGAATAAATCATGCAACCTTTTGTCTATGTAATAATTATGTAATAATCACACCAAAACCAGAAATAGCTGTATTTCTTTGCTTTAAGTTAATTAATACGCATGATCTTACAGACAGTGTAAGTCTGTTTGCATGTCTAGAAAATATTAGAAGCGACCTCGCACTAAAGGGCTGGGCGAGTGCTGGTGCTTTGGAATGGGGGGTCAGATCAACATATCTGCCTGGGTCATGACAGACTGCTGGGCGAGTGCTGGTGCTTTGGCATGGGGGGTCAGATCAACATATGGAATGTATTCTGAACTGGCCATATATGGAGCGTGTCTTGAGTGTACAGGGTTTGATGAGGTCAGATCAACATATGGAATGTCAGAACAGGTCAGCTCCATATAGAGATCTAATTTAATTTTCGGGCCTGTTGAGAACTAATAACTTTGGGGCAGGCCCGTCCATAATTTCCTAAAGGCGACCTGCAGTCGCAAGAAAGAACAATATGGGAAATGGTCACAGAATTATCAGATTGTTTATTCTAATATTTACAGAAAGTTTTGAAAATTGAAGGGTCTCCATCTTCGTCGTCATCGTCAATCCCCAACAGATGTGCCTTGCTTACCACACACCTCTAATCATCTGCCCCACACATGCACATCTCAGAGCAGTTCAAATTTTAGATCGACAAGAACAATGTGATATGCACTGTGATTTCTTGCAGACACATTTGATCAGTTGGGTAATGGTGGCTGGCCCGTGGGTATCCCGTGTTGTGACTGGCACCAGTTGAGCTCCCTCAGCCTCCCATTCATATTCAGTTGCTGGTGGCATCTGTGGGTTAGGTACGTGCTGCGTCAGAACTGAGCCTTTTTGTAGCTCATAGTATATACAGTAGCAACTGCAGATACCACCTCCACAGGACACCTGTTTAGACCTGGCCAACAGGTTAAATTCCCTGGAGCTGTCTGATCAGCTCCAGAGACGGCATGGAACCCTGGTAAGGCTGAAGTCCTCGTTTTACCCAGTGCCTGCACTACTGGCTCCAGCGATGATACGTTTTTTGTTCCCCACACCGGTGATGAAATAGATGTCCTTGCACAGCTGATGGTACCGTCGTATTGTAAGAACAAAGACATCAGTGTCAGGGGACTCAATGTAGAGCTGTGTTGCCCCTCTTCGGACAGCATCCAGGCTGTGCAGGATTATCCTTGTGTCAGCCTCTTCCTGTACGCTGTGGAGATGTTTTACATCGATAGAGTTTGAGTGGACAGCCTGCCTTGACGTGATTATAAAAACATTGGGTTTCACCTGGAAGTGTTGGAGGGCTTTCTTAGCAAGATAAGACAGTCAGCTCATCTTTGGTGCTGATACCTGACAAGAACTGTTTTTCTGACACTTCCCTATCGGTGTGTTGTCTTCCACATGATAAGTGGTAGGGGCCCGGGGCTTTCCACCCTGGCGTCGGTCAAATACTACATGGATCTCACTATGTTCTTTGGTCTTCCTGTCCAGTGTGGCTATGGAGTGGTCAGCTTACTGGGAACATGTCTTGATCCATGGTGGCTTTCCCATTGCCTGTACCAATGCCATTCCATCTATGACAGTTACACTCTTAGCTGGAAGGGTACAACTGTCAAAAAAGATTGAAGCATTTGTTTGCCAGCTGTACGAGCCCGGTACAAATCCTGTGGATGTTGATGAGCTCAGGTGGAGGTTATTCACAAAGAAACAATTAGAAGCCGAGAAGCTGCCACCTACACAAGCAGCATTAAATCAAGCCATTACCCATGCATATTATCAGGCAATGGTATGGGATCAGGACCACGTACCTAACCCACAGATGCCACCAGAAACTAAAAATGGATGGGAGGCTGAGGGAGATCAACTGGTGCCAGTCACAACACGGGATACCCACGGCCCAGCCACCATTACCCAACTGATAAAATGTGTCTGCAAGAAATCACAGTGCATATCACATTGTTCTTGTCGATCTCAAAATTTGAACTGCTCTGAGATGTGCATGTGTAGGGCCGATGATTAGAGGTGTGTGGTAATGTAAACAAGGCACATCTGTTGGGGATTGACGATGACGAAGACCCTTCAATTAAATGTGTTTTCAAAACTTTCTTTAAATATTAGAATAAAAATCATGTGATAATTCTGTGACCATTTCTCATATTGTTCTTTATTTTATGAGGGATATATATATATATATATATATATATATATATATATATATAAAGCTAATAATGGAAAGGTTGCATATCCTAGTTATGGAAAGAGAATATTTTCTAGACATGCAAACAGACTTACTGTCTGTAAGATCACATTTATTAATTAACTTAAAGCAACGACATATAGCTATTTCTGGTTTTGGTGTGATTATTACATAATTATTACATAGACAAAAGGTTGCATGATTTATTCATAGGATGATAATTATTCCTGGAGTTGTAAACATACACATGGAGTCTGTGAGAAGCTTTCAAAGTTGACTAAAAGTAAAACATGCAGCAATTTGCTGATGTTCACCTCGTTTTTGCATAATTTATGGGAATTATGCTAATTAGGAAAGCTTGTATGACTTCACAATGGTAACAGATGCATTTCTGGACATCACAAACATGGACTCAGACTCTTAGATCACCTTTATAAGTTACCTAGAAGCAAAGTTAATGCCATTTCCGTTTTTGACAATTTATTAGCTAATTATGCTAATTAAACATGCTAAACCTGACATAAAAAATTGGAGACATGTTTTTTTGGCATTCTGGTAACCCCAAGAATCAAGATATACCTGTCTCCAAAAATTAACATTCCAAAATCACGGAAAGTGATAGGCTCCCCTACTAATGAGGCCGATTTTTTGCAAAACACACATCTTTATATTACTCGCAGATTTTATCCATACATCACGCAAATCGGTATACACCATCTCTATAGTCATGCGTTCAACATAGATCCGTTTTCATTTTTCATATTTGTAACTGCACAGTAAAATCCTGAGTGTTAATTTAGCAGTGTAAAAATAGACCCGCTTTTATAGTAGCGACATCACTTTGTATAATTAAATCAAGAGGCAAAACAGTATAATGTACATCCAAATAGCACCATTATATTTTATTATACAATTATGTACACACGTGTTATTAAATGTACTCGTCTCAACAAAATAATTTGTCGGCATAATCCAGACATTAACCACAAGTTGAAATTTTGAAAAACAAAATAATAATTTAACCAAGACATGTCTTTGAATACTTCAATGTTAAAAGACAACAAACAAACCAATAGTTAGACAGCAGATCAACGTTTTAACCTTGAGTCATTATAGATGAAACACATCAACAAAAACATAAAAAAACCCCACATTGAATAAATCCCAATATTTAGACATTTTCAAACAATACCAGAGCTTGTAAATCTGCCATACAACAACGTAAGCTCGTCTTTTAACACTTAAAAGACATAACAAATCAAATGAATAATATTTCTAGACAGCGGATCTGTTCTTTCAACAGTGCCACTTTAACCCTGACATCCCCATTTTCCAAAATTACAAGCTCACCAAACATGACACAAGCTTGTAGAACTGCCATTTGTCATACAACAAAGTATGACTTAAGAGGTGCAAAGATTTGGGGGATGTACAGGAGTTATGATAAGGGGGATGCAGTTTGTGTTTGCGTTATCAAGGCTGAAGTAAGGATACAGTCTCTCTATAAAGCATTGGCCAGTGAATGTATAGATATGACATTTTAAATCTGCATCATAGAAAGAGACCTGTCCCTTATCGTAATCCACAAAGACCCCCACCTTCTGGGGCTTCTCTCTCAGTGACAGTTTGGCCACGGGTTTGCTATTTGCTCGATATTTACCATCATCCTCATCCAGCCATAAGGCCCAGTATCCATTTTCAACTGACAGTTTGCTGTCTTTCTTTCTCTCAACAGACTCTCTAGCCACTCCTAAAATCCAGTGAGTGCTTCCCTTTACCTGAACCTCATAGTAAAACTTCCCTGATGTGAACCCTTCCTTTGAAAAGACTTCAGTACATGCCTGAAATCTCTTTTTATTGGCAGGGAGATTCTGAGGCTTTGTTCCCAGCCTCAATTCTTTTCCATCCTTAGACAGGATGAGGTCACAATGTGCAGTGTCTGGGTCAAAGGTCACATCCACTGCATATTCCTTAATCCTCTTTAGTTTGATGTCACGCAGCTCTTCCATTTCCTCACGCAGCTCTTCCATTTCCTGATCGAATGTCACCAGGAGCAGAGACACAGCTCCTCTCAAAGAGGAAACAGACAGATTCCACTGAACTATGTTGTTCTTCTGGTCTTTGTTTATCAGAGTGGTCAGCCGTGACAGGAGCAGGAGAAGGCCATGGTGATCTTCAGAGTGTGAGAGTTCCTCCACCTCAACGCGTTTCTTGTCGAGCTCTGTGATCTCCATCTTTAGTTCTTTCATGAAAGCCTCTGCTTGTTGCTCTGCTAATTTATACCGGTCTTCGATCACCTCAACCAGCTCTGCCCGGCTTTTCTCAAGCAAGTGGATCAGATCAGTGAAGACCTGCATGCTCTCAGTTATCTCCCTCTCCGCTTCCTTTTTGCTGGCATCAGTTGAGCGTTCAATCTCACTGATCCTCTGAGAACGTGCAAGGATCATATCCTTCACTTTTGTCATTGTCTCAGGCAGTTCTGCAAGCTTGGATTCCTTTTCTTCCTCAAGTGGTACAATTTGGTGACTTTTGTGGTCTGTTTTAAGGCAAATGACACAAATACAAGTCTGGTCTGTCCTACAGTAGAGTTCAGAGACCCTGCTGTGCTTCTTGCACATCCTGTCTTCAAGACCTGATACAGGGTCTATTAAGGTATGGCTCTTGAAGCCTGCAAATTTCCGGTGAGGCTCCAGGTGTGTCTCACATAAAGAAGTTAAACATATAAGACAAGATTTAACAGCACTGAGCTTTGTCTCAGAGCAGAAATCACAAAGCACACCAAAGTTTGAAACTGAGGGATTCACCTGAGCAGAATTGAGCAGAAGGTTAACAGTTAGCTCTGATATGAACGTATTAACTTGCAATTCAGGTCTCGTGGTAAATATCTTCTTACACATAGGACACTGGCAAATGCCCCTGATGTCCCAGCAGTGCCGAATACAAGCCTTGCAGAAGATGTGTCCACATGTTGTTGTGACCGGCTCGATGAACACATCCAGACATATCGGACATCGAAGTTGCTCTTCTGAGAGAATTCTTGCAGTTGCCATATCTAGACAGTAAGAACATAAAGCATGTATGTTATGCAACTTAAAAGCTACTGTTTGTTAGTTGTAGATAGATACATTAAACAAAACATGTTAAAGTATCCCCCAAGGAATCCAAACTATATACAGTCTGAGTAGGCTACAAATTATTA
The DNA here is from genome assembly GCF_951216825.1 of Electrona antarctica. Classification (NCBI taxonomy): domain Eukaryota; kingdom Metazoa; phylum Chordata; class Actinopteri; order Myctophiformes; family Myctophidae; genus Electrona; species Electrona antarctica. Next base: position 17,560,548 of record NC_136795.1, on the reverse strand, counting down.
GGTTGTACATTACAGCACCTGGTGGTTAAGATTATATACTTGTCCATAGTGAATTAACTACTATAGAGCCAAATGTGTGTTTGCCATGTAAAATTATTTTATTGATACGATTACCATAAATGTAAGGAGGTATCACAGTAGCCGCAATTTGCAACTCAAAAGATTTTTTTTATAATGGGATGAATCTAGAGTTGCAATACCCTCCATTGACTCCCCAGTCGCTTTTGTGATCTGCTTGTATTAAACAACCTTAAACTCACCAACATTGCAGCTCTAGGCCAAGCTTGAATTATCATCTTTCAATCTGCCAAGCTTTTGTTTCATAAAAATCCACGTTATGACTCATGAGCTACTTTCTGTCAAGACATTCTCTGCAGGTGATTCTTTTTCTAAGTTGGTGAGTTTAACTTCATTTAATACAAGCAGATCGGAAATTTCAATTTGATCAATTGAGGGTAGCCTATTGCAACTCTAGATTCAACACTGAACAGTAGCACTAGCATGTAAAACATAAATAATACACAGTCTGTCTAAGATTTGAGCATTTGACAAACCCAGCTTCTTCTCCTACCTTTATAAACGTGGTGGAAGCATGTAGCATTCAGTTTCAAAACACTGAACATGTGCTGCACTTCCTCAATTTAACCCTAGGACTCCTCCCCCAGGGTCACAATTAACTATAGGAACAATCCTTCCTGTTCATATTACGCCCTGCCTTACAACATACCACATAAACAATTTACAATTTAGGCATTTAGCAGCTCTTAATCCAGAGCGATTTACATTAAGCAAGAACAAAAAAAGCAGGGGAATACATCACATATATAAAAAGCATTTATCATGAAACGTGCGTAAGCTAAGAACATAACAGTGGAATATCTATATAAATAAATACCGGTAGGCTACAATATATGAACAAAATAAGAACAAATAAGACGTATGCAATTTTACATGTAAATGGCCCTCCTCCCCAGCCAGCACGCCCACTTGGGGCCCATGTGGTTTCAATGCGGGATACACGGGTACCACTACCATGTGGGAATGGGCTTGAACTGGGCGAATTATGAGGGTCCCACGTGGGCTAGACGTGGGATAACTGGGCATGGGTTGGACTTGGGCAAGCCCATGTAGTTCCAAAATGGTCTACACATGGGCTAACTGGGCATGGGTTGGAAGTGGGCAAGCCAATGTAAGTCCTAAAGTTCTCAACAGGCCCAAAAATTAAGGCCCCGGCCCGGCCCTAAATAACTAAAAATTACCATAATGTTGGGCCCGAAGCCCGATAAAGCACGCCACTTTAATGGCCAGCGCAGCGGCGCGCGTTGTGGTTCAGTGTGTGTCTGTGTGAGAGTGAGAACGGCTGTTCAATGGATTTATGTAGCTCATGTTAGACTGTTAATGTTCCATTTCCATCATTCAGTGGTGGCGAGTAGCTCCCCTTTAAAGTTTCCTCTGAAGTGAAGCAGCTATGTCCAAGCTATGTCCAGCTATCGTCCCCGTTCGTGTCCAAAAGAACAAACATAGCCTACAAAGTTTACAAACCAGCCCGAATAGAAACATGGGGGAGCACTGTGGAACAGTCTGTAGTGCTGTCACCTCACAGCTAGAAGGTCCTGGGTTCGATTCCCGCTGGGGACGCTGTGGAAGCTGGGGGCGTGTTCTCTCCTCCGCGTCATCATCCCAGGTTGCGCCCAGGATTAGATTATTAGATAATTGACACTGGATGAAAAAATGGGTTACAAAATCGTGGGATAAAATTTAGGGGAAAAAAAAGAAATAGAAACATGGAAGAGTGAACTTGTGAAAATAAAGAATGTAATTGTGACAGGGTCAGTGATGGATCTGGTAGATCTGCTACTTTGGTATTTTTGTGGACTGGTGTCAATATGTTTCCTTTTGGCCCAGACCGTGTTCATCTTGCCCTTTGACCATCGGTTTTATCATCAGCCTACTGCCTGTTTACTCTGGGTTGTTCTCCTTATCCTATTTATGTCATGTCACCCTCCACAGGCCTAATCATCTCAGACCTATATTATCCGTTATATTATTATATCATATTATATTATGGGTTGCCTGACGCCAAGTTAAGATTTACTGTCTGCCTGTAGCCACAAAAGTTAGCTGGCATATTGAGAGGTCTATTTGGATAAACACTGCATGTATTTGACCTTGATGCCTAGTGAGAAAAGAGATAGCTGCGCAGGGAGCATTTCTCTCTGTAAAGAGTGCACAGCTAGCCGGGAAGAAATGTTATCTTCAGGTTGCCATAGCAACGCCAGCCTCAGTGCTTTCCCGGTCTATGGACGGAATTAATGCCTGTCCCGATATCAGTCTCATCAGCTATGTGCTGGTCCAATGAGCAGTGCCCGCGTGGCATAGTGGAAATTAACTGTGTAGTCAGCCAATGAAATGTGTATCAACAATTGTAATTCTACAGTATTAATGCCTTTGAAATGAATTGTTCGTCAGAGACTACCCTGTGCCCTTTTGGTGGTACAGGGGAGAGTAATTTGGCTGTGTGTGGATCTGTCCTGTCTCTCTGATCTGAAAATGAATTAACTAAACCATAATTGTTCTGACTCGACAATCATTCTTCTGGTGGACTCATCTTTTTAATTGACTACTAAAGGTATTTTTCTAAAAGAGTATTTCCTGCTTAAAGTAATCCTGTTAAAGCTAATGGTTAACTTGGTCATAGGCTCTCTGCCTAGTTGTGGTGCTGAGTATTCCTCCGTACTTTTAAATACTTTCTTAGAAGTATTTTTTTATAGTTATAGCCCTGTGTGGCTCAGTAATTCAGTATAATACAGTCCTTTTCTATCCTTGGTGAATCATTAATTGTCCCTTCTGCATTTTATATGCAACTAATGGGTTTTATCTTAATTATAAATCCATCAAATTGGTCCTTATTCGAACCGTCTTTTTCCGAGTATAAGTCTAATTTATTTAATTAGCCTCTCCGACAAAAGGAACCAGCCCCATCCCCATTTTATTTATTTTTTTTCTGCCGGAAGAACAAAGTCCATAGTCATATTTTTGGAGCAGTGGTTTTGTCGATGCATGTTCAGTTCTGGAACCGATCCTCCCCATTTTTGGGAACATACAAGCCGCGGATCTGTGGACGAACGGACGAAGCATGAAGCTTGAACGGTCCTCCACAGATTTCCCCCCCCCATCTGGATCGTCTGTCCGTACGACGGTTCCTCTCCGCTTCGGTGGACCCTGTCCGGGACCACCTCCTGCCTGCCTGATTCTCCCAGCTTGCTTTTCTGAAGTTAAGTAATTTATCTTTCTGTAATCTTTCTTAGATTATACTGTTATTATTATTTATTGCCGTAAATTCATGTCTGGGACTTAATCCCTGAACATGTCTCAGTCACATTACTCTTCCTCCACTTTAGATTTTCAGGATGTAGCGCAACCATCGATGGGCACAACATCCTCACTCTTTATTTTACTTTCTGCTTCGATTTCTTATCTATTTATAATATGTTTGCCTTCCTACATGTGGTTATCGTTTGCTTGATCCCCTTATTGATATATCGCTGTAGGAACCCATAGATATTACTTTTATAGTCTTCTTTCTCTCAAACCTCGGCCAGGGTGCGAGAGTAGAAAGGTTCTTTTATACCGTAAAAAGGTCTGTGATTCCTTTCACCATTTGATTACACATTATTTTTTTATCACCCCTTTTACATTGTACCTTATAGTAGTGTTCGGTTTTTATGACACTAATGATTTTAGAGTGTGTAGGCTCCTTATCTAAGGAATTTATGAAGGAGTACTCTCCATGTCTCTCACTCCCTCTCTGGGACTGAGTGCGTGCGTGTGCGTGCGTGTTAGAACGCATGGCTCCATCTGTTCTCTCTCCTTCTCTCCTCTCTGTCTGTCTGCGTGCGTGTTCGTGCGTAGCTGTGTATATCACTGTCTTGTGTTTATATGGATGGGTGTGTTGTCCCGTAGAACAGTTATTCTTCTTTTAATAGTTGAATGATGTGTGTGATGTGTGTGTAACGTACCATTTGTTCAATGTCACCTTCATATATTGTATATAATTTTATTTGTATTTAGAGTGACTGAGTGAGTCGTGTGGGCGGATATGTTGCCCTTGTCTATGTGCGTGTGTGCGTGCATATGTGTTTGTCCGTGTTCGTGCGTATGTGTGTGAGTGAAACACTTATTTTTGAAGAGTATGATATTAGGGATGCGTGACGACTATTTATTATTGATTTATTTATCTGTCAGGCTCCGTGTTCCGCCATTTATCATCATTTCATAATTGCCTAGTGGCTGTGCCATGGTTTTTCAATTTTAGATAGGTCCCCTTCAACATTTAAATGCCCATTATCATGACAATTTATTATTGATTTCAACCAATCCCCTTATTGATTTCATTCATTTATTATTTTGTTATTATTTCATTTCATTTATTTATTTTGAGTGGTGTCAACCATTCTTTCCCAAGACATTTTATTCCCTATTATTATAATACTTATTATTTTATTTTTATTTGTACTCTACTCTATTCTTCTCTGCCTGGAACGAGTAACTATAGGCTCCTACAGGTAGAACTTGTGATCTCACAATTTCTTTTTTGGCGTCTTATACGTGACATTAGCTACGTCATTAATAGCGTATTTGATAAGTACATTAGCATACATGTGTTTTTTTAGGAGTGATGACCTACATTTTGTTTATTTCTGTCCGTGTTTGCAATGCCATGCCATATTATGCATGATAGTCTTAAAGTCCAGTGCAAATACAGGGCAAAATAGACTTGTGCGTTTATTCTGTCATCATCAAGCTGTGTTTCCTGTGTTAACGGATTAATCACTGCAACATTATTATAGAAAACAATTAAATAGAAGAATTAAATAGAAAAAAAATAGAATACTTTGTTTTCTTTTTGAGATATCTTTCTCTCTCTACCTGTCTCTACGTAACCTCCCTCCATATAAATGTGAAATGCATGCGCTAGAGAACTCTGTCTCTCTGCGTATCCTCCCTCCATTTTACAACTGTGTAAATGCGTACGTAGAACGCTGGGTCTCTCTCTCTCTCTCTCCTTGACTTATCTCTAAGTACTCTCCCTCCATATAAATGTGTAAATGCGTGCTGTGAGAACGTCTGTCTCTCTAAGTACCCTCCCTCCATATAAATGTGTAAATACGTACTGTAAGAACGGTCAGGAGAAGTACAAATATTAATATTTTATTATTATTTTTATTTTCATTTTTTAAACCATACCCTGTCTACCTACACGCCCTACTTTCACCATAGCTGTGTAACATGCGCGGTTGGTAGATCAGTCATTTTCATTTTCATTTTTTTAAAACCATACCCTGTGGATGTTTACCCTGTTGATGAATTGTTTATAATTGTTGTTTCATTTCATTCACCAGTTGTTTTTTGTCTTTCTGTTTTTATCTCACAGATACGGATCTCTGGTGGTTTCGGGGTGGGGAACAAACCCAGGACAGAGTAATCGAGAGGTCAACAAAAAGTGATGGAGAATAGAGTGAAGGAATGTGTTGTCGACCTCGAGATCCCTTTTCCCTTAAGTTTATTAGGGTTTGCCCCCTAGACCCCGAACCACTCAGAGACAGTATTAGGCCCGACCCCCTAGAACAATAGGACCTTATGCCATCTGCCCATAGATTTCCCATCGGGAACAAATTAGAATTCCACTCATGTTTCACCATACACATAATTGTTTTCTGTTTTTCTTCCATGTTTTTCTTTACTAAGACACTGTATTTTGCTAAAACGCTGTTACCCCTCCCTACCTAGTATTAGGATTCATTTGATCATTCCTTCTCCCCTCAATTGATTAATATGGTATTTTGACTATTCATTTTCCAGATCCCAGATCTGCTTCATTATATAGATTATGTAAACTGAATTATCCCATCTTTGGACAATCTAAATTTCCTTCCATTAGGATTCATTATCCCACCTCATCATATTTTTATTATTTTTAATTTGATTCATATTTTACCTCTGAATTTGGAATATCCCTCCCTTGTAAACATTTAATCTTTATTATCCCCGAACCACCCCTTGACCTTACATTGAGATATTTAGTATTAGGGACCCCTTCCCCTTCCATTTCATTTTGTTATGTTTGACTTGATTAGGCATATATCCTCCCCTGAATAGACTTGATTCTATATTTGGCCTTCATGGTACTAATGGACTCGCCAGGAAGCGACACGACATCATCAATTACCCTGTCCCCCCCTCTCCAAGCTCTGCTTGGTATAAGAACTGTTAGGGGCATCTCCGGCCGTTTTCTCCCGTTTGAATCACAGAGATCAAGTATCTGTCAATGAGAAAGTATAGGCTGAGATTGTCACCTATGGGTCACCTGTTATGTCACCCATCCTGGGGCCGGGCGAAGATTCGGCTCCGACAACGAGCCAAGAGAAAACCATCCAGTGTCTGCTCTGATGAGCTACAATGAACATTGTCAAACTCTGACACTTTCGACGGCGTAGGAACGCTGCAACATTGCTGAGTTCTTTGAGAACCCCGAAGACCGAAGATCGAGAGAGAAAAGTCATTCTGTCTCTCTCCCACAGTACCATCTAAATAAGGAGTGATTGTTTGCCTAGTCTTAAGTCAAAACTATTTTTTATTTTTCATTGTTCCTGTTTCCAATCTGGTTCTATTCCCCTCCTGATCCTTAATATAGAGTGAATTTTATTTCTCATCTCCCAATTGACCCTTATATTATTTTAATTTAATTCCCTGAAGATTGATTATTGATTATTGATCACATTTGACACTTCATCCACAAAACGTGATGGAGTTGATGGATCTGGTAGATCTGCTACTTTGGTATTTTTGTGGACTGGTGTCAATATGTTTCCTTTTGGCCCAGACCGTGTTCATCTTGCCCTTTGACCATCGGTTTTATCATCAGCCTACTGCCTGTTTACTCTGGGTTGTTCTCCTTATCCTATTTATGTCATGTCACCCTCCACAGGCCTAATCATCTCAGACCTATATTATCCGTTATATTATTATATCATATTATATTATGGGTTGCCTGACGCCAAGTTAAGATTTACTGTCTGCCTGTAGCCACAAAAGTTAGCTGGCATATTGAGAGGTCTATTTGGATAAACACTGCATGTATTTGACCTTGATGCCTAGTGAGAAAAGAGATAGCTGCGCAGGGAGCATTTCTCTCTGTAAAGAGTGCACAGCTAGCCGGGAAGAAATGTTATCTTCAGGTTGCCATAGCAACGCCAGCCTCAGTGCTTTCCCGGTCTATGGACGGAATTAATGCCTGTCCCGATATCAGTCTCATCAGCTATGTGCTGGTCCAATGAGCAGTGCCCGCGTGGCATAGTGGAAATTAACTGTGTAGTCAGCCAATGAAATGTGTATCAACAATTGTAATTCTACAGTATTAATGCCTTTGAAATGAATTGTTCGTCAGAGACTACCCTGTGCCCTTTTGGTGGTACAGGGGAGAGTAATTTGGCTGTGTGTGGATCTGTCCTGTCTCTCTGATCTGAAAATGAATTAACTAAACCATAATTGTTCTGACTCGACAATCATTCTTCTGGTGGACTCATCTTTTTAATTGACTACTAAAGGTATTTTTCTAAAAGAGTATTTCCTGCTTAAAGTAATCCTGTTAAAGCTAATGGTTAACTTGGTCATAGGCTCTCTGCCTAGTTGTGGTGCTGAGTATTCCTCCGTACTTTTAAATACTTTCTTAGAAGTATTTTTTTATAGTTATAGCCCTGTGTGGCTCAGTAATTCAGTATAATACAGTCCTTTTCTATCCTTGGTGAATCATTAATTGTCCCTTCTGCATTTTATATGCAACTAATGGGTTTTATCTTAATTATAAATCCATCAGTCAGTTTTAATTGTGTGTGTGTGTCTGGGGGGGGCAGCATTCTTGAAGACTCATACTCATGACTCAAGTGTCAAGACTCAAGACGGCAATAAGCAAATGTACTTTGAGTACCAACGCATAAGTACTCAAACAGATCTACATGTGTAACAGTATCAAGTAGCAAGCCTCACACAAATCAATAGGGGGAGCCATTGCTATAATAATTGAATACTTCTTTCACTGATGAAAACACTGTAACACATTGGGTTCAGTGAGTGTGTGTCTGTGTGACTATTTAAGCTGTATTAGAAATCTACTTTCAGTTTTGCAGTTTAAATGAAACCAAGTCCTATGGTAGAAGTCTGTGGCAGATGTAAAAAATGTGTTGTGGAAAAGGCACTTGAAATAACTATTGATACTGGCAAGAAGTTTATAGTGAAATAGTCAATTCATGTGAAGGGGCTGAAGGGCCTTGTCAGCAAGATTTAAGGTAAAATGTTAAATGTTATTTAATCATTAATGAATGGGGGGTGGGGACGACGACACATTTCTACTGTGTGTGTTAGGCAAAACGGCAGCACAGAATCATGTGAAACCTTCAGTAAAGGAGGGCATTGTATGGTATAAACAAGTGTAATGCTTTATCATGGTGTCGTTCTGTTACTGTCGTCCAGGCAACAAAAAACATCAGTTTTTGTATTTACCTGTGGTTTCGTTTGAAATGTACCCATTCTGCATACTGTTAATACATTTTCAATCAATAAAGATTATTGAAGATTGGAAGGAAACATCGTTGACATTGTAACACTACTCAAAATTATATATTTTGACATGATCAAATGGGAAGTCATTGTTAGATAAATTCTGACATGTTGTTTACACGTCATGTCAAGTTGGCCACTCCATCATATTCTGTTGGTCAACACATATAGAATTTTGGCCCAGACCGTGTTCCTTATAGGTCATATTTTGTCATCTTGCCCTTTTATCATCATTTTACTCATAGCCTACTGCCTGTTTACACAGGATTGTTCATCTTATCCTTTATATTATTTTATCATATTTATATTATGGATTTCCTGACGCCACATTCAGATTTAATATCTTATATCTTGTTGACTCCTTATTCGGTCTCCATAATGTCTGTCCCCAGTCAAGTAAACTTGCCATAATGAAAGGTCTATTTTGATTTGAGACTACATGTATTTGACCTTGATGCCTAGTGAGAAAGTAGATAGGAGTGTTTCTCTCTGTCGAAAATGTACAGCTAGCAGGGAAAGAATGTTATCTTCAGGTTGCCATAGCAACGCCAGCCTCTGTGCTTTCCCGGTCTATGGCCCTCAATGACGGAACCAAGGAAGATGTCCCGATACCAGTCTCATCATCCATGTGCTGGTCCAATGAGTGCTCGACAACCAGCACCACCGTGGGATATTGCGGAAATGAACTATTTACCAGCCAATGAACGTTTATCAACAACTGACGTGATCTACAGTATTAATGCCTGGGACATACTGTGAAGGGGAGTTCAGGTTCAGTTCGGATCCATATTGGAACAATTGAATACTCTAAATTATAGTGATGTATTGTACTATTATTATCTGAACCATGTAGCACATTCTCTATGTAAATTGACTTTATTACCTACTAAAAATTACAGTTAAAACCTTAAACTTTCTCTCAGAAGTTTATTTCGTCTGTCTCCAATTCGTTTTTAAGGTATCCTTCTATTTTTTATGGTACCGTGGCTGTCATTCAAGATTTAAAGGGCTACTCACTGTAAGGTAAATACAGCACGGTATTTGGTCTCCCTGCTGGGTTATTGAAGGTATATATATATTTACAGTCCTTTCTAATTAGCATTACAGAATAGATATAATTTATTTTATATCCATTAACTGGCCTTTCTCGCCATCTTTCCAACAAATTGGTCTTCCATCCTTCCCTTATCCTTAAATATATGCAACAACCTTATCCTTAAATATATGCAACAGTCATGGATACAGGAAAGGGGAGGGGGTCCCCGGGATGCTGATCAATAAAGCGGAAAGTGTTAGTCTCCTGCATAGGCGGCGGGTGGATTTTACCTTTGGGTAGGCTAGAATTGCGTGGGGGGGAGGGGGGGGGCAACTCTCGCGGCCGAGCGGAGCGAGGCCGCGCAAATTTATTTATTTTATTTATTTCCCCCAGATGGTCTAAAAATGAGTTACTTTGACCAATTTATTACCCATCTCGTACACCATTGCTCACGAAAGCAACACCCTTGACCCAATTATAGACACTGCATCTAACTTTTAATTAAAGTTCCCCGGGCATTGTTTTGGGATATTTTGGCCGATATGGGTCTTTTTCTCAAGTCTCGAGTCAGTGTGGAGATTACCCGGCGGTGTTGCTGCCCCTCACGGCTCATGGCTCTTCACAGACGGCACACAGACAGCAGCCACTCCGCTGAACGTGTCAGTGTTGCTGCAGTGGTGTGAACTGTGAACCGTGCAGACGGTCACTGGTGGTGCTGCTGACTGCTGACAGCCGAGCCGACTCACAGCTTCTTCTTAGTTCTGAATTACTTTATCTTTGCCTTGAAAAAGACCGTAGGGCGTAGGCTATATCCATTTTGCGTTTTGCTGTTTTCCAAAACAAACCAGCGCGCGCTACTAGTCTGTTTGCTACAAAGCGACTGGAAGGAAGAGGTTTATAGAAAGGCTACCAAGTAGCCAATCATATGACCCGATCAGCGATCACCAGGGGGCAGCGACAACACACGCACACACACAATAGCCTTCTATATAATGCTGGGCACATATATTATATATATTTAAAAAATACCCAGCAACATTTTTGGGAAGGCTAAGCCTTCCCTAGCCTTACACACCCGCCGCCTATGGTCTCCTGTATCCTTTGCTTATACTTTTAACCTGTATAGTGTATACTGTCCTGTATACTATGCCTCCAGCCTCCATAAATCTGAGCTTTAGTGGGATGGTCCTTCCATGAGAGGTTCTGGACACGCATGAGGAGTCTTGTCTTATCTATTGTAATGGAATACCTAGCCTGGACTCACCTATGCTTTCTATGGCATAGGCACTGTTAGGCAGCTCCCAGAAACTGTGCGCAGCTGCTGGACATGAGACTAATTACTTAGAGCGACAGAGAGGAGTGTGTGTGTACGGGTGTGCGCGTGTGTGTCAATTTAACAAAGGTGCAGACGATCAGAAATCAGCAGAGAGTGATCGACGTTTGCGCTACTCTATGCCAATTTGAAGTGGACTCGGACCCAGACTTTTTTTTCTCCCTGGAAATAAAAACGTCTGGGTTTCCGAGGCTATGGAATACCTAGCCTGCCCTACATCTCAAATATTGATGTTACCTGGCTGCCAATGAATTTTACTTGTGTTGGTTGTGTTAACCATGTGTTTATGACAACCAAAATATGAACAAGTCTTGTTTTCAATCAAATCAAATAAAATACATTTTGAACGCCCAAATAGCCCAGATAATACAGTTTGTAGTACTAGTGTACAGTGTACAGTGTACAGTGTACAGTACAATGGTAAATTCCTATATAAAATAAATACACACAAAAAACCCTATTATTCACTATTTCACTTTACGTCTATTTTATACTCGGCGGTGTCAGTGGCGCGCGGGGAAAATATCCGATCTGCATGCTCACAACGCGCCACACGGCGACGCGTTGTGGGCTTGCAGATCGGCTATTTCCCCGCGCGCGACACCGTCAGACGACACTACGTCATCACGTGATCGTCTGGTCAACAACTCAGCTGTTGTGGGAAGAGAGAGACAGAAGAGAGAGAGAAATCCACGTAGCATCTATCAGAGCCGTTCGGAATATCCCAGTGTTGTTGTTATGAAGAAGACACCTTACATTTAATGTAATAATAATTTTATAAAAAAGGATTACCGTATTGATCTTTCTGGAGGGATAAAGTGGGACAGTATTTCACACTGGTGTGGTGGAGCTCGATCGGTCCTTGTTTGTGAGAGGAAGGAAGGAAGAGAGGGAGAGATCGAGGGGAGAGAGAGTGAGGAGGAGGAGGAAAAAATGGAGCTGGTGGAGGACGGGGGAGTCGTGTACCAGGACGACCCGGGCACGTCGGCGATGATGTCGGAGCGCGTGTCGGGCCTGGCCAACAGCATCTACCGCGAGTTCGAGCGGCTCATCGGCCGCTACGACGAGGACGTGGTGAAGGAGCTGATGCCGCTGGTCGTGGCCGTGCTCGAGAACCTGGACTCTGTGTTCGCCGAGAACCAGGAGCACGAGGTGGAGCTGGAGCTGCTCAAGGAGGACAACGAGCAGCTCATCACGCAGTACGAGAGGGAGAAGGCGCTACGGAAACACGCCGAAGAGGTGAGTGAGTTGTCGAGGTTTTGGTTTGGGGGGAGGCAAGGCGAAGAGAGGAGAGGAATAGCCTCTTTCGGGATCCTCTAGGTTACCTTTTTTGTATTTGGGACGTCGGTACCGACGTCCCAAATACAGAAAAGGTAAAAGTCCCGCCGCCGAGATGTATAGCGAGGGATGTGAGTGAATGCACTAGTAGTGTGGCGTGTGTGTGCGCTGTGCACTTTGTGTGCAGCAGCAGCATCTGCTCTGGGATCAAGCCCCCCCCTCATCCATCCATCCATCCATCCATCCACCGACCCGTGGGTCCTCCTCCCAGCATCCTCAGCAACCTGTAAAGCATCATCATCACACGTGGCGAGGTAGAATCCGGCCCATCCCATCCACCCTCGTCCTCCTCCTCGATCCCATATCGTTCTAGGATGTAAACATGCACAGTGGAACCAATGCAACCAAATGACCAGTCCATTCGGTTACGTTTGTACTTCTGGTCAGTGTGTTACAAAAATGGATACATTGACACTGAGGAATCGGATGTTACTGTGTAGCTACCGAGATGGTTAGGCTATGATGATATGATACAAAGTGATAGATCAAGGGAGGGATGCTGAGTGGGAGTGCGAGATAGCTTTCCCATGTGCGTAAGGCACAACCCTAAAAGCTGTAATTTAATTAACACACAAGAATAATACATTCCATGATTGAAATGAAATGAAATGAAATGAAATGAAATCTATATTTTACCCAGGGTATCTGGGCTAAGCTCAAGAACTTGTTTCCAGCCAGGCCCTGCTCATAGAACACATTTCATCGTAGTGGTTGATGCCTTGTTCAAGGGCATTTCAGCGGTGGTAATTTTAACGTGTCGGACGGCTGATTCGAACTGGGAACCTTCCGGTATCTAGACCGCGCCGCTATCCGTTCGGCCACCGCTGCCACATTCCAGCTTGTTGCTCTAATGTCCTATAGCCATGTGGGGCCCTAGCTCCTTAACCGAGGAAACAGCATGTGACTCAGCATTCATTACTGGATGACGAGAAGAAAACATTTACACTTTTGATATGGAAAATATAGGTAAAAGAAATCACACCTGTGTGAAGTGACGTGCGCTCTAATCATCGTACATCATCGTACATAATCATCAAGAATGGTGGTCCCTTATTGGCCAAGGGTTCCCACCGACATACATATGCCCATTTGCTCAGAGCCTCAGACACAATGCCGTAAATTCTCCATTCATTGTCAATGGCATTTTTAATGTTTGTTCAGACAACACAAACATTCTCCGTTCATTGTCAATGGCATTTTTAGTTCAGACACAAACATTAAAGCTCACTATAGGAGGGGCTAGTGCCCCTCAACAAATATAATGTTTTGACCCGACAGGCCGGGTGCCCGGCCGGCACCCCCGAATTCTGGATGGCAATGCTATCAGACCCACTCCACTCCCCTCCCCAGCTACAGCGATGAGGTCACAGGTGGGACTAGGGCACAGGATAGATGACATAGCAGATCTCTGTGGCAGCTCTAGTCTAGAGACCAGTGGTTCCCAAACGTTTTAGCCTGTGACTCAAAAGGGAAATGATTAGACATTCGCCCAGAACCTAAACTATACTGTTCTAGACAAACTGCTCACTGGCCTGCTTGCTAAACTACTTGCTAAACTACTTGCTAAACTACTTGCTAAACTACTTGCTAAACTTTGATGTGCTGTTGCCTGTTAGGAAAGCCAAACATACAATACTGATTTTGAATAATATTGAAATTAATGCAGTGCAGTATTGGTTATAGGCTCGTAGGCCACTCATGTCATAGGGTGTGTTTGGATATAGCGCACTGTGCAATACAAACTAGTAATGCGTGAGTGCGCTCCCCTTTTCTATATACTGGTCGCAGTGGCAACTGGCAACATGGTTGAGTTATGGCTAACACTTGCTATGCATCACATAGATAATGCATTATTCGTGCGTGCGTGCACGCACGAATGCACGCAAAGGAGGGCAGCCAGATCAGGGCCTTGTTTGGTTCAGCTGGACGCACGCACGCACGCACGCGCACACGCACGCACGCATGCGCACACACACACACACACACACACACACACACACACACACACACACACACACACACACACACACACACACACACACACACACACACACATTCTCCTTTTGCTCATGGTTCCGCACAGGACACGCTCATCGCCTCACAGAACAGAGGGAAGTACGACAGGAACCGGAACTGCAGAGTGAACAATAGGCTGCCAAAGTTCTTGTGCCTCCAGTTATATTTCAGGCTCGCTTTAGTTCTCGGCTACTATTTCTGTCAGAGAATAAAACGAATGCATGGTCCATGATGCCAAATTTGAGTGATGTCAAATCTGTCCAGAGCCACAGAATATGTGATAAGTCTGTATACAGAATGTAGCAGTATATCCTATTAAAATGAATGGAACGAGGGTTGTTCTCTGGCCTATAGTGAATACAGTGGAGTATTTAGTTGGCACCCCTTAGCTGTACTTACAGTTTCTTAGCAGTTTACGACTGTGGCTCAGGAGGTAGAGCAGGTCGTCCAATGATCCATGGGTCGGCGGTTCGAATCCCGGCTCCTCCTGTCTACATGTCGAAGTGTCCTTGGGCAAGACACTGAACCCCAAATTGCTCCCGATGTGCTGGTTGGTACCTTGCATGGCTTCCGCCGCAATCGGTGTATGAATGGGTGGGTGAATGTAATGCACAATCTATGTAAAGCGCCTTGGATAAAGGCGCTATATAAATGCACCATTTACCATTTACCATTTACATTTTTTTTAAATAATTTTTATCCCACGATTTTGTAACCCATTTTTCACCCCTGTGTACATTATCTAATGTGATCCTGGGCTCTACACACCCTCCGCCAACCTGGGGAGAGCAACGGACTTGAACTCATGAGTGTCCAAGTTGCTCCTTTACACCTGACAGGGGGGAGTTTCCCTGGTTGGACATAGCGCGTGGAAGGAACACGTTATTCCAACCAGTTCCTTTCCCCTCCATCAGGCGCCCCGGCTGGCCAGTGGGAGGCAGTTTAGAGACCAGGATTACTGCATGTTTTTTTGAGGGTACCTACCCAAGGAACACAGGGAGAACATGCAAACTCCACACACAGAAAGGCCCTTTCGCCAACCCCGCCTCGGGTATGGGCACTGATGACGCGGAGGAGAGGACACGCTGCCAGCGCCCCCATCGAACCCAGGACCTTCTAGCTGTGAGGCGACAGCACTACCCACTGTGCCACCGTGCCCGTGGTTTATGATTACATGACTGAAATCTATCCATCTGTGTCTTTCTTAGAGGTGGTGACAAAACGTGTCTGCAACACTGACCATGCCCTTTAACTGTTACCTCGACTGTGTGTGTGTGTGTGTGTGTGTGTGTGCGTGTGCGTGCGTGTGCGTGAGTTAGAAGTTCATTGAATTTGAGGACACCCAGGAACAGGAGAAGAAGGACCTGCAGATCCACGTGGATAGAATGGAGTCCAATGCTCGACAGCTGGAACTTAAGATCAAGAACTATGCAGACCAGAGTAAGTAGTACCAGCATCCAGCATGCACTTACACTTACACATGCACAGCCACACACACACACACACACACACACACACACACACACACACACACACACACACAGTGTGCGGCTCCATCACACATCATCTCCGTATAATCTCCACCTTCCATACAGTCTGCAGTGTTTCGCATTCGTTAAAGCACAATCCGCTATGTGTAAGTCACACCTCCCTAATGCTATTACTGTAGTACCTAGTACTACCTATACAGTCAATGTTAATGCATCCATTTGTGTACAAGATTTAATTAATAGTTCGAGTTCATTTAACTCAGGATTTTACTGTGGACCGAATTAGTCTCCATGTGAATGTTTTTTTTCTGCATCTGGCTTGCCTTCTGTTAGACATAATCTGGCTCTGATAGATGAGACTTGTACTTACAAAGTTCTTATTTCTCTCTCTCTCGCACGCACGCACGCACGCACGCACGCACGCACGCACGCACACACACACACACACACACACACACACAGACAGACATAGACACACAGAGGGAGTAATATTTAACGCGATTATAGGGTCTCTAGTTACTGGCATCCTCTTAACATGGCGGCACAGTATCACACGTCTTATTGGTGGATTTGTGAGCGGAGCGACTTGATTGGCTCTTACTTGTGGGAGCTAAGGGATCCACACAGCAACCGGTCCACTTTCTATTGGCAGTGTTAAAGTGAAGCATTCATTCACACTGGCCATTTGGGGGTGGGGGGGACAGTGGTGAATGCCGGCCTCTCCTCTGCTTCGTCAAACGGCATTCGTTTTTTCCACGCTTAGCCTTTTGTTGAAATGCAGACAGATGCATGCTTGGTAAGGCGTAGGCACTGGTACTGTTTCCTTCGTTCTGGAAAATCACATTTGGGTGTCTAGTCAGTTCCACGGACATGAGAGTCAAATGTTTTCTTATTGTCAGCCAATATTCCCCCATAAGGAAAATGCAGTTCATGCTGTATGTGAATAGTCACTCACTGAGCCTCATCCACGTGATTTGTCCACCGGCGAGTCACGATGACCCGCCTTACCCTCCTCAGTGAATGGTAAATGATTCATTGGTCTAAACCGCTGCACCCACAGAGACTGCTCCCTACAGGCATTCCCCTTCCAGGACAGAGTCCACTGCTACTGGAGGCTGTGACTTCTATTATGAGAAACTATCACTGCTGATAGCTGTAGAGCACTGGTCAATGAAACCAGTTCACCAGTTCTTCAGCTAATTGTATTATATAATAAATAATATGTTTTATCAAGGTCTTAAGTGTGTTCTATGTCGGTGTGCTCTGTAAAGGAATACACTGAGAAATCAGAGGCCCTCTGATGTCTGAGCTACCAGCGTATTTCTATACAAAGCACTTTCTTACAGGTGTAGTAAGTAAGTGATAATTCTGTTAAATCTGTGTTAAATAGCTCCTATTTAACTACTTGCATCTGCAATCCTGCAGATGCAAGCTGAGTTGCAGGCTATATTAGTATTATTGAAATGGAGATAGTTGAAGTCTTCATTTTGTAATTAGCAGCCTGCCAGGAAAGAATTTGTACATGGTATTTAATGACCGCTATGTCAGTACTCAGAACATAGCTACAATCATCTATCTAATGAGAAATATCTATTAATGGGCTCTTTGCTCACTTACAGTAGGAACTTGGAAGGATAGCCAAATTGAAAAGTTCATTCAAAGTCAATTTTCATAGCCTTTCCCCGCTTTATGTAGTTCATTATGTCTAGCTGAATTGTGACGAGTCATGGTTGTGTAATAAAATGACTGTAGTATTTAAGTACAGACACGGATAGGGATGACATCAGACAGCATGAACAGGCCTTAGCTGCTATAATTGATACATCCATGCTGTGTAATTGTGTGTGTTGCAGCATATGTCTGCCTGGCTTAGTCTAAACCTGACATACTAATACGGGATTAGGCACCTCCTAAATCGGCCCCCATTCAAAATTATTTGAGGGAGATTACCCCATCTCTGTGCTCACAGTCGCCTGCTTGTAGAGTGAAGTTATGCCGGTGTCATAATGCATTGGCACGTGTGCACGCACGCACGCACGCACGCACGATTAGGGCTAAAATTATTAATTGGATAATTACTAAATCTTTGCCCCTTTTTTGCCCCAGTTTCAATTAATTCCCACACCCCCCCCCCCCACCCCCCACACACGTTTGTGTATTGTCACTGCTGTTGTATCCCGGTGAGGAGCCCCCACCGGGAGGATGTAGAGCCAGTAGGAGAACGTGTAGTGACAAATATCACCCTTCCCGCCTGGCTTCTGTCCACCGAACATAGGCCAATTGTCATGACAAAGCCGGATGCACCACTGTGGATTAAAAACCCCTGGGTGGCTATCAGTATTAAGCCATAATGGCTTAATATATCACATAGATTAATTTAATAAAAAAATAAGTGACGGATTAATGCATTTTGAAGATACAAAAAATATGTAATCGTTAGCTGCATCTCAAAAACATAATGTATATAAACAGGTGGACACACACACACACACACACACACACATACACATACACACACAGAGGCATATGCCCACGAAAAGTGCAGCTACGTACTTTCACATTGGACACATTATTATTTTTGGCTAGTACTCAAAGGAGCATCTGTACGTATCCTGCCACAACGTTATGCTGCTTTCACACGGGCAGATGCAAAAGATACAAAGCTGCACAGTGTATTTGCAGTCGTTAAGCAGCAGGAGGATCCCACTAGCAGCAGGTGTCCGTTTATCATTAGCACAACCACAAACGTCCAACACATATGAATTACTCACCTAATGCTGCAGGTTCCATGTTTAATTCCAACGTGTGTAACCTACATTGTTTAAGTGACAGATCATGCATGGCTTTCATATTGTAAATAGCCTATGGTCGCTAACGTGGCGACTAGCACTTTGACAGCTCATCCATCGTAGCTTGTTTACAACTGAAACGGACTTCCTGTGCAGAAACTTCCTCATCAAAATAAGAGCCACTTGTAATGATTAGTCAACACTAGTTTTATTTCTAAGTCTACTTACAGGACGTTAACATCTCATTTGAATGCCTTTTGAGTGCCTGTCAGCAAAGACAAAAGCGATCTTTATAATCTTAATACTTAGGCACAAACCAACTATTTTATATGAACAATATTGATGTAACTAAGAGATTCGACGAGTTAGCTATATTTTATATACAGAGATTTAGAAGGAATAAGCAAAAGTCGTGATGCGTTCCTGCGTTACATGCTTCCTGCGTTACATGCTTCCTGCACGTTTCTATAGTAACTGCGACCTGCAGTCGCAATACCATAGCACGTCTGATAATGCAACTGAATGCCCTGTGTGTGCGTGTGTGAGTGAACGTTGTGTTGTCTCTCAGTTGGCAGGTTGGAAGAGCGAGAGGCAGAGCTCAAGAAAGAATTCAACTCCCTCCATCAACGACATACAGAGGTGAGGGGGAGGGCGAAGGGGACAAAGGAAAAGATGCAATACAAAGCTTTAATAGGAATGTAATTTCTTTTTAAATTGCCAGCTGTTTATATATCGATTTATATCGATATACAATATATCGTTCCATGCCTACTACCTACCATTGAAGTAACATTGTCCTGTTGTGTTCTCCACAGATGATTCATAACTACATGGAACACGTAGAAAGGATCAAAATACAGCAGCTGAACGAGAGCGCAGAATCGGGGGGGCTGGGTCGTGTCAGGTGAGACCACGCCCTATGACTGTGTTTTAGAAACACTTCCCCAGAAGAAAGAGCATCTCCACAGGCAGATGGAGCTAGTGACGAGAGCAAGGAACAAATGTCTGTTTAATGACCATTAGTTCCCCAAAAAAACAATATTTGAATGTCAAATATCCGTCAAACGTGGGGGGACATAAATGCACATTTGAATGTGAAAACATATATTTGCTGATGGTCTTCAGTTCAGTGCCGGACAAAAGAGGCTGGTTAAGTGGTTATTGCCTCCACAAGTCTTGAAACTTACGCATGGCGGTGTAATCACTATCGAATCCTTTGTAAATTCATTCTTTTCAACCAGTGCTCAAATGACTGTCACTTTTCGAGCTGTACAGTATATTTATGATACTGAAACACAAGCAGGATTAATGTACAGTACCTGTCAGGTAGGCTTCTCGAGTCATCATTTCACATCAAGTAGAACTATCAGAAGTCGGTGTAACCCCAATTTAGTTGTTTAATCAATTCCCCACTGCTGTTGTATCCTGCTGACTCACCTGCCAGTGAGGAGCCCCCACCGGGATGATGCAGAGCCGTCATCTTACTACTCCCGCCCCTTCACTGACAGGGTAAGGAGTACCCGCCCCAGCCTGTAGGAGTACATGCAGTGACAAATATCACCCTCTCCTGAACACGGACGGGCCAATTGTGTAGCTCAACAAAGCCAAATGCACCACGGTGGATTTCGAACCTGCAACCTCCGCAGTGGTGCATGGGCAGGCAGATTACCACTGCCCCGATTGTTCTCGAACAAGTAGGCTGTTGTGCGAACCAGTTCTTACATTCATGCATTATGTGTTTCTGTGCCAAAAAAAAACATAAATTAATAATAATAATATTTGTCTATATTTGGTTGTCTATGGCCTGTGGTTTGTTTTGGTTATAAAGACGTTTTAGAAGGATAGGGTCGAGTGATTGAGAACAGAATCTTTTAGAATGTTTATTTTCTTTGATCACCACCATCCCACTACCAGAATCAGAGAGGTGACGTCACTGTGTGCGTCAGCTCATCACAGGCTGACCAGAACTCCACCTGCTCTTCATCACTCTGTCTATGATCTAGGCTTATTATCCCGCCCTCAATGTCTTCACATATTGTATAGTTAATATAAATTCAGGGACATTTCAGCCACCTCTTTTGACCATTAGGCCCGCTCTACGCAACATCATCAAACAACGACGTGCACCTATGGTAACATCATTCGACGGGCCACAGGTTTCTGCGTTACGCTTTTTTTATCCCTTCTTTTATTTGCGCTAGAGCTCGACCGGCCGATAATCTGGTCATCCTTCCTTTCTCTCCAGGAAAGAGCGCCCCCTTTCCCTTGGTATCTTCCCCTCACCCGGGGCGGGCTCCATGCTAATCCCCGACCTCCAGGCCACCAGGGCGGAGACACCGAGCACGGAGGGCTGGAGGTTCTCCGACGCCGCGCAGCCTCGCTCTAACGCCAGCCTCAAGGTGGGTGGACGGTTGCCTTCTGGTCCTCGTCCAAACATGGACCACATCACCACACACACAGTAACACAAATGGACCGTGGCTCCATTCATTTGGTTGCATTTGTAGACTCTCAAAACGTTTTCACATCTAGATTAAAAGTCTAAAAGCAAGGTGTGTAAGCAAGACGGTGAACAACGTTAAAATGATCCGCACACTTGCCCGCTTGCAAGGTACATGACACTATTTATTAAGAAGCAGCGTTTCGGTCACACGCGGCCTTCCTCAGTCACAATTCAAACTCTCTCCAGAGCGCGTGTGTAATAAAGGTACACATGAAAGTGAAATGAAGACGAATGTTTTACATATCAACATAAATTCAGATGGTTGTTGTGGAATCCCAGTCCCCAGCTGGGTAGCGGGAGTCCTTCTGCAGAGCAACCCCGCAGAGGAGGATGGCCTTGGTTCCAAGAAAAATAGAGAGCCTTTGATAAGGACAGAGCGTAGAGTTTTAGTAGTGATTTAACAAGGCGACCTCTGTGTTCACACATCCTGTCTCTCTCTCTCTCTCTCTCTCTCTCTCTCTCTCTCTCTCTCTCCCCCTCTTTATCCCCCTCTCTCTCTAACACACACACACACACACACTCCCTCTCTCTCTCTCTCTCTCTCTCTAACACGCACACACACACACACACACACACACACACACACACACACACACACACACACACACACACACACACCATTGAAGGATTGGTGTATGTGTTCCCCAATTAAGCAACCAGAGTAGAGTATTAATGTCTTGTGTTATGGAAATTCATAAATAATAGGCCTTCAGATCAGTTTATTTAGCTGGATTACTAGAGGGTATGTTTTGAACTCCCCCCATACATATGGTATACAGATGTTTGTACGCATACTGTGCTTAAAAACATCGTGTTGGTTATCACCTCTAAAGATGGTTTTGTAATGTGCTGTCCTAAGCAGTGACAGAAACCAGCTTTTACCAGTCATTGAGACCTTGAGGGAGATGCTGGTATTTCATCCCATTGCATGTTTCTTCAAACTGGGACAAGAGCTCCGGGGCGCAGTGCACTATGGGAGCTGTGCCACTGTGTCTCGTAGCCAGTCACTGGCGGAGAAAGAGCACAGCTGGAACGTGATAGGCTGTTATGTAATGAGCACTATAGGAAGTTCTTTGTTGAGCCGTGGCCTTTTGAATGGCGTCCCGGTGACATACAGTAAAATACATATTTACGGGTGGCGTTCTTTGACTAAGTACTGGCCAATGATGTTCCTGGTGTCATGATGTAAGCATAAATCATTCCATCATTGCTTTTGACACTGGAAAACGTATTCACCCTAAATCATTGCAAATTGCTTCATACAAAGCTTCATATTACGTTCACACTGAGATTTGCTTGCTATGCCGAAAACAACAACACTTTTCCATGTAGTTCACTAAGGGCCGATTCATACTCCTATTTTACCGCTGTTTCGGCGCTGTAGTGCCGAAATGATTTCGGCTCGTCAGAAATTTTCAGTAGCACCGAAGAGCCGACTTTAGGACGGTACCCGCCCCCCCCGAACCTCAAATGACGTCACATTGTAGGCTCTACAGAGCCGAACCGACATTTATTCGGCTCTAAAATAGGAGTATGAATCGGGCCTAAGTCTTGTCCATTGCCGGAGCAAAAGAGATTGCTGCGACACGGTCAAACAACACTACTGCGACTATTAGTTTAACACATTATAATGTTGCCTAGGGCAGAAACCTCTTATCTCCAACATTTCAACTTCACACTACAGCGGTAGTAGTCACAAAAATATCCGATCTACAAGCTATTTTTGCTATTTTTGTCCTGAAAATCCTGAAATCCTGAAAAGTAACAGTTTTGGCCATTAATGATGTTTCCAACGATATGCAACGCCATCCAGCAACGGATTGTGATAGCCAGTCAGATTTGAATAATAAAAGAAAACAACAGGTCCAACTGCTCAACCACAGCAGAACACACAACAACAACAACCCATACCTGTCCGTTGTTTTGCCATCTCTCAGTGTGAACATAAGAAAGGGCTTTCACGTCTTCTAAACATGATATATTGTTTTTCAAATGGATGACATGCATACATATCCCACAACAAGACTGTTAAAATCTCATCCGGATGCCTCTGAATAAGAATTGGCAAATGTGAAATAATGACTAACAGTTCTGACTTTCAGCCAGCAAGCAAAGCACACACATACATACACAAGCACATTTACGGTACACACGCAGACAATTCTTATATCGATATACAGAGAGAGACACATCTGCTCCATGCACCCCTGCTGAATTGCTTCCTTAGACATGTGCCTCATTGTAACTGTCTCCCCCCCACTCCCCCCTCCCAAGCAGTTGGACTCGGACAATCCTCCACAGAAAAGGGAGGGTAAGAGTACCCAGGACAATGCTTGGGGGAATTCACTGGCAGAGGACTGCAAGGTAGATGGGTGAATGCTGACTGGTAGAAGTACCTGACGGCACCGTGCTTGCGTGTGCCACAAGCAGCGCAGTGTTTGTGTCTGTGGGCTTGCAGTAGAGTCCTCCGTTATGCTGCTTTCATCTTTTCAACAGCATCACTACTACATTGCTACATGCAACCACGCTCTGCATTTGGACCAAGTCAGATCTTTCCAAATTCAGGCATACAGGAAAGAATGTGCCACTTTGAGTAACTATCAGTAATTATGTTGCAAATGGGCTGGTTGCATCTGGCTGTTTTGACGTGAAATTGCATGGTAGTTTATATTTTCACATGCTATATGTCATCATTTGGCTCCACGTTTCTACTTTAGCTTCACAGCTAATTATATTCACGATCATATTAACATTTCTCAACATTCTTTCTTTCTTTCATCAATAGTTAATAGTAGTGGTTTATATCTGTGTTGTTTTTGTGAGGCACTAGGCCGTGTCTTTGCTATTTCCATTCTTTTTTCTGTTCATGTAAGTCTTTTGTCGTGGTGTGTCAGTGATAGAAGATAGAATGGCGCACCCCACTGTATTCATGGATTATGTTTCTAGGTTTATCTGTTGATTCTGTGGACGTCTGTCTCTGTACATTTCTCCTTCCGTCTTCCAGTCTGTTTGGTGCTTCTGTGCTTTGTCTCTGTTGTTTTTCCACGTGTTTATTCTTACCCTCTTCGGATTTCCAATTTCTGAGCAACAGTTTTCCATAGCTTAGCTGCCTAGAGATATTGGTGTTTCATTTAAATACGATCCTCCAGGATTATAAGGAACTTTATCCCGGAAGAAAAATCTTTGCAAAATATTTAGGGGCATTTTCTCACTAGTAGTGCTTCTGCAATGAGTTATGTTGTAGAAATTGGACTCTCTTATTCTATGTGTACAGTGATACTGTGTTGTGTGTGTGTGTTTAGTGTAATTTAGTTCCTTTAATGCTAGTCTCCCAAGCTCTAATGTTCAGCCTGCCAGCTCCCATTCTTAGCTATATTGTCTTGTGTTGTGGTTCCTTTGTCTTGTGCACCCTGGTGTCCCAATGGTAACAGGTCAATTGGGCACCGTGGACATCGGGGCACCTCGATGTAAAACTGGCTATTTTGTCCAAAATGTTAAAGAATTAAATATTAGAAAAAATATCTTAAGTAAAAGAAAGTAGTACACATGATCATTATATGCTTAAACATTTGACAATAAGGTCTACTATTTCTACAATTGCTACAAATTGCATCACATATTTAATTTTTTTAACAATTTGGACAAAACACCCAATTTTACATTGAGGTGCCCACTTGACCTGTATCCGTCCCAATGTGTGCTTCTTATGTCTTTGTTTTTGTGTTCAACATTTGGCTGTGAAAAGTTAATGTCAGCATTGGGAAATATAAAATCTGTCTGATCAGCCCCTTGCCCTTTCAGGATGAGCTATCGGACTTCAGCGGCTCTAAATCAGCCTCGGACATGGAGAGGGAGGATGGGAGCAGTAAGAACATGGAGGTGCAGGCTGCCCCGGGGACCCGCTCCATCTCTGTGGGTAAGTCAAACACCTAACTAGCAACTAGGGCTGTCACCATTACATACTTAAGTTGCACAAATAATTGCGATTAACGATTACATTAACGGTTACATTTTGGCATTGAACATTAAATATGAATAGATTGTAATTTTCTGTATGGCTTATAGGCTTCGTAATCACAAAGCCTAAAAGCCTTCGCAGATATGAAAAATTACTTGAATATACAAAGAAATGAACACCCTCACAAAGCGACGTGCTTATCAACATGGAAACGATTGATGATTATGCAAGAGTAATTGCGATTATATCAAATAATTGAGATTAGACAATGATGTACTAATTGTGACAGGCCTACACCTAACATCTAACAGCTACACAGTAAAACTCTGAGGTGTTGAAGGTCATATTTATAACATTTCTATTATTATTTGCTCGTACCCTCTTTTTTTCTCCCTAATTTAGTTGTTATGCCAATTGATTCCTCCCTGCACACATTGATGTGACTGGTCACTGCTGTTGTATCCGTGTAGTGACACATATCACCCTCGCCACCCGGCTTCCTTCCTTAATGAACAATTGGGCCAATTCACCCTTTGGCAAGTCCCGGCCCATGGTTGTGCCCCTCTTTGCACCCATTGGTGGAAGTATGATTGTGAAAGAACCATTTTTTGTTTGCCTGCATAAGCATGCAGTGTGTTTTGTTGGGTAATGTACTTTCTTTCCCTAAATGGAACAATTGAGGCAAACATAGTTGTTGCAAGTGTGATATCTAGTAGCTCAATGCAGTCTACTACTGCACCTGTAACTCCGAGAGTGACCAAATGGACCTGTACGGTGTGCATCTGTTTACATTAGCGCACTCTCTGTTTTTCCACATGGATAAGTGAATGCTGGGGATTTGACTGTGTAGTAATTGTTTGATCATCAGAGCGAGAATCAAAAGCAATTTATTTTCCATGTACAATAACAGGTCAGTTCACTTGGTCACTTGTCCTATAATCTCATTGATTGGTTGTTGTGGTATTGGTTGTGTGTAGGTCTGCCTGAGAAGGAGGAAAGCTCAGATGTGCAGGATATCATCGAGTCAACCCCGGAGCTGGACATGGATCTCAGTGGATACAAGGCATCCAGGTAGTGCAAACAAACAACCGACCCATAAACGAACACAGCACAAATGTGCACATACTGTACAATGAAAGCGCGTAGTGTAAGGGTTAGATATGGGTTTGGTGTGTTTAAGAATGTGAGGAGACATTCACCACACCTAGGCCACTTTTACATGGCAACGGTCTCCAGAGAAAACGGCAAAGTCCCAATGCCTTCTCATTTTTTATTCAGCTTTTACACACAGACAAAAGAGTGGCTGAAAACGCACGCAAAACGTAGCAGGTGGCTAGGTGGCGGTGGCGCACTGCCAGATAGACCCGGCACACAAGCGTACTAGAACCACTTCTGCTCTACTTACTATTACAAGGCTGTTTGTTGGTTTATATTCACCAATGCAGCAGCTCGCTAGTCGCTACATTTGTATTCGTAGGATGAGCGGGGCGAGGGAGCGCTTGCTCATTCTTGGGACTCCAAATATCGCCTACGGCTCTGCATCAATGTAATAAACATAAGCGTTGTGAGCCCACGTGAGCCATGATGTCACACGTTTTGCGGATTCATCGCTTTGCCCGTTTACATGGAGATGCCAGGCGGAGAGTTTCCAAAGATTTCCACTCTGGAAGGAATTTCTAAGCGTCTAAACCAGGAAATGTCGCATCACGACTTTTGCTTATTCCTTCACACACACACACACACACACACACACACACACACACACACACACACACACACACACACACACACACACACACACACACACACACACACACACACACACACACACACACAATGCATGCATGAACATGCACTTAGAGTACACGTTGTTACTCTGTTTCTTAGTTAGAAAACAGAGTTGATTGTTTAATTTCCTTGTCACGATGATCAATGAGAGAGGTTCGTTGTGTGACTTAATCGCTTAATTTCCTTGTCCCGATATGTAATTATAATGAATTGAACATTTAATTTCCTTGTTGCATTGCCTGGCGGGGGGTGAGGGTTGTCTGATCAGGGGTAGCAATGCAGGTCCTGAATGCTTTTCTAAATAGTGGTTTTGATTGCCTCCACCCCCCCCCTCTCTCTCTCTGTCTGCACATTGCACAACACCCTTACATCCCATAGCCTAGAGAGGCTATCATGCAATTTCCATTTGACCAAAAGAAACATACACTGTCACCACACCGGTCGATGAGCTCACATGTAAACGTGCACGCATTGGTTTTGCTCACAAACCATGCTGTCTTGAGTCGTAGTCCAAAACCCTGCAGGGGACCCCCCCCCCCCCCCCCCCCTCCGTATTTTGCTAATGCAAACAACAACAAAGCCATGTCCAGTAAGAACTGATCTGAAATGATTATTCTTCCAGCACTCCTACCAAAGGCATTGAGAACATGGCATTTGACCGCAACACAGACTCCCTGTTTGAGGAGCTGTCGTCTGCAGGCACGGGTCTCATAGGGGACGTGGATGAAGGAGCTGACCTGCTGGGTGAGTTTACACAAGTTACAGAACACACAGGCAGCCACCATGGTCCTGTCAAAAGCACATGGCACTGTAACGGAATAATGGCGTAGCACTTAGCAGGTCTTGTTATATCTCTGATTGCTATTTTGTTGTACTGGATGGATTTAGGTTTTCACGAAAAACAAACATCTGGGTGAAGTCAGCCAGTGAAGGACACTGACACATATGACATTAACATTGTCGACATCTCCTTTCTTTATGCTTTAGTTTGAGTTGAACCGTACCTGATCAGTTATCCTGCTGAACGCTTTCATAATGTATAACGTAGGCCTGTTTCCTCGTGGTTATGTTTTACCAATCAGGCAAACGATAGCTAACCAACTGGAATTAATGGTCAACAATCAAACTCACTATACTTTTACCTTTATAATCCCTCTATAGTTGAATGAAACGAAGTCTAAAATACAGCTCAGTCACAATGCTATAAACTTTATTATCCCATATAATTATGCTAAAGATGGCGTGTATAGTCAACATGTATTTATTTAGCTATGCTCAATAGATATAGGTGGAAACAATACGCCAGTCAGTCAACACACCATATTTTCTTTTTCATTTCAGAAACTATAATTATAGTGACGATCTGAGCGCTATATATTCAATATAGCGCTCACATGTCACTATAATTAATTACCCTTGCGCAGCAATTACACTGTCCATCTTTGTATTGAGACAATAAAATAAATACGACATTAGCGTTATATATTGTCATTTTTATATAGAGGGGATACATTATAGGGAAGGAGGTCTATCGCGTTGGAATGATTCATGTCATTAATTACCCTTGCGCAAGGTGACAAGAGCAGGAATGTGCAGAATTATTTATACTGATTGATTCAATAGTTCAAACACAATCAACACAATAACAATCGAATGGATTTCTGATTGGGCTATTCTGCACATTCCTGCTCTTGTCACCTTGCAACTACGATGCAAAAAATGTGTATAAAGGATTTGATGTCACACATGCATGCTTGTGATGTAACACCAAACATTTCAGGCCTACATGGTAATATTCGTTCAAAAACTATAGCCTACGGTACAAAATAAATGTAGGATGTAGCATTTATTCATATTATACACAAGTCATTTCATTGAAAACAGCCAACAGGAAATGTCATGCACAGCTCAGTCACAATGCTATAAACTTTATTATCCCATATAATTATGCTAAAGATGGCGTGTATAGTCAACATGTATTTATTTAGCTATGCTCAATAGATATAGGTGGAAACAATACGCCAGTCAGTCAACACACCATATTTTCTTTTTCATTTCAGAAACTATAATTATAGTGACGATCTGAGCGCTATATATTCAATATAGCGCTCACATGTCACTATAATTAATTACCCTTGCGCAGCAATTACACTGTCCATCTTTGTATTGAGACAATAAAATAAATACGACATTAGCGTTATATATTGTCATTTTTATATAGAGGGGATACATTATAGGGAAGGAGGTCTATCGCGTAGGAATGATTCATGTCATTGATTCATGTCATTTTTACACTGTTCGTTTAGCGTGCCCTCCGAAAAATAAAGTAAAAATATTTTTGATGCGCTGATATATGAAATGAATATGCGCGACATAGTCACAATGCTATAAACTTTATTATTCCAACATAATTATGCTAAAGATGGTGTGTATAGTCAACATATTTCTTTTTCCGTTTCGAGAAATAAAGTCAGACATCGTTATTTCTGCAAACCGCATATAAGAAATATAACATCTAAAACAACATTTAGTTTATGTAAGTTTGTAATGTAAGTTTGCCTACATGTGGACTTCCACATGTAGGTTGGAATGCAAATGACACATTAGCTTGAACAATGCCCGTCTCCAGCCGGGAGGAAGGTGTGAACAGCACGGCTTGTGGGGGAGAAAGGGTGAGGGCTCTAAGAGCGGTCCCACGGACCGCAAAAGAGCAGACATTTTAGTAGAATTATGTCTAAAATCATATTTCCAAAACGTTTCAGATGAAAAAAAAAACAGAGATGGTTTGAATCGAACATTTAGAAAAAGTCATGCAAGGGGAACTTTCTCAGGACTTCATGGGCAAAGAAAATCCACTTCAAAATTTCAAAATCGGTCAGCCTGACCGCTCCGACGCGCTAGTGTTAACAAGCTGAATTTGCGGCTTCTAGCAACTGTAGCAATGCTACCAGCCGCAGTTAGGTGCCACAGCAGCACTTACTCTACGTTTGACTAGCTCTTATATTATAATAAAACAGAATGTTAGCCTTCTACCATTGCTGCTAACCCCATCTCTCTTTCTCCTCTGTGTCATCCTGTGGCTTTTGTCCATAATCCCAGTGGAGTACTCTGGTGTGTATGACCTCCAACCTCTCCTTAGACAAAATGTTTCTCTTTTAAGTTCCCTTTATAGCCAATACTCTCTGCCCCACTCTCTTTCTTTCTTACATATCCTCCTCTCATCTCTACAGTTCATAGCTTCTTTCTGTGTTCTGCTTCATAGCGGTTGGCTATCAGTTTAAATGCTGCACAGCTTAAAGCTTTTCAACTGACTACTTGTTTTGGCACATGCTCCATCCTTCCAAGCTCACAGAAGTGCTATCGTTGAGGCAATGCTAAACAGGCGCTTGAATGGAGGTTTTTTTATATCGGCTTTATATTTGGATTTTTATCACGGAGGCATAAAGTAGGCCTGACTCTTTTTCCTTTGACAGATTTAACATTGTGCCTGTGATTTTGTTTATTTGTTCTCCTACTGACTCTGTTGTATCTATAGACTCAACAGCCTCTCTTCCTCATTGCTTATGGAGTCAACAGCTAAACATCTATAGCTCTGGCTCCTCCATCAGTTTATCCATTCCTCTGTCTCACACTCTCCATCTCTCTCTATCTATCTCTCTTTTCCCCTCTCTCTCTCTCTCTCTCTCTCTCTCTCCGTGCTTGACTTGGATTGCATGGTTTTCTCAGACCTTAGTTTGCTTGGTAAGACCTCACCCGCTCTCTCCATCCTTCTCCAGTCCAGTGTTGTGACGTGTCTTGTGTTGTTCTAGTGTTGTGCTTGGTTCTGTATCTGTACAGTAGCTCCTTTATTGTGAACCCTATACAAATATCTGTCCCAGAAGATATTTCACATTCCATGTTGTGTCAGTGTATGAATGAATTATCTATACTTGCACAGCTTCAGTTGGAATGTAGTCACTCCTCTAGCTCAGGGGTTCTCAACCCGTGGGTCGCAACCTCTCGGGGGGTCGTCAAATTATTTTGGGGGGGTACTTTTTTTGCAACTGAATGGCTGGAAAATGGAAATGAAGAGTTTACATAGTACACATAGTACATGCATAAACTTTCCTTAATGATTATATCTGGTTTCAGTATTAATTTATGATATTTTTTCTTTATTATTAAGGTCCCTGCACACTAGACGCATTTTTGGATTTTTAGCTGTGTTTTTCCGTCTGTTTTCCAAAAAACGCGCCCAGTGTGCAACCACCTTTAAGGTTATTTTTACAGTTTGTATTGGGGTGGAGAGGGGGGGGGCGGGGGTCGCGAGACATGCCCAAAGCATTTCTGGGGGTCCCCAGCCAAAAACGTTGAGAACCCCTGCTGAGTCTAGCTGATTGGTGTGAAATAACTTGTCATTTTTGCCTTCAATAAAATCCCAATACTGTAATGTTTTGTGTTCAGGTATGGGCCGTGAAGTTGAGAATCTAATTCAGGAAAACACGCAACTGCTGGAGACAAAGTAAGTGGTAAACTATTCTGAATCCTTCCCCATCAGTGTTTAAGGTATTTCATACTTCCAAACCTAAGTTGAAAAAGGAAATAAAATAAAAAAGGGGACGATATGAAAATGTCATGTTATGATTATTGTGCCCAAAATAATTGCAAATAAAACTTTAAAAAACAAAAAAAAAGTAGTTAAAAGTACAGTGCCAACTCAGATCCAGTGGATGACGGACAATTTCACAACAAATTAAAATCTCTGCGATATGATTAATGTGAGCGTTATTACTATATACTATATTTAAGTTGTCTTACGCCTGATTTGTTTGCGCCAAACAAACACGAAACCTTTTATTATCCCTTCCTTTCCACAGGAATGCTCTGAACGTGGTGAAGAATGACCTGATCGCACGCGTGGACGAGCTGTCGTGTGAGAAGGAGGTGCTAGACGGGGAGATGGAGGCCTTGCTGCAGGCCAGGTCCAAGATGGAGGACAAGAACCGAGAGCTGGAGGAGGAACTCAAGAAGTCAGTCTGAAAAACAACAAGCATTCCAAACCTCTGTGAACCACTGTTGATCTTCACAGAAATGTTTGATTTAGTCATAGTCTTTTTAATACAATTCCATTTAGTTCTGAGATGTTTACTTTTAGTCTAGTTGACTGAATACCATGAGATTTTAGTCAACTAAATTGTATTTTGGCCGGCCGCGATTAAAATTCCTGATTTATACTCAGCTGACGCAAATAGCAGATCTACAAGCTCACAACATGTCGGAGCTGTGCTTGTTAGATCGGCTATTTTCTAAGCGTGACAACCGTACACAACCATGCATAAAATGATTTTCTTAGTTCTACTGAATCTCTTCTTCACTAGTCCCTACCTATGATTCTAGTCTAGTTTTTATTTGTTTAAAAAACGGTCAGTATATTTGACCTGAAAAGAAAAATGGAAGCACGATCACGCAGCAGTTGTGCAACAGCTTACTTTGACACTTCTGTACCCTGTCCTTCCTAAATACAACCTATAAATAAGGTCAGTTTATTTAGTCATAGTTTTAGTCATCTTAGTTTAGATTTTATTCAGTATTTATTTAGCTTTCCTCACTGCTTGTAACTGCTGCCCTGGGAAACATCTTTATTGTTATTTTTTATTAATAATGAAAGTATGAACATGTACATTAAATGCGTGATCTTTTCCAGAGTTCGAGTGGAGATGGAGGAAGTGAAGCAGAAATCTAAAGATGATGAAGATGTGAGTGTTTTTTATGATTTAAAAAACTGTTTGACACCCCCCCCCCCCCCCCCACACTTTTGTCAGTACATATTCAATACAATATGCCTACACTTCAGGTTAAGTGAAAGACAGATGAACATGATATCATGGTAATTAGGCATCTGTGTGCCATAGGTTCGACTCATCTCTCCCCAAAATATATAAAAAATAAAGGCAAAAGCCACAAAAAAAAGAAATATCTCATTACTACTTCCATAATTAACAACTTACTTACTATATTTATTACTTACTGTTACTCCCTGAGAACAATATTTCGTTAATACTACTTGTTTGTTATACGGCCTTTGTTTTAACCGTAATCAATCACGGTAAGTGAACATAAAAACAAATGTATGTAATTGCAATGACATACTGTAGGTGTATTACAGTAACACGCTTTGGTCTAAACAATGTACTCATCACCGATTAAACCCTCGAGTCTTAGTAAAACAGAGTTACAACTGTACTTGCCTTGACCGCTTTTTCCCCTTTGGCAGTCGACACCAATTTTTTAAGGCTGTACCCTAGACCTGTTTTTAGGATTCGAGCTTCGGCAGGGATTTTCAAGCGGACGTCCGAACTATCGTTTGAATGAAGAAAAAAACAATAACCTTTGAGCACCGAAGGTTCTTCCGAGTGCTTTTTACCAAGCTGCAATTCATTATATATCCTTTGGGGGGCATAGAAAAAGGGTGAAGTTTAGTTTCACATCACAACGTGTCGCCGCCCATTAAAAGGTTTTAAGCACCAATAAAGTAATAACTTGTAGCTACTAAGCTAGCCTAAAGCGTCTTTGAGGATGTCTACTCAGAAAAGCGCTATATAAATTCCCGATATTATTATTATTATTATTATTATCAAGAGCCTCCATGAAACAGACAGTCAACAGCGTGGTATGTGCCACCGTCTTTTTTGTGTGCAAATAATAATAGGCACATCGTCAGACAAAGCGCTCTCTCTGGCCAATAAGAGAGAGAATTTGATCTGTGTCCTCCTGTCCATGCACAACTTTCAAATTATTGTAAACACAACATGAACATAGTACTACTGTGATTCAGATATTCCTATATATTTTTAGCTTAATGTTTGGGAACATCCTTACAATTGTCTTAGACAAAAATAGCTTATATACCTTGTAGTTTGGAATTTTGGGCTAATGTTCCCCTGGAATATGGATGCCGGGGTTAAAGTGCAGCATAACGCCTCCCTTTTGCGTGTGTGTGTGTGTGTGCGTGTGTGCATGCTTGTGTGTCTGTCCATGTGCATCTGCCTGTGTGTGCCTGTGTGCATGCTGCCACAGAGTGATGTGCCGACTGCCCAGAGGAAGCGTTTCACCAGGGTGGAGATGGCCCGTGTTCTGATGGAGAGGAACCAGTACAAGGAGAGGCTGATGGAGCTACAAGAGGCTGTGCGATGGACAGAGATGATCAGGTGATGACATTGATTGATTGATTTGATTAGATTCATGAAAATGTGGTTGTGGCTCCTGAACTGGTACCTAGCCATTTAAAATATAAGCTTTGAAAGATGCGCTGCGACCTTGTGTATCTGTTATTTTCGGACATTTTCTAAGAATCTTGACAGAACTACTGGTTTAGAAGGTATTTTTGGAATCAGCCTTAGGTCTTAATGGGTTAACTATTTCAGTTTAAACTCTTTCCTGAACACAACCAATTTTAACTGTATATTACAACATTTAACCATCCCTAACCTAATGTTTAAACACAGCCATTTAAAACCTTATACCTGAACATCAATTCAACAAGGTTTGAAGGAATGGTTAAAGAAAGGGTGATAAAAATAAACATTACAGTTCCTGGGCTACAATTGTCGGTTTTGGATAACTTTGCCCCTATGTAAACTGCTGTCTAATATGTTGGACAGCATGCTGCAGATGGCATGCTGTCTGTCCCCTGACTTTATAAGAAGCAGTCTACTAGAGAATGTCTTGAAATACACGGCCATTATAAAATAATGTAATGCCATAACCTTGTTTTCTCTTCCCAGGGCCTCTCGGGAGAACCCTGGTCTCTCAGAAAAGAAGAAATCCAGCATCTGGCAGTTGTAAGTCCCCTCAAATTAATTTGTCTCACTGGACTTACTTTTTGTTTCTTTCTGAAATATGCTTCTCTTGCCGTATAACGCCCATTCCAAATTAGCAGCTGTTAAATTCCCTCTTAAAAAATATGATAAAAAAACCTCTTCACATTTCCTTTTCTGTTTGTTCACGGGGATGTGCTGTTGAATTGGCAGCATGAGGTAATCTCAGTCTGTCTTTGCCCCCAACATCCCCCATCACTTCCTCCGTCATGGATAACCTGGATCTGTCCTTCTCCATGATGTTTTCTCTCCATGCTTCAATCGCTGTTAAAAACAAAACAGAAAACAAAACAACGCAGACATTGACTGTGGTTTCACATTTGGTATGATTGCTTCCAACCGTGCAGCTTCAGCAAAGTTTGAATTTGATATGCCAAAGTTGAAATAAAACAGAGAACAGAGTACAGAGAACCCCTGCCCAGGCTCCCTGCATGCCTAACATTATTGTACTGTGATTGGTGGTGGCAGTGGGTGAGTCTTGGTTTTCTGCTCCGTTCATTCCCTCCTTGCTATCCCCCTCTTTCCAGACTCCTTCCCAATTTTCTGCCATGATCTGAAAACTCACTTCTTCACTCTCTCTGTAACCCTTCCTGCCACCTTCCTCGTTGATGCTAACGATAGACCAAGATATGGCTACCATGCAGACATGTCTTGGCCATTCGTTCTCATGTTTTTGTTACTTAAGTTCGTTTGTGTGACCACAATGTTAAGAATGAAATCTAGATGGCATGTTATTTAAACAGATACTACAGTAGGTCCATCGTTTACCTGGTATCCTTCATTTAAATGCACACCTTGTTATTTCGATAGCATATTGTTTAGATAGATGCTAGATTCTTGGTTTATTGTCTTGGGGCACTACCCTGCATTCTACTGTATGTGATTACCTTGCTCATTATTTGTAAGTTCGCTCTGCATAAGAGCGTCTGCTAAATGCCCTAGGTTGTAAATTGTAATTTCCCGTTCTCTGTCTGCACCGCTGTCTCTCTCCCTCTGTCACGTCCCGGGCCTGGACCCCTTTAGCTTCAGCAGACTGTTTAGCTCCACCTCCACCACCCCCCCTGCCCTAAAGAAGGTGGAGGCCCAGTCCAATGTGAAGTACAACGCCCCGGGCAGCCTGGTGAAGAGGAGCAGCACCTTCTCCCAGTTCCCTACCGAGAAGTCCAAGACCTTCGACTTCCTCAATGAGGAGTGAGTATATACCGCTGGAATCTTAACCCATTAAGACTGGAAAGGCATCGGTTGTGTCATTTTAGATTTGAACCACTTTAAGAGATTCAGCAATGCATTGTGATTCGGCCATACACAAATCGTGAATCGTAAACGAATTGAATCGTGAGGGCAGTGCCAATGCACACCTCTAAGCGTTTAAAGTTTAAAGATGGAGTGCCACAATTTTTGTATTTTTCCAGTTTTTCATGTGTCTATGAGGTGACAGTACTTCATTAGACACCCTGGAGTCATTTTTATGTGCAATGGTGTATTAACTTTTTATTTAGGGTTAAACCCTTGACAGTCAAACGGGCCAATGAAATAAACAGTAATATAGTGACATCACATTATCAGCCCCTCCCCTAACCCCTCCCCCTTTATCATACAACTACAGCTGTGGGTGCGGCTTCAGTTCAGGTGGATCACCACCCACCAGGCATACTTAATGAACTGGTGGGCGTGTCCACATAAAAGCATGATTTTAACAAATACTGTACACTTTTTGGAAAAAATTCTTCCTCCTTATATTATAATAATACCTGATGATCATGTTTTAGGGTGGAAAAGAATCATGGCACTCCATCTTTAAAGTTTTTGCCGTATCCTCACAGCCTACATGTTGAGAATCACTGGGCTAACCGATCTCACCTCGCTGTCTTCCCCAGAATGGACCCATGCAGCTCACCCTCCCGCAAAGAGCAGAAGAGGGCCCAGTACAGACAGGTCAAAGCTCACATGCAGAAGGAGGATGGTCGGGTCACTGCTCACGGATGGAGTCTGCCCAGTAAATACAAGGTGGGACTGGGAGGCCACGTTCAACTAGCCGGGTGCAAGCTTGTAGATCTGAGGGGAGACTGTGGCTCAAGAGGTAGAGCAGGTCGTCCAATGGTCCATGGGTCGGCGGTTCGAATCCAGGCTCCTCCTGTCTACATGTTGAAGTGTCCTTGGGCAAGACACTGAACCCCAAATTGCTCCCGATGTGCTGGTTGGTACCTTGCATGGCTTCCGCCGCAATCGGTGTATGAATGTGTGTGTGAATGGGTGAATGTAAAAGCACAATCTATGTAAAGCGCCTTGGATAAAGGCACCATTTACCATTTACCATTTATCTGCTAATTTTGCCAAAACATTTAATTATTTGCCTATTATAACATGCCCTGGAAAGGGTCGGTTGGGTTAGTTCATTTGGTTTAAGTGTTTTGTGTCTCTAGAGATCGAGCGGCGGAAAGTGTGAGAAAATGCCCGGAGTAATGCCACTCGGGTAATGTTTCCAGCTTGCTCGAGGGGCACAGAACATAAAGTCACTCTGCTAATCTGCCAGCACATTCAAATGTAAATGGATGTTCTCTGTGGCTCTGTGTTGGTTGCACCCTGACAGGTGGTAAACGGCGGTCAGCCAGAGAACAAAATGAACTTGCCAGTGCCAGTTTATCTTCGACCTCTGGACCAGAAAGATGCTTCTATGAAGGTACATTGTAATTGTGCTTTGGCAACATATGTCAAATGACATGCAAATATACATCAGCCTGTTGAATTGAAAAACTGTTTTTTAACTGTTTTCTTTTTCTTTCTTTCTTTTTTTTTTACCTTGAAAGAAATAGTAAAAAAAAAAGAAAATAGTAAAACAAAATTATTGGGTGTCTTTTTGGGTGTTCTTTTTCTATTGTCCAGCTGTGGTGTGCTGCAGGCGTTAACCTGTCTGGAGGAAAGTTATCTGACACCTTCAAGCTGAGGAAGGGATCCCTGAGCAGTCTGGACCAAGACAGCAAGGTGTGTGTGTGTGTGTGTGTGTGTGTGCGCGTGCATGCGCGAGGCACTCTGACAGAACGTACACACTGCACCAATGAGTCTGCTCCTCATTCACACAAACTAGCATTTTGCTGCATGCGCGAGAGTCAATATGGCCTCAGTGAGTATAAGCCAAAGCCCCCAGTAAGGCTATCCAATGTTGAAGCTGCCACTACCTACTGGCGAAAAGTGGAACTGCAGCACGTTCATGGAGGTGGACGGACGTTCAGTGACCGTGACGTCATGTGCGTAACGTGCGGTTCGGTCTCTATCCGGTTCGGTCTCTATCCTTTTATTACTCTACTCTAAGCCCACATTTAGGGGAATTGGAATTGCACTGTATTGCATGTTGTCATAGCCTGCATCCGTGATACATATTTAGGCTAAATATGCATTTGTGAAGTTTGGCCCAGTAACAACGAGTTGGGGTGTCCATACATATTCTTAAAATGTGAAGGGATGAATAATAGAACCTTAAGCACGGCTCACAGTAAGGCAGTAGTTTTCGTGCATAGTTCAGTAAACACATGTTTACATGATGTTTTCACAGTAAACACATGACGTGCCTGATGACGTGTTTTCCTATGGAGAGCGGTGCTGCCCCATCTAATGTCCTTTTGCGGGCTCGATTGAGACCTGAAAATTGAGCGTTATACCTTTTTGAGACCGAAGCGTTTCTCCTCCCCTCAGGAGCAGGAGAAAGGGGAACAGCAGGAGAGGGAGAGGGAGGAGATAGCAGGGTGCAGCAGGGTGTGGGTGTGCACCAGCACACACTCCTCCACCAAGGTGATGGTGCTGGACGCCAGCCAGCCCTCGGACCTGCTTGAGAGCTTCTACGCCTGCAACACCCATGTCCTGTGCATCGCTAGTGTACCCGGTAGGTTGCACCCACGTCCTATGCATTGCTAGTTTTGGATCCAAGTAGTATCACGTAGCCAGACAACTATTCCACAATCTCTGAATGCTGGAAGTAGTATAGAAATCTGTATAGAAATCTGTTTTGTCATTTCTGTTCACAAAAATATTTTTAAAAATATCTTTAGAGCTTATTTTTTTAATATCCATTTCTGCTAAGCAGCAAGCTATATGCTTATATGATTGTGATTTATATTAGGATACATTTGCACGCCTGTGAAGACGAAACGGTAGTGGGGAGGAGGCTTCATTTCCCCTTTATATTTTACTCATGATCAGAGCTTCCGTTGCTCCAGACTGTATGAGGGAAGCATTTGAAAATTGCGAGAGGCAACAGTCTGGCCACGCTAGACTAGGATCCACGTGAAGCCCATCCTGTTTCAATCACGTGGCACTGTTCGGCTTACCTGCGGTCTACAGGCTGTTTTGACTTCTTCTCTGTCTCAGGGGTGATGGAGTCGGACTATCCAGCGGGTGCCGAGGTTCCCCAGGACCACCCGGAGGCTAGCCAGCAGGGTGACGGAGTGTCCCTGGCGGGCAGCGTGGCCAGCATGGGCTCCGCGGGC
The DNA here is from genome assembly GCF_951216825.1 of Electrona antarctica. Lineage (NCBI taxonomy): Eukaryota > Metazoa > Chordata > Actinopteri > Myctophiformes > Myctophidae > Electrona > Electrona antarctica. The sequence goes on along the minus strand of NC_136795.1, from coordinate 17,521,346 downwards.
AGCGACGGCACCATGGCGCCCGAGGGAACCACCGCCGAGCCGCAGACGACCACCGCTAACGCAGCGGGCGCCGGAGACCAGCCAGCTGAGATCAGTGCCGTCAACAGCTCAGGTGCATTTCATATCATACAAGGAAGCAGTGGTAGATAGTAACTAAGTATATTTACACATATACTGTACTTCAGTACAATTTTGAGGTGTTTGTTTTTACTTTACTGGAGTATTTCCAATTGCCAATACTTCTACTCCACTACATCTCATAGACAAATATTGTACTTTTACTCCACTACAATTAGTTACTAGTAGTTACTTTGTAGATTTTGATTATTATTACAAAACATAAATTTACCACCAGCCCTATATACATTTTGGCCATTTGAAAATAGCACGCACATCCACTCACAATAAACCATGCAGGTGCTGGGCTGAGGTCAGAATCCAAAAAGAAGTGCGTTATTTGTCAATGGGATCCAGCAAGGCGGCAACTACTGGCGACAGCAGGCGAAGAGGTGATATAGTCTAAATGTTGGTGAAGGAACGTCGTTCAAAAACATGAAAATATTTTATCTTTTGGATGACATCGTCCGGTGATAGCCAATCAAATTCATGTGTTGCTTTGTTTACCCTGTAGAAGAAGAGGAAGTTCGCACAACAGCTCAGCTCCACAGCGTTTTATTTAGTTTAAAACACCGACATACAATAATGGCACGACGGTGCCTGCTTCTACATAGTATCAACCTTTGTCCAGCACCAGTGAAGGACTGGATGTGCGCAACCCTCTTGTTTTAAACTTGCTTTGTTTACCCACCACGTGGAACGGTGATATTTTACATTACATACGGTAATGACAGCATTACCGTATGCCCACTAGGAGATTTTTATAGCCGCTGTTCAGCCACTGTTAAAACGTAGGGTAAGACAAACAAAGTCGGCTCGTCGTTGCAACCTTCCTGCTGTTCTGTAGCTTGCATCAGCCCTGCTTCATCATGTCATCCCTCTCTGACCCACACACCGCCTGCAGTGGAGCTGTCCAGAGAGAGCAGCCCCAAGGAGGACGGGGGGGTCCCCGCGGCGGAGGAGGCCACCGAGGCCACGGAGGAGGCCAGCGGCGCGGGCGCCGGCGAGGTGGGAGAGGAGGAGGTTCACAATCAAAGCCAGCCTGGAATTTACACGGAGCACGTGTTCACCGACCCCCTGGGCACCGCTCTCACCGACTCCTCCTCGCCCACAGACACCCAGAGGTGAGGAGGGGTATTTGACTTTGTCGAGCGTCTATAACAGTGGTTTTCAACCACCAGTGGTCCTTGAGGGGGTTCCAGGTGGTCCCCAGCTAAATGGAGAGTTGGTATCCAAATTGCCCCTTAAAGATCTTTAACTCTTGAGAGTGTAAAATGAAACCAAATGGACCCGTAAAGTGTCCATTTGGTTTCCTTTTACACACTCAAGAATTACATTATTGTTAAACATCTGCATTACTTAATTTACAAGAAGAGAGAATGTACAAGAATAATTGTTATTTTGATCAACGACAACAAAATATTCTACGCTTTGGGTCTGAGAGTCTAAATGTCATCACCCATACATAATGGGCCTTGATATGAAAAAGGTATAGACCACTGGTCTATACCATGGGTTTTCAACCCTTTTCATATCAAGGACCATTATATATTCGGGATTTGAGCCACGGACCACCATTTGATTTTGCCTCTCAGACCAAAGACTTCGAATATGTTGTTTTCGATGGATAAGATTGTGTCCACAATTCCATGCTGTATTGATGACCATAGTGGAGATAACAAGTAATGTTGCTCAAAATAACAATTCTTCTACATTCTCTAATTGTGTAGACTTCTTGTAAATTAAGCAATGCAGATGTTTAACAATAATTTAACTCATGATAATTATAATAATAATTTGTAAAATATTTGTAAAATAGGAGAGTAATAGTAATGGTCAAAACACACAAAGACTTTGAGCAAAGTCAATCAATAAAGGTGCCGTCAAACATTTTCAGGAAAAAAAAGTAACTATAGCAATAGAAGAGCCACAGCAAGAGGCTATGGCAATGGTTATCAAAGTGTGGTCCAGGGACCCTCTGCGTTCCTTGAGGGGCTTCCAAATGGACCCTTACAGGTAACTAACTCTGAGAGTGTACAAATGGAACCAAATGGACCCTTAATTTGTACACTCAGTTACATATTCTCACTATCTGTATCACATAGAGAACATGCCTCATGCACCAGCAAAACCCACAGGTCCATTTGGTTCCAGTTTGGGAGTGGTTGAAATGAAAAGGTTTAGGAAACCCCTTGCAGCGCTATCCACTTGGGGGTGATTGGCATGGAAACCTTTAGGTTAGCCCTGGTAAAAGCAGCAGGTGCTGCGTTTCTGTCTGTTTGTATTGTGTATTCCAGAGGACCAGACCAGGACGGTGAGGTGGTTCTGCCTGAAGAGAGAGACCTGCCTGAGGGGGAGCTCTTGAGAATGAGCAGCGCCCTGCCCACCATGTGGCTGGGAGCTCAGAACGGATGGTAAGGATAGATAGAGAATGAGCAGCGCCCTGCCCACCATGTGGCTGGGAGCTCAGAACGGATGGTAAGGATAGAGAATGAGCAGCGCCCTGCCCACCATGTGGCTGGGAGCTCAGAACGGATGGTAAGGATAGATAGAGAATGAGCAGCGCCCTGCCCACCATGTGGCTGGGAGCTCAGAACGGATGGTAAGGATAGAGAATGAGCAGCGCCCTGCCCACCATGTGGCTGGGAGCTCAGAACAGATGGTGAGATAGAGAATGAGCAGCGCCCTGCCCACCATGTGGCTGGGAGCTCAGAACAGATGGTGAGATAGAGAATGAGCAGCGCCCTGCCCACCATGTGGCTGGGAGCTCAGAACAGATGGTGAGATAGAGAATGAGCAGCGCCCTGCCCACCATGTGGATGGGAGCTCAGAACAGATGGTGAGATAGAGAATGAGCAGCGCCCTGCCCACCATGTGGCTGGGAGCTCAGAACAGATGGTAAGGATAGAGAATGAGCAGCGCCCTGCCCACCATGTGGCTGGGAGCTCAGAACGGATGGTAAGGATAGAGAATGAGCAGCGCCCTGCCCACCATGTGGCTGGGAGCTCAGAACGGATGGTAAGGATAGAGAATGAGCAGCGCCCTGCCCACCATGTGGCTGGGAGCTCAGAACGGATGGTAAGGATAGAGAATGAGCAGCGCCCTGCCCACCATGTGGCTGGGAGCTCAGAACGGATGGTAAGGATAGATAGAGAATGAGCAGCGCCCTGCCCACCATGTGGCTGGGAGCTCAGAACGGATGGTGAGGATATTGTAGGGCAGGGTTTCCCAAACTTTTTAGCCCATGACCCGAAAGAGAAATGTGATGTCACCCCCCGGGACCCAAACAAGTAAAAATAGCAGAGTAGAACTTCACCTGGAAAGGAGCCAGCTGAGGTGGTTCGGGCATCTGGTTAGGATGCCTCTCGGGCGCCTCCCTAGGGAGGCCGTCGATGCACGTCCCACTGGGTGGGAGGAGACCCCGGGGCAGACCAAGGCGCAGTTGGAGGAAACACATCGACCTTGGATAAGCGGTTGAAGATGGATGATGGATGAGCTTGTAGAGCGGCTATTCTCACAACTTCTTAAACATTTGTTTTCTAATTTATGGAATTTCTTTGATTTTCGTTTGATTTCTTCATGAAATTTCTGGGAAAAAAATGAATTTTCATGAAAATGTTTTTGTAAAAAGTTTTTGAAATAATAATTAAAAACATAATGTAGGATACCAAAAATTAAGCAACCCATAAAAGAATTGTCCACAACAAACAGGACCCAGTGCTGTAGTGTAGGGTGTAGGCCACTGGAGGCCACTGTCACACTGCGTTCACACTGGAAGATATAAAAAAGATTCAAAGCTACATACAAAGCATGTTTGTAGCTTTGCATCTATTCTTTGTAGCTGAAGTTGAAACCAGCTCAACTTTATTGTAGCTTTGTTGCTGTTATAGCTTTGTAGCAGCTGCAAACATTGAATGTATCTTTGTATCTTCACGTCGACGGCTTCTGTTGAAAATGAATGGTACCCTGTATCTTTGTAGCTCCTATATAGTGTGAATGCAGCAATGCAGCAACACAGTAAAGTGGAAAACTAAAGTTTATTTTCATCTCTGATCGTTCTAGATAGATCTTAACCCATTAAAACTGGGACATTAAAGCATCTGTGTGGAAAATAGCAAATATACAAGCTCATAGCGCGTCACTTGGTGTGTCAAGTCACACTACTAAGCTTGTAGATCGTGAAAGGTTATGCAAATCTTTGAATATAAAGTATATTATTATCTCAAATCTTTGCTTCTGGTGGTTCCTGGAACCAAATATTTTGAGATGGGGGGGGTCGAGGTCAAATACATGGCACCACTGATATAGGAACATACATTTTTCAGAGAACTGTTAGGATTTGGAAGGCATTTGTAGAATCGACCTCAAGGAAGGGATTCAGTTGCCATGGCAGTACCTCCCGCAGTATAAAACACACAGGGGTTTACACTAACGTCTCTGATAATGTTCTACTTGCCCAAAGGTCATGTTCACTCTTGTCCAAAGGTCAATGTTCACTTGCCCAAAAGATAAATTACAAAAAAAAATTGATTTAGCTAATTTCTCCTTGTTCTTTCAAAGCCTGTACGTTCACTCAGCTGTGGCTCGATGGAGGAAGTGTCTTCACGCCATCAAGCTGAAGGACTCCATCCTCAACATTGTGTGAGTACTAGTAGCCTACATGTTCTCCTGTGCTCATGGTGCAGACAGACATTCGTGTCTCCTTTATTTACATATACTTATAACTTATAAAACCATGGTGTGACTCTTGTTACAGGCATGTGAAAGGGAGAGTTCTGGTGGCGCTGGCAGACGGGACACTAGCAATATTCCACAGAGGCGCTGGTAAGACCACATCATTTGTCGTTTTTTTTAACCACTTAGGGACCTGATTTATACACCGTCGTACACCGATAATAGTAGTTCTACAAACTCACAATACGCCACTTTGTGACTATGTTGTCAGCTTATAGATCTGCTATTTTCTGGGTCCAATAACGGCGTGACTTCTCGGACACCACGTCGCCAGTCTGACATTTGGGCAAAGGTATCGGGCCCAATTTGACGGCAGAATCACTTCCTTATAAACTGCTTGGCTCTGAAAGAGTCTGGCCGATGATGTCATCCGTGGCCTAAAGTATAGAACATAATTATGTGAACAAATATGGATTCGACGGCAGCCTTGGTGACTTTGCATAAGAAATGTGGTGCTGATCGGTGCGGCGGTTTGTGAGATTCCCTCAGGACAGACAGACAGAAGCCACACCATAAGTATTCAACATTTTGTGAAAGTGGGTAACAACATACTTATATACAATCTTTATAATACATCACATTACCACCCAGCATCTATATTGTTCGTTCCTCAAAGTCAAAGTCATACGATTTGTCACACACGTTACCGCAGTGAAATGTGTTCTCCGCATTTGACCCATCTCTTGGCGCAGTGAGCCGCAGCCAAGGAGCGGTGAGCTGCAGCCGTGCCGCGCTCGGGAATCATTTGATTAGTAGTAGTAGTTTTTTTCTCCTCTCTTTGTAGTGTAAAGTGAAAAGAGAATGTAAAGTGACAAGTGATAAATTCCATGTATTTTTCATGGCAGAGGGTCAGTGGGACCTGACCAACTATCACCTGTTGGACCTGGGCCGGCCTCACCATTCCATCCGCTGTATGACTGTAGTCCACGACAAAGTCTGGTGTGGATACAGGAACAAGATCTATGTCATCCAGCCCAAGGCCATGAGGATAGAGGTACAGCTGTCTCTTCTTTGTCACAAGGTGTCATGTTCTGTCACTGAAATTTGCTTTTTTTCTTCAGGTTGTTTCGATCATTTGCTTTGCCTTTGGCTTTGCCTTTAGTGCTGTCCTGTTTTTCAAACCTAGAGAAAGAGAAACTGCAAAAGCAGAAAGCCTGCAACACTCCAAATTAGATGACTGGTCTTATACTGGCAGCGGTGGCCGAACGGATAGCGGCGCGGTCTAGATACCGGAAGGTTCCCAGTTCGAACCAGCCGTCCGACACGTTAAAATTACCACCGCTGAAATGCCCTTGAACAAGGCATCAACCACTACGATGAAATGTGTTCTATGAGCAGGGCCTGGCTGGAAACAAGTTCTTGAGCTTAGCCCAGATACCCTGGGTAAATATAGTAATCATTTCATTTCATTTCATTTCATACTGTAGGTGCAATAAGGCTCAACGCTACAAAAGGTCTTATACTGTAGGTGCAATAAGGCTCAAAGCTACAAAAGGTCTTATACTGTAGGTGCAATAAGGCTCAAAGCTACAAAAGGTGTTATACTGTAGGTGCAATAAGGCTCAAAGCTACTGTAGGTGCAAGGCTCAAAGCTACAAAAGGTCTTATACTGTAGGTGCAATAAGGCTCAAAGCTACAAAAGGTCTTATACTGTAGGTGCAATAAGGCTCAAAGCTACAAAAGGTGTTATACTGTAGGTGCAATAAGGCTCAAAGCTACAAAAGGTCTTATACTGTAGGTGCAATAAGGCTCAAAGCTACAAAAGGTCTTATACTGTAGGTGCAATAAGGCTCAAAGCTACAAAAGGTGTTATACTGTAGGTGCAATAAGGCTCAAAGCTACAAAAGGTCTTATACTGTAGGTGCAATAAGGCTCAAAGCTACAAAAGGTCTTATACTGTAGGTGCAATAAGGCTCAAAGCTACAAAAGGTCTTATACTGTAGGTGCAATAAGGCTCAAAGCTACTGTAGGTGCAATAAGGCTCAAAGCTACAAAAGGTCTTATACTGTAGGTGCAATAAGGCTCAAAGCTACAAAAGGTCTTATACTGTAGGTGCAATAAGGCTCAAAGCTACAAAAGGTGTTATACTGTAGGTGCAATAAGGCTCAAAGCTACAAAAGGTCTTATACTGTAGGTGCAATAAGGCTCAAAGCTACAAAAGGTCTTATACTGTAGGTGCAATAAGGCTCAAAGCTACAAAAGGTCTTATACTGTAGGTGCAATAAGGCTCAAAGCTACAAAAGGTCTTATACAGTAGGTGCAATAAGGCTCAAAGCTACTGTAGGTGCAAGGCTCAAAGCTACAAAAGGTCTTATACTGTAGGTGCAATAAGGCTCAAAGCTACAAAAGGTCTTATACTGTAGGTGCAATAAGGCTCAAAGCTACAAAAGGTCTTATACAGTAGGTGCAATAAGGCTCAAAACTACAAAAGGTCTTATACTGTAGGTGCAATAAGGCTCAAAGCTACAAAAGGTCTTATACTGTAGGTGCAATAAGGCTCAAAGCTACAAAAGGTCTTATACTGTAGGTGCAATAAGGCTCAAAGCTACAAAAGGTCTTGTACAATAGGTGAAAAGGCTCAAAGCTACAAAAAGGAATGAAGGAATAGCCAGCACACAAGAAATGTCCTTTTCACATGGTTTATTTACCTCTGACGGTGTCTTTTATTTCAATCTTGTGGCGTAGCCATGGCCAAATTAGCCATTGGGCCAATGGGTCCGTGGCCCAGGGGCCCTTTGGGGAAATTGGACCGCGCTGTACTGGGTTTGAGGGTCCTTCATTGGCCGTTGATTTTGTTAAATTTAGGTCAAAAAGATGATAAAAACATGCAAAAACACAAAGTTTGCGAGCGTGCTATGGTGGCCCTGCAAAAATGACCGGCCCAGGGGCCTCGTGGGGGTTAATCCGTCCCTGGGCGTAGCGGATCACACAGAGCAGGAAATCCACTTGTATGAAATGGCCCCGTTAATTCTTAAAATGCAGAGCTCAACCCCTCGTTGCCTAATCGCCAGGACTGGGCAATAACATAGCAATATTATATCGATACGGTGACTAGATAATCATCTGGGATTTGAGCAGATCTACAAACTCACAACATGTTGCCTTGTTGTGATGTGGTGTGGGCTTTTTTAACATTTTCTGTGTCACCCTGTGGAGCAGAAGTCGTTTGACGCCCACCCCCGCAAGGAGAGCCAGGTGCGCCAGCTGGCCTGGTTGGGAGACGGCATCTGGGTGTCCATCAGACTGGACTCCACGCTGCGCCTGTTCCACGCCCACACCTTCCAGCACCTCCAGGACGTGGATATTGAGCCCTACGTCAGCAAGATGCTGGGTACGCCTTCTGACCGCTAATAGTAACCAACCACTCGCAATACAACTTTTATCATGTCAGATTATTATGGATTTGGCCACGGACCCCCATTTGAAAATATGACTAGAGAGATGGGGGGGGGGGGGGGGGGGTGTAAGGAGATCAAGGCAGGAAAGAAGAAAGTAAAAAACACCTCCACAATACAAAAACAGAATAAACACAAAACAAAGGACATAAAGCATTGACCTTTATATACCTGTCTTTGTGTGCATGCTCCTCCAGGCACCGGGAAGCTGGGCTTCTCCTTTGTGAGGATCACGGCTCTGAGTGTGTCATGCAGCCGGCTCTGGGTGGGGACCGGCAACGGCGTCATCATCTCCATCCCGCTGTCCGAAGGTAACCGCACCCTTCTCTACACTGGCATCATCGCACAAGGGCAGGGCGATTAACCACTTGAACCCCATTATATGCAGTCCAGCGGTGTCCCTCGGCTCTATACTAGCGTTGATTTCGTCGACTCAAACTATGTTTGGCGACTACCAGTTTTCACAGAGGAAAACTAAACAAAAACTAAATTAAATCTAAGCTACAATGGCTAAAACTAAGACTAAATATACTGACAATTTCGTCAACAAAAAACTAGACTAAAATGTTAGGGAGGGACTAGTGGAGAAGAGATCCAGTAGAACTAAAAGACAAGTCATTTTATGACGATGAGTTTGGTTGCATGCTGAAATAGCTATTGTGTTCTGCGAAGGTTTCCCCAGAATACAGATGCTGGGGTTTAAGTGGCCAAAAATATATCTACACTGATATTTTAGAACCGAAAACGGACTTATAATAGAGAATGTTGGGGGAAACTTTTTCTTATAATCGCCTAGTCTTAACCACTTAACCCTGTATTATGCTTTGTTGTATATTGGTGGTGTTCAAAAATAGAGAATCTACAAGCTCTTTTTGAGCTTGGGGATCTATGAAAAACAAAAATAAAAACATGAATTAATGAATTGTAATTGAGGCGAGAACGTTTGAAATAGTTGATAGTTGATTTGAAGTCATATCGCCCAGACCTACATGACACCATGCACACCAAACCATCATCTCCTCTATAGTTTCCACTGACACAGATAAGCGGCTCGACTTTAGATTAGTCTGTTCGGCACCAGTGTAAATTATTAAGAGCTTTGTTAATTCGTCATGTGCAGTCTCTTATTATATATATTTTTTGTTTTATCTGATTTTTTTTTTTTAACTCATTTTCGAAACGAGCAGGATTCACCGCAAGATGTTATTTGTCATTGTGGGAGGGAAGCAATTTATTGTCACCAACCTCATTTCCTCCTCCGCTCCCTCCATCCTCTCATCCTCCATTCTGTCCTCTCCTTCCTCTTCCATCCACTTCTCACCAAAGGTACAGGTCCTCAGCATGGACACTCACGTCTTAGGGGTGAGTTTCTGTACCATTGCACATCAATCCCCCCACACACCCCCTTCCCTCTCCCTCTCCCTCTCTCTCAAAAGAGAGGGAACAACGTGTCAGCCATTAGATATCGTCGCTGTCGGTGGAAACCTTGTAGCTATGTCCAAAAGCGTTGGGAAAAGTAACCTCTGGTACACAGTGGACCCAAAGTATGTTTTTTTTATTTAGTCACAAGCTCGTGCTAATAGTGCTTTTCATTGGCTCAATATTTATAAAACCCACAAACAGACTTAACGACTTAACCCATTGATGCCTGAGGCCGAATCTGGGAACGCCTTCTAGGGCCTGACCTAAGGTTTCTAAAAACCTTCAAATTCTGATTAATTATTTTTAAAATAGTTATGTTGCTACATGTATAGCAATAGCTTATGAGACGCAGAGAGCGCGCCGGCATCAAGGGTAGAACAACGTATACGTTGCATCAGGCATCAATGGGTTAAGAAAGAATAATAAGAAATTAATAGCAAAAATAGCTGATCTACCAGCTCACACAGTGCTACTTTTGTAGAAACTAGCTTTACATAGAAATTAATCTGGAAATTGAAATATGGAGATAAGAGGTTTCTCTCTCTCTCTCTCTCTATCTCTCTCTCTCTATCTCTCCTTCTCCATGGTTTTGGGGTCTGGCATCTGATCCTCTCCTCAGGTGTCAAGTCAGCGTCCGGAACCATGAAGTCATCGCTCTGTACTGATACCCTGCTGCTTTAGGCAATGCAAAATACTGACCACAAACAAACGTGTGTGTGTGTGTGTGTGTGTGTGTGTGTGTGTGTGTGTGTGTGTGTGTGTGTGTGTGTGTGTGTGTGTGTGTGTGTGTGTGTGTGTGTGTGTGTGTGTGTGTGTGTGTGTGTGTGTGTGTGTGTGTGTGTGTGTGTGTGTGTGTGTGTGTGTGTGTGTGTGTGTGTGTGTGTGTGTGTGTATTAATGCGTGTGTGCGTCGTGTATGTGTAATCTCTGCTAATAACTTGGTCTTGTGTTGGTCTGGTTGCTGAGGAATCAGGGCTGGGCACTCACCAGGCTGTCACGATCATGACATTTTACTTGACCTATAAATACTTGCGATTAACGGTTTAATTGTGTTTTGTTTTGCATTCAGTGCTGAAATACGTATATAAAAAACTCTGTTTGGCTTCATAAACAAAAGTGCCAGTGGCACACGGCAAATATGACAAATTACTTGACTGAGACTGAGAAATGACTGCCATATTTAATAATTAAAACTATATCAAAAAAAGTGGAAATAGCCATCTACAAGCTCACAATTGCAACACGTTTGTGCTTCTGTTTATTTATATATTTGGGATTATGTCAAACCATTGTGAATCTGTTATCAGGCATTTGTGTAATCATTGTGAGTGACAGGCCTAGTGGTACAGTTACAGTAGTGTATTGCCATGTGCGTACAGAATGTATGCATCATTAACATGCTCATGTTCTGACCTGTTGGCGCTCTCAACCAGCCAAGCCTCACCTGGCATTTGGACTTTTTCTTTCTGTCTAAATCGGTGGTGCCCGAACCTTTTAGCTCTGGACCCAACCAAAAAATGTAATATCTCCCCTAAACAATAATTAAAACGGGAATGACATCAACAATTTACAATTTACAATTTAGGCATTTAGCAGATGCATTTATCAACGATATACCTTATCCACCACTGCTCGTGTCCCCGTGTCATTGCAGTCAACAAGACGACAGGCATTGTGTCCAGACATCCCGGTGCTGCGGTGCGGCTGTACATCGATGACGGCACCGAGAGCACCGCTCCCGCAACCTTTGTCCCCTTCTGCTCCATGGCCCACGCCCAGCTCTGCTTCCACGGACACAGAGACGCCGTCAAGTTCTTCGCCGCCGTACCGGGTAAGAGAGGGACGAGACCATGGTAGGTAGAAACCGTACCGCACCGGGTAAGAGAGGGACGAGACCATGGTAGGTAGAAACCGTACAGTACCGGGTAAGAGAGGGACGAGACCATGGTACCTGTAGGTAGAAACCGTACCGTACCGGGTAAGAGAGGGACGAGACCATGGTACCTGTAGGTAGAAACCATACCGTACCGGGTAAGAGAGGGACGAGACCATGGTACCTGTAGGTAGAAACCGTACCGTACCGGGTAAGAGAGGGACGAGACGATGGTACCTGTAGGTAGAAACACTACCGTACCGTACCGGGTAAGAGAGGGACGAGACCATGGTGCCTGTAGGTAGAAACCGTACAGTACCAGGTAAGAGAGGGACGAGACGATGGTACCTGTAGGTAGAAACCGTACCGTACCGGGTAAGAGAGGGACGAGACGATGGTACCTGTAGGTAGAAACCGTACCGTACCGGGTAAGAGAGGGACGAGACCATGGTAGGAAGAAACAAATCCTTCAAGGTGATATTGATAACATTTTAAATGAGTAATAATAAGAAAAGAATGCATCCACAGATTTTAAAAAGGTGCGGAATAAAAGTGTCGCTTCCTGAATGAAAGAAAAAGAAAGTATACTGTATAATGATTGTGAAATAATGAACCAAGATGTTTAATTATGTGGCTCACGGCAGCCATTGTTCCTGTTGCTTCGTTGGGATGATCCCTTTTTTCCTCCATAACTCTTGGAGGCAGGCTCCTTTATTCAGTGGTACAAACTGCATGGATGCTGTCTTGTGCTCTGTTACTCAGGGAAATGAGGAACCTTATGCCACACAGGGGTGTTGTGATGTGCTGTAGTTTGACATACAGTACCCCACACAATATTAGAACAACATGCGATATGCATAACATTGTTGAATATTGCAATGGCGATATGACTCAAATCTAAACAAAAAACATAATTTATACCCGGGTTGTTAAAAATGAATACAAACCTGGAAATAAGTTAAACAATCCCTTTGTGATATGTAAAAGTCTTAGGGCAGTATTATGCGTGTCTTAAGTACCAGGTCTTATGACCTAACTTAAGACCTGGAGGCGTGGTCAATGCTGTTTGGCCACTCAGAATAGCCAAATGACATTGATCACGCCTCCAGGTCTTAAGTTACTGTAGGCCATAAGACCTGGTACTTAAGACATGCATAATACTGCCCTTAGTTTTGTGATATGTTTATTGTGCATGTTTGTTGATATTGAGATGACATACATTGTTGATATATTGTGCAGCCCTAGATACATTGTTGATATATTGTGCAGCCCTAGATACATTGTTGATATATTGTGCAGCCCTAGTGCGACATCTAGTGGACTGAATGTTGTCTATACTAGCACCTTACATAGCCACCAGGGCCTGACATGAGCTCTGGCGCCACCTCCAGGTCAGGTGATGCCTCCCCCAGGCTGCACGGACTCCGGCTCCGATGACCCGCCATCCGAGTCCTCTGACACGGCTACCTCCGAACCCAAATCCTTCCTGGTCATGAGCGGAGGCGAGGGCTACATCGACTTCAGAATGGGTAAGGAATCCCTTGCTGTGTGTGTGTGTGTGTGTGTGTGTGTGTGTGTGTGTGTGTGTGTGTGTGTGTGTGTGTGTGTGTGTGTGTGTGTGTGTGTGTGTGTGTGTGTGTGTGTGTGTGTGTACATCTACAGGGCAAAGAAGTACAGTATGCCCTCAAACAAATTATACAGATGTATACACCCTATACAATCATCCTGACTGGTACAGAACAAGAGACACCATCAATGCATATAAATGTACACAGACTGCTAACTGTTCAATTGCAAAGGTTGTGGCTCCAAAGACAGCCTAAATATCTTTTTTTTTAAAATATATATCTCTCATTACAAATGTATTGTAGCTTTCGACTATAAGTTAACCACTTAAACATTGTATGGAAATCTTTCACAGAAAATAGCAGATCTAGGTTGTAGATCTGCTTTTTTCAGCAAAGATATTGAATGTAGAGCGAAAACAGTCCTGAGCGACTCCGGTCAACCAAGTATAGAGTTTAAGTTGCTAATACATTCATAAAAGTACTGTTTGCTTCTTCATAATAATCACAATTCCTAAAGTGAGTCACTGTAGTTATACAGCATGTTGAATGAAAAAACAAGGCAACGTAAACTGTGGGTGCACACGCGCAATCGCACATGCATTTGCGCGTGCACTATAGGTTTTGCCCAAGCATGTGACGGTTTACGGTTCAACTGGTACGTTCCGGTTTCATCTAGTAAACCTGATTAATTTATTTAAACCGATCGAACCGTGTTTTTTATGTTTAATGACGGAAGCAGTCTCAGCACTCACTGGTGCTCAAGCTTGACTGCTGCTAGGCAGTGCTGGCTGCTGTAGCCTGTAGCCTGCAGAGCGGCCAGGAGCCCAGGACACACACAAGGTGTCAGGTTTCAAGTGAATTGGTTTGCAATAAGTGTCGACCGTAACAATGAATGGAGAGACCAAATTGTCTTTATTAAATCCATTATGGTAGACACGCAGATGCATCTATGAGATGCATGCGTGCAGATCATGATGCGTTAATTGTTTATTGATGATTAAGTATCAGCAGCATTGTATTGGTATTTGAGGTTGTTTACAGTTTGTTTTCACGTCCATTTGCACTCACTGAGAAGTTTGAGAACATTTTTTTTAATTTAATACTTTATAACAGTTTGTAAGAAAAAGTACAGTTTAATACAAATACAATGCTTAAAGAATTGAGCCCAAGAAGGCAATAAAATACTATGGCTTGTTTCCATTTGTGTGAGCATTGAAACATAAAGACAAATGTGTGAAATTTGTCACTCTGTTGTCCAAATTATGGTCTTTACACGGTAATCCAACATGCATCATAGCTATTGTCACAGCTATGGAAAAAAACGAAAATGACTCAAGTGCGCCCTGGTCAAAAACCCGGTTTTACCGTTTTTTTTATTGAATATCGAACTGGTTTTGTTTTTTTCAAACCGTCACATGCTGTGATGACTAAAATGAGTGTGACACCCTTGGTCTTAAACTGTCTAGTACGTCTACCTTTGTCCCCCTTCCTCCAGGAGACGAGGGCAGTGAGTTGGACGGCGTGTCGGAGCCCGTGACAGGCAGGCCGCAGGCAGCCCCCACCAAGGCCGAGCGCAGCCATCTTATCGTTTGGCAGGTCACAGCCTGTCAGGACTGAGCCAATCAAAAGACTGCCGCCCCGTCCGCCGCCAGGGTCGCCAAACACCACCCTCTCCCCTCGCATGCCACTCCCCTTAATTTCATAATTACCTGTAAAGGTAACTTTTTTTTTTGTTTTTTTTAAGACATTTTTAGTGTTGTTTTTTTTTATATATTTTATTCTTTACAAACTTTTGACTTGGTTAGGAAGCTGGCACGCGTTCTACCGTGAGTTAATGAATCCGTCCAATGATGGGACCCCTCTTCCGTCTTGGTAGGACAGCAGAATCCCACGTGCACATAGGAAAAGTGCCAGCTTAAAGGAATATTCCGCCCAAAAAAAATCAAATACTCATCCCATGAAGCCTTGAATCCAAAAGCAAAGAGAACACGCAATGAATTCAAGGCTTCACGAGGTGAGAATTTGATAGAAGGAAAAAAGGGCATTTTGGTGCGAAGTATTCCATTAACGTGTGATAAAGGGATAAGCATAGCTTAAGTACTGTAATTACATTGTCAAGTAAAAAGGCTGTGATGTAAGCTGTTGACAAAGGGATAGGGAGTGATACAATCTCAGAGAAATGTGAGCATTGTCATAAGCATATCGCTGCTGTATAGGGCAGAAACCTTGCATCTCTATATTTCAACTTTTTATGTTTTTCTGTAAATACCCGGGCGTCGTTTGCTACGGAATGCCGCGAGGGCTACGAGTAGGAGGGCCGCCGCGGTGGCGCGGAAGCCTAGGGCGCAGGCTAGGGTGGAGCCGCTGCGAGTAACTTGGTGGTAGTAGCAAATATTCAAACGAGAACTACAAGTTCTACAAAAGGTAGTTAACTATTTTCACTATTGATGATAAAAAAGGAATGGTTTTGAACATACAAGGTTTCTACCCAACGGCGACGATATATTTCGTGAGCAGACTACAAATAACTTGAAATGAAAAAGAGGGAACAATAACTGGAAAGGTGATGTGAGAATGTGTATATTTTATGAATGCCTCGAGTCTACATTTGTCTGTGCGTTAGATGTGTGTGAATTCATGATCAACTTTTTTTTCTGTTGCACAATTTGTACACTTGTGGTGAACCGTACCTCTAGGGCTAAGTGTCAACTTTTGTTTTTGTTGTTTTTTACCCGTAAAGATCAATTTGAAAGAATAGCTTCAAAAGTGTTACATTCTACAAGCAGACAAACCCTGGTACAGTAGGTAAACAAGTCAACCTAGAGGTGAATATTGAGCTGCAGCACCCTTTGACGGATATACAGTGGACATTCATAAAGACAATAGTTTAACACTCGCTGCTCCAAGGCGGCTCAAATAATGAGCAATTATTAAGTGTGATTTTATTTAGAAAACCAGATCGTTGTCATCATTGTCGGGCAGAAAGCTCTTATCTCCAAAAAGTATAAAAAATAGCAGATGAGACATAACCACATGAACACTGACATCTCTATTCTAATCTGGGGGTGAACATTCTGCGAAAATAGGAGAGTTCTGCAAAGCGTTCTGAGCTTGGTTATTTATTTTAAGCAAAGACATATATATGGTGTAGAGGGGGAAAAAGGAGGGGACAAGTGCAGAGCCCTGGGGGATCCTGGTCAGCTAATTTTAAGTGGTTTTACGTTCCGTTTGTGTTGTTGGTTATATCTAAGCGAACGCACTTTAGGGTTTCCAGTGTATAGAGGAGCCCATGTGGAGCGTGTTGTCAGCATTAGCTTGTATGGGGAAGTCCTGTAAATCCAGTCAATTGTCTGCCTGCTCTGCCTTTTTTAACCTTTAAACTCAACTAATGATTTGTTCTCGTTTTGCGGAAATCTGCCTGTGCCAGTAAATTTGGGGGGCTTCCTTTATGCTAGATCTTGTCGGCACTTTACAAAAGATGTTAGTGGCTTGAAGTTTTGAAGAACACTCGTGGCAATGTGTACACTATGCTGACATGCTAGGTAACCGCGTGGAGGGAACACTATGTAACACATTCTTTTATTTCAAGTGACGTGTCACCTTGCTTACCAAAGGACGAAAGAAGAATTGTGGAAAAATACTGAACAATTTCATGAACATCCTTTTCTTTTTTTTATCAGTCATCGTTTCCAAGTTAAAGTCTTGTCGGTATGATCATTTGAAGGATATATATTTTTAACGCTTTGCAGGGACTAGAAGAAAGCAACATGTGTATGTTGTACCTATAATGGACGTCCAGACATGTCTCCCTTCATTTCTTTCATATTTTGTTGCGTTACAAAATATGTTTGGTGACCTGAAGCCAATTTTTATCATTGTTATCATGATCTTTATTGTTATTACTGGTTCAGTTTCGTTTTGCACATTGTGCTGTTTTTCTACTTGTCCGTGAGAACTTTTATTAAGTAGTCCGTATTCTGTGGGGTCTTTAACATAACAGCAGGATACCAATAATTTGTGTGTGTAGATTTGTTTTTATATTTGGCAGTGGGCGAGGAGCCCATTTCTTCTCCATTTTCCAAGGAATAACCTCATATCATGTTGTAGCCATTCCAGTATTTATTTTATTTCCTTTATTATTATTGAGCCCGACTTGTTTCAGAATGTAACTTTATACATGAACAAGATATAATAGGAACCTCTTGTAAAGAAAAATGATATATATTTTAGTCCTGTGGGTTTACATAATTGTTCATTTAGGTTGAATGATGTGAAACTTACTTTGGAAATATTTGTCAAACCATGAGATAAGATCTACCCAGGCATAAACATGATTTGGGTCCTTGAACAGCGAATCCATTGTCCTAAGCTATGCATGTTTTTTGTTTTGTTTGGGGTTTTTAAGAGAACACTGCTACTGTATATTGTCGGCTACATCTGTTTATTGCCACCGTTTTGGGTGGGGTGTGTGTGTGTGTGTGTGTGTGTGTGCGTGTGTGTGTGTGTGTGTGTGCGTGTGTGCGCGTGTGCACGAGTGTGTGCGTGAGATATATATATATAGAGAGAGAAGCTGTCTAGTGTGTGTATTTGATAGTGCAGATGAGCCTACACGTGGAATATGTGTATACTGTACTGTATACATGATACTGTATGGGAACATTTGATTTTGGACAGTGGTTCTTAAAGTGGTGTCCAGAGGACCTCTGGGGTTCCTTGACGGTGTTCCAAATGGACCCTTAAAGGTCTAACTCCTGAGAGTGTGCAAATGGAACCAAATGGACTCGTAAGGGTCCATTTCATTTTGCTCCATTTGTACACTCCCAGAGTTATAGGAGGTCCTTGAAATTAAAATGTTTGAGAACCACCGATTTGGTTGTGGGGTGTACAGTACATAGGCCTATGCATCACGCATCAGTGTATCTGTAGTACCCAGAGAACAGCCTCATGCGCCATCGGGTTTCAATAACTGTCTGTGGCTGTCACACACCAAGAAATGTAGTTCCTTATGCTCAATGTTTGCTAAAAAGAAAAGAAAAGAAACATCATAGTCTTATTTTTAACAATCTATTAAACTCAATTTCATTGGGACTTCTTTGTTATCCTGTGTTTTATTATTGTCTCTGTCTACATATTTCAACTTTTAATATTTGTCGTAGCCTACCTATGACAAATAGCGAAAGTAGGCCTAGCCTATGAAGATGTATATCTGCTATTTGATTTTCAAGTCTCCAGCATTTCGTCCACATTTCCTGCAGGGCCCCTCCCCATTGGATTGGATGGATTTCTCCTGGATTTGGTATCACAGTCCCCAAATTCACCAGAACACAGGAACTTACATCTACTATAGTATACTACTATACTATAGGCCTACTATACTAAGATGTCGGGGGTCTGGCAGAGATGTTCACTTAAATAATGAATGGTTATTAAAGATGGGTCTTACATTGCTTCAGTCATCAAATACATTTCTGTAGGCCTACATTTTGCGTTTTAATGGCTGAAACTGTACCTATCATTTCCCAATGCTAGTAAAGCAAGCTTGATAAAAGTATCAAACTCCTAAAATTCACAGAACACAGGAAATGACATCTACCCTGTTAAAAGGTTTGTGGGGGCAGACCCCCTGAGCCGAGACCCCTGCTTCTTGGGGTGTGTGTGTGTGTGTGTGTGTGTGTGTGTGTGAGAGACACTGTCACACATCCTGTTATGCATACAAATATTTAATTGTGTTTTAGTAGGCTAGTAAACTGGTAAACTATTAGGCATTGTATAGCCTACTCTACAGACAGTAAACATGTACAGTTCAGGAGTAGCCTACATATTGTTTACTGTAGTACTAGTAGGCTATAGTAAACATGTACAGTTCAGGAGTAGCCTACATATTGTTTACTGTAGTACTAGTAGGCCAGGGGTTCTCAACCCGTGGGTCGCGACCCCTCGGGGGGGTCGCCAAATTATTTTAGGGGGTCCCCAAATTATTTTCAAAAAAAAGAAAAAAAAAGATTTTGTTTTTTAATTTTTTTTCACGATTTTTCAAAAATAGCAGACCTACAAGCTCGTAGCGCGCCACTCGGTGGCGCGCTATGAGCTTGTAGATCTGCTATTTTTCAATAGCTAAATTATAACAATGCTTAAAACACCAAAAGGGGTTCCCGCCCAAAATGGTTTAAGGTTATTGTAGCAGTCAATTTATATTGAGGGTCGGGAGGGGGCGGGGCGGGGGTCCCGAGACATTGCCAAAGCATTTCCGGGGGTCCCCGGCCAAAAACGTTGAGAACCCCTGTAGTAGGCTATAGTATAGACAGTAAACATGTACAGTAGGTAGGCCTACTGCATAGTGAACAACTGAACATGAAGGCCTACAGTAGGCTAGGCCTACTGGGCCCACTGTGCAAAGAACATTTTTTACTTTACTTGGAGAGCTCTGCTCGAGATTCGTCATAATTTAAGGCAATCACCAATCAGATTACAGCTGGTGCTTTGTGGCGCTTATTTCAAACGATGTCACGCTCGACTCTCGAGACGAAAATATCACACCCACTCCGTATCCGCTATGCGTTGTGGGTTTGTAAATCGGCTATAGGCCTACCGTTCACGTGCTCACGAATTATAGCCTGCCCTGAGGCCTATCTACCGGTTTCTCCAAACTCGGGACACCACCATCATGCGGCGAAGTGTAAACCTGGCTTCAGATGTTGTTTAGCCTCCGAGACCACATGCATTTTTTATGTTGTTTGATGCAGACTTTACTTGAACTTCAGTTCAAAGTTTGATTTAATTTCAACATTTCTTCAAAAAAAGAAAAGAAAACCCCAACAAAAACACATCCATGGATCTCAACTCTAAAGTTATTGGGCTTCAGACGTCAAACAGCTGAACTTGATGAAGTAGGCTACAGGAAAACATACCGTATTGGCCTAATGGAGACGTTAAAGAAAACGAACTAAGGTACGAAATGGAACGTTTACTTTTCTATGCTGGTTTTAAGATAAATATATTATTGTAATTGGAACTTTTTCATGGCAGCTTATTTTGACACATTATAATAACACACATGTGGCCTACCTACCAATGCTAAACCATAATAATATTCGATTATGGTGAAGCAGAGAGAGAGAGAGAGAGAGAGGTAGGGTATAGTAAGTGCATGCCTATAGGCCTACATACATGCTAATATTACCTTAAGCGACAGTACCATTGTAACATCCATTCTCATTGATGATGAGAGTAAGAGATGTATTTATGTATTTTTGTGTATTAATTAATTATTAATGAATTAATTCATGAATGTGTATTAATTAATTATTGCCAGAAACAAAATGGTAGGCTATGGGAAGATGAGGTTCTTTTAGCCTAGAAGAACCTCATCTTCCCATGCCATTGTGTTACTTCTAGGCTTCTACTTCTAGCGATATAGGCTGCATATATCATATATGGGTGTTCATCACGACATGAAACAAGTTGAGAACCACCTCTAAAGTGTAAACCACGTACTCTCACATCCCCCCCATTACCACCAGATGGTGCTCTTTGTTCATTTTAGGGTACTAGCATGGGCTATATTTGTTCAATGCCTAATAAACAAATGAATGACTGAATACAATGTTAGTTAGCAGGATAAGGAAAGGCTGTGTTGGGCTGTAATAGAACTAGGACTGGGCATTTTTTACAACATTTATTATGCTACATGTAACTAGTGGTGGAAAATAACTTTTTTTGAGGATTTGTTTTTTTGCTTTTGTGCTTTTATTGATAGTTATAGTGAAGCCAGACAGGAAAGAGGGAGAGAGAGAAGGGGAGAGACATGCAGCAAAGGTCGTCATGAACGGGACTCAAACACGCAACACGCTGTCAGGCAAGAGCCTATGTGACATGTGCCTCGACCACTAGGCCAGCGGGTGCCCTTTTTTGAGGATTTTGAGGAACGAACTTGAGGTAGGCTACTTTAACTTGAGAAATGCACCAAGTCTCTGTAAGTCACAGAGACTCTGGACAGGGCCCCTGCCCAGTGTCCATATATGGAGCTGGCTTGTTCTGACATCATTCTGACGTCTGACTCCATATTTGGGCATGCCTGACAAATAACTCCATATATGGGCAGCAATAATTATCTGGGTGAGGCATTCATTTCCAACTTGCATCGTTCCAAGTAGGCCAGTGCCCAACAGGCACCACTGTAGAGGCTCCAACACATAATATCTGGGTGGGGCATGCATTTCCAACTTGCATCATTCCAAGTAGGCCAGTGCCCAACAGGCACCACTGTAGAGGCTCCAACACATAATATCTGGGAGGGGCATGCATTTCCAACTTGCATCGTTCCTAGTAGGCCAGTGCCCAACGGGGACCGCCGTAGAGGCCCCACGGGCACCGCTCTAGTAATAAATAATAATAATAATAATCATTTCTCAAACTAATATAGCGCCCAAGTACCCAAAGACGATTTACATGGGGGGGTAGAGGTAGCAACAAAATAAAGAACAACTTTATTAGGAAAAAGGAATAAACACTAAAAGCTAAGGGATAAAAACATTAAAAACAGTGACATTAGTTAGCTAGGGAAAGCAATATTGAAGAGGACTGTTTTGAGGGTTTGGAGGTGGGGTCATCTCTGAGTGTTTTAGGGAGGGCAAAAGCTCTGTCGCCCCACATAGCATCACCAGACCAGATCCTTTGTCCTCTCCCTTCCTCCACCAGTGGGGGGCACTGTGGCAGCACTGCTTTAGGACTATTTTTGGAGGATCATGCAGCAGCAGCAGCACCACAACACATAAGCACTTCCATGAAATTACATCACAATGTAATATGGTACCCACCCTCTTCACCTCTCTCTCTCCCTCCCTAAGCCATGCGGGGGTGAGCACGAGGCTTACACACAAACACACACACACACACACTTAAACACCCACCCACACACCACAAACCGGAGGAGCCCGACGCGCTGGGCTTTCTGACGTCACTGAGTGCGTCGCAGCCCAAAGAGGGGATTCTGGGACCATTAACATTCCTGGCTGCTTTCCGCTGCTGCGTTTATAACCCAGAAAAAAAGGAACAGAACTCACCCCCGCAACACACAGCACACAGCGGTAGTCCATCCTCTCATTTTGTGAAATAATGTGATTGATTATTTATTTATGTAGGCACACAAAGCTGCACAGTAAAACCCTCATTGTCATACTAACTCTGAGAAATCGAGAAATGGACCCCAAGCCAAGCCCAAGGGTAATTTCTTACCGGAGTGAAATGAACACAGGGCTTTTACGTGATGATTTGGACTGTAATATTCTGAAATAATACGTGGTAATAATGTGTCTGTGAGGATGTCTAACGGTTGACAATGATCTTGTCTTTGCTCTAAAGATCCTTTTTTATGCAGCAACGGCAGCAGCATCTTGGACTATATTCGGGGTCTGAAACGTCTCACATGCTGCTGCAGTTGCCTTGTTGTGGTCCGTTGTTTGGTTCGTCAAAAGGCGAGCGTGTCGGGGGGAGGGACCGACGGGCCACCTCAGGGAGTGTCCCACTCCCGGCGATGTGCCGAACGCACAGAGAGGTGTGTCTGGGTTGGCAACGTGCGGTTGGAAGTACACAAATTAAACGTCACACAGAGGGACAAAGAAGAGACAAGGGATGGAATGACCTTCATGGAGAGAGAGAGAGAGAGAGAGAGAGAGAGAGGGGGGGGGGGATGGAGGGAGAAAGAGGGGGGGGAGCAGGGTAGAGAGACGGAGTGGGGAGGGATGCTGCAATAGAGCCAAGCAGAGATGGAGCAGTGCCCTAGCTGTACACAGTACCAATCCTCAGTGTTCATTAATTTGGTCCCATCTGTATACTCTCGCAGTTAAAGAAAATAAAATAAGCACTGAGGATTTTAGGGTTCAGTGTTGTGTTGTGTCCAGCTGGGCTGGGCTGGGAAGAAGATGAGAGGCAGACAAACCCACTACCCAATCCCCCCTTTCCGACCCCTGTGTGGCGGATCGGCACACAGCTTCACTGTTACTGTTACATAACGTCACTGTGGGGTGGAAACCTTGTATATGTAAACCCACATTTTCACTTAAAAAGGTCAGCATAACAGCAGCTGCTCTCTCTCTGTGCTCTGTCTGTCTGTCTGTCTGTCTGTCTGTCTGACATGTAAAATGTCAGTGTGTTCAAAATTGGGTCCATCCGTACTCTCGCCAAGTCACTTGAATGCTTGAACATTTGAGTCCAGTGGTTCAACCTTTTCAGGCCATGAACCCCCATAATAATCATTTTTTAACTAGTGGGGACCGGGATGGTTCAGTCTCTATCTTATAGTATATATTAATAGAGACGGCACCCGGAGGAAAGCCTAAGGCGAAATGGACATAGTGGCCGAAGTTGTCATTGCAGCTCGCGCCCGCGCTGGTCCGTTGACTTTCATTGCGCATGTTATTGGGTCCATGATACGTGAACGAATGTTTCAAACCCCAGGAAAGTGTTTCTTGTCTCCCAAACATCATTAAAATAAGATCTGGTTGCAAAAGGGGTGAAGTGGCCCTTTACGGAACCCCGGTTTGATATAAATTAAGGCCACGGACCCCCATTTGATACAATTTATTTTCTCCTTTTTTTTGTCTCTGGGACCCCTAATCTACACTAAAATCATTAGTGTTTATTTAACTCTGAGGGTGTATAGGCTACACAGTTCCAGACCGGTAAGGGTCCATTTGGTCTCCCTGCTGGTCCCCGGACCTCATAGAGAAACACATTACGTGGCCTGGTATTCAGAGACTGCCCTCTGCTGTTTGCAAGTGATGCTGCATGAGTCTCTGAGACACACACACACACACACACACACACACACACACACACACACACACACACACACACACACACACACACACACACATATATATATATATATACAGAGAGAGACACACGTGTGGCTATACTGCTTGCACATACATTGCATTTAGATGTATGACGTGTGTGTGTGTGTGTGTGTGTGTGTGTGTGTGTGTGTGTGTGTGTGTGTGTGTGTGTGTGTGTGTGTGTGTGTGTGTGTGTGTGTGTGTGTGTGTGTGTGTGTGTGTGTGTGTGTGTGTGTGTGTGTGTACCAGCTCATGTGATTTAAAAGCCTGGTGCGAGTGCCCGAGTGCCCTTGGCCTCCCGCGGAGGCGTGCAGTATTTCACCCTGATAGTCTGCGGTAAGCGTTTTCCAAGCCAACACAGCATGCAAGGCACAGCAGCGATTGTTTGCAGAGTGCGAAACACACATACCATGCATAAGCCCACGTGACTACTCCATAAAAGGATGGACACTCCTGTATTGGCCGATGAATATCGTGGAAAGCAGATATACAATATAGTTTGGTACAATCTGCACGTGTATGTTAGATTGGTTGCAACTAAGGAGGGTGTGCGCGTGCGTGCGTGTGTGTGTGTGTGTGTGTGCATGTGTGTGCATGCATGCATGCGTGCTTGCATGTGTGTGGCTGTGAGGGGGGGTGCACACACACCTATTTATAGCAGGTGACAGTGTTGAGGGTGTTGAGAGACATAGTGAAGTTTAGGGTGACACCATCTGCTCTCTAAACAGTAGCCATCACACAGAATAATGACAAAACACCCTACTGAGCTCGTCGGTAGGTCAGTATCTCACCTAGGCTTCGTACACACCTTTCGGACACACAGATCTGTCCGACCGACCACTGATTACATTTTTATGATTTGATGCCTCCATGTCCCACAATGCTTTGCGCGATTTGGGCGGTGCTACGACACGCGGAAATAGATGCACATATGTTCAGTGTAGTTTTCTTGACTGCAGCAGCAGCTAGCGATAGTTTGTCGAGGCCGTTTTTCACACTCAAAGTTCACTTAGAAGGTCCGGATCAAGGACCAAGGACCACATATTTGCATTTTGATTTTGGTCCGTTTGGTGTTCACACTGGACTGTAAAGCGTACCAAATATGTAAACAAATGACACGTGGACACGTTAAGCGAACCAAATAGTGAAAAAAAGAAAAGAGGTCATTTTACGAGGGAAAAATAACATGAGGGGGTGCGGGAAATCACTGTCTACATTTTTTGGGCGCAACCTTCAGTAACACAGAGAGAAGAGAACAGCAACATGAATCATGATTGCAGCAACAACTTGAAATTGCATTAATTCTTAATAATTTTATTAGCCAAATAAGACAACAGATGAACAGAGGAGCAGGTGTTTGAACAATAATGTGCTTGCTGCTGGTGCATACAATTCACCGGAGACGTATAGCCTACAACAAAGTATCCCCGAATCCCGATAAAAAGGACTTTTCTTCCATGTGTGCACCTTAACCTGATTCGATATAGGCCTGTTATTTCTGCGCATCAAATCGACGAGCATTTCCATGTCATCTTATGGTTTAAACTTGAAGCCGTGCTGGTCAGTTAAGCTTCAAGTCAGAACAGCTCCGCTGCAGTTGACCTATATCACGTCTTTTGCTATAGTGATGTAATTAATTAATCATTTAGGACCACCTGTGTAGCTTATTTAACATTTTCTCCATTGGCTCTTTATGCGTGCGGCCGTGCGCTAGAGCGAGACAGGCTGATTTTAAATATTTCTCTGTCTGCGTCTCTCCCATAGAGCTATAAAATATATCGGGTCTCTCCCCCCACATGTGCGCGCGTCATAACTTTTCGTGGTGGCGGCGGCGCATGCTTAAAATAA
The DNA here is from genome assembly GCF_951216825.1 of Electrona antarctica. NCBI lineage: Eukaryota > Metazoa > Chordata > Actinopteri > Myctophiformes > Myctophidae > Electrona > Electrona antarctica. The sequence continues at coordinate 17,495,555 of NC_136795.1, read as the reverse complement.
ACAGATCTACAAGCTTACATCGTGTACCATACCGTAAGTACCATTCGTGTCGATAACTTGTACATCTGTTATATTTGCGCATGTGAACCTCGTACGCTGCCATTACATTTCTACTCTAGGCTACTCATAGACATATATGCGTCTAGGCCTACTATTAAAATCAATAGTGATCCCCGTAAAAAATACATGCTTTTAGAACTAATTATTAATGCAGCCTCACAACTGCCGAGGCCCGACGGCTATTTTGGCTATCGTCCTGTATTTCTGGACTCACTCACTGGAGACAGCCGTGCGCAACTTGGACTCTCCAAGTTACGCACGGACGTAGCCAAAAGAAGACATACAAACAAGCGATATAATAGTCTGTGTCACGTAACTCAGAAGACTACAGCCTAAACCCCACCCAGTGCTGTCAAGAACGGAAGTTCTCTCCTATTAGTTGGCGGTTAAAAACCACCCTTCTGTCCGATCTGAAGTCCCACCCTGTTCGTTGGCTGTTTTGACTACAAGGTGTCCGATGTGTTTGTTGTGCCCTCCGCCCCCACATCGGACAGGTTTGTCCGATCAAACGACGTGACTCCCATTGAAAATGAATTGGAGCAGCAATCAAATAGCAATCAGGCATCGCACACGGACCAAACATTTGTTCTTTAGGTGTGTACGCAGCCCTAGGCTTCGTACACACCTTTCGGACACACAGATCTGTCCGACCGACCACTGATTACATTTTTATGATTTGATGCCTCCATGTCCCACAATGCTTTGCGCGATTTGGGCGGTGCTACGACACGCGGAAATAGATGCACATATGTTCAGTGTAGTTTTCTTGACTGCAGCAGCAGCTAGCGATAGTTTGTCGAGGCCGTTTTTCACACTCAAAGTTCACTTAGAAGGTCCGGATCAAGGACCAAGGACCACATATTTGCATTTTGATTTTGGTCCGTTTGGTGTTCACACTGGACTGTAAAGCGTACCAAATATGTAAACAAATGACACGTGGACACGTTAAGCGAACCAAATAGTGAAAAAAAGAAAAGAGGTCATTTTACGAGGGAAAAATAACATGAGGGGGTGCGGGAAATCACTGTCTACAATTTTTGGGCGCAACCTTCAGTCACACAGAGAGAAGAGAACAGCAACATGAATCATGATTGCAGCAACAACTTGAAATTGCATTCATTCTTAATAATTGTATTAGCCAAATAACAGATGAACAGAGGAGCAGGTGTTTGAACAATAATGTGCTTGCTGCTGGTGCATACAATTCACCGGAGACGTATAGCCTACAACAAAGTATCCCCGAATCCCGATAAAAAGGACTTTTCTTCCATGTGTGCACCTTAACCTGATTCGATATAGGCCTGTTATTTCTGCGCATCAAATCGACGGGCATTTCCATGTCATCTTATGGTTTAAACTTGAAGCCGTGCTGGTCAGTTAAGCTTCAAGTCAGAACAGCTCCGCTGCAGTTGAGCTATATCACGTCTTTTGCTATAGTGATGTAATTAATTAATCATTTAGGACCACCTGTGTAGCTTATTTAACATTTGCTCCATTGGCTCTTTATGCGTGCGGCCGTGCGCTAGAGCGAGACAGGATGATTTTAAATATTTCTCTGTCTGCGTCTCTCCCATAGAGCTATAAAATATATCGGGTCTCTCCCCCCACATGTGCGCGCGTCATAACTTTTCGTGGTGGCGGCGGCGCATGCTTAAAATAAACAGATCTACAAGCTTTCATCGTGTACCATACCGTAAGTACCATTCGTGTCGATAACTTGTACATCTGTTATATTTGCGCATGTGAACCTCGTACGCTGCCATTACATTTCTACTCTAGGCTACTCATAGACATATATGCGTCTAGGCCTACTATTAAAATCAATAGTGGTCCCCGTAAAAAATACATGCTTTTAGAACTAATTATTAATGCAGCCTCACAACTGCCGAGGCCCGACGGCTATTTTGGCTATCGTCCTGTATTTCTGGACTCACTCACTGGAGACAGCCGTGCGCAACTTGGACTCTCCAAGTTACGCACGGCCGTAGCCAAAAGAAGACATACAAACAAGCGATATAATAGTCTGTGTCACGTAACTCAGAAGACTACAGCCTAAACCCCACCCAGTGCTGTCAAGAACGGAAGTTCTCTCCTATTAGTTGGCGGTTAAAAACCACCCTTCTGTCCGATCTGAAGTCCCACCCTGTTCGTTGGCTGTTTTGACTACAAGGTGTCCGATGTGTTTGTTGTGCCCTCCGCCCCCACATCGGACAGGTTTGTCCGATCAAACGACGTGACTCCCATTGAAAATGAATTGGAGCAGCAATCAAATAGCAATCAGGCATCGCACACGGACCAAACATTTGTTCTTTAGGTGTGTACGCAGCCCTAGGCTTCATTCACACGTACCAAACACCAATCAAGCAATGTTCGTTTTTTTTTTTTGGGCCACCACAATGCTTTTCCAATGGGGGTCACATGGTTTGATCAAACATTTGTGTTTGATGGCTGATTGCTGATTGCCCCCCCCCCCCCCCATCAAACAAAATGTTTGGTCAAACCATGTGACTCCCATTGAAAATGAATTGGAGCAGCAATCAAAAAGCAATCAGGCATCACACACGGACCGAACATTTGTTGTGTAGGTGAGTACGAAGCCCTACTTAGACCAATCAATAATCTGATTAAACGTGATAATGTCCCATTGACAACATCCGAATGGGGTGTCTACTCTCTAGTAGTGTTGATGATGAAAACAACAACATTGAGATGTACCATCTTGTTTTCGAGGGACTCCAATACAGATACATGTCACAATCATTACTGTACATGTAAACAGAGTCGACAAAACAGACTACATAACAAAACAAAACATTGCAAACCAAACATCACAGCCTCATTATAGCATAGAATCCAATGATAGAACACACTTTGAAAATACTATGTTCGATGCATTGATGCAGTGCAAAACAATATGAATAAAACTAATGAAATAAAAATAATGCAATAATACGTTATGATGTAGTGTCTGAGGTACACAACACATACCACTTGCATAAACATTTTCATGTCAAAGATCCCCATGAAAATATTTCTTTTTAAATGTCAAAGTTAAAGTGGTTGACTGATTTCGATGCTATGTTAACTCATTTGGCTGGGGACTTCACCAAGGACAACCGGCATATGAAACACTATTCAGATAATCTCTCACTCTCCCTCTCTCTCTCTATCTCTCTCTTGGTTTTTGAAATACGCTACAGTTGTTGTGCTACCTAGCAAAGTATAGTGCAAATTCTGGTCTGAAATTTATATTTTACGGTGTTGAGTGTGGAAAATATAGCCAACCTGAACATACGACACGTTGTGAGTTTGTACGTCTGCTATTTTTGGCGTGTGATACCGTCGTACCACCCAGCATAAATCAGGCTTTAGCCGTAGCCGTCATAGGCATGGCCAAACAGTAGAGAGGCTGCAACATGAGTTATCATCTAATATCTACCCTTCTCTCTCTTCCTCGTCTTTTCACCATTCAACTTGTTCTGAGAAAAGGAGATTGTGTGGCTTTAGCAAAAGGCTTCTGCTTGGAGCAGTTACAAGGATATGAGGGACTGACGAAATGAAGAAAGATATTGTTTGGATGAATACAAAATGAAGCATGCGTGAGAGCCAAGTTGGATGGTTGAATTGATAATGTAATATCACGGGTCCTGATGAATTATTGATTGTGTGGCTATCAGCATGTGCTAGATATATATGTAGCTCTGTGTGTCCGCGTGTGTGCGCGCGTGCGTGCATGTCTAAGAGAGAGAGAGATGGAGAGGAAGTGAGAGTGTCAGGGGGCAAGCCTCTCCATGGCGTGAGTGACATCGGCAGGCACCAGAGCGTGACTGGGTCTGGAGCAGCAGGGGGACGTGGGTAATGTTACCCACGCTCCTCTCTCCTTTATTTATGCCCATGGCCCCGGTGTCCCCAGTGTCCTGGGGCCATGGGCCTGGCTGGTTACAGTTACACTCCTGACGTACTGTTTATGCCCTCTCTCTTGTTGCTAGCTTCTATATGGATCCTCCTACAGCTACTTCAGGCCGCCGCCTCGCATAGAAAATAACCGACCTAAAAGCTGACAATGCGTCGCATGTGTGGCGCCCTAGTGTTAATTTCGTTGGCTAAAAGTCTCTGACCAAACTCTCCACCAGGCCAGGTCAGGTTGTGGCCTCCTGGTGGCGCTATAATAGGCCAATGTGAAAAGGGTGCCATTTCTTCTTACGCCTTTGATGGCAATTGGATGATTTGAGGCATTTTGTTCCAAAAATGTGTTTTGCAAAACTACACCTGTTGGTGGCGCTATAACAGGCGAATGTAAAAAGGGTGGGATATATTCCTCAGCCTAGTAGGAAAGTGCAAAGTTTGGCATCGACCGGGTTAACAGTGCTGGAGATTAGCTGCTAACGGACGGACGGACACACACACACGGACGGACGGAGAGCAAAACATACTCTCTCCCCATGCCTTCGGCCTGGTGGAGACAATAAATACTAAGCTATGATGACTAAAACTGAGAAATATGGACAATTTTGAAAATAAAATAAAAATAAAATAACTGGGAACTAAAAGACAAGTCATTTTATGTTTGGTTGCGCTCGGGTGCTGAAAATAGCCCATCTACAAGCTCACAACGTGTCGTTCTGCGACAAAACACACTAAATCACTAAAACTAAATCCAAATTTGTTGTCAGAATTATGTGCGCCACGTTTTGAGCTTGCCCATCGGCTATTTATTCCCGACACGCGGCGGAG